>NC_092719.1:87147702-87451002 GCF_047496885.1 Scyliorhinus torazame
CAACAAATCCAGCAAAGGCTTGTGCGGTCTGTAATTATCGTGAATTTCCATCCATACAAGTACTGGTGAAATTTCTTCACCGCGAAGATCACAGCCAGTCCTTCCTTTTCGATTTGGGCGTACTTTCGTTCTGCTGCTGCCAGCGTCCTGGAAGCAAATGCTATAGGTCGTTCCTGTCCGTTTTGCCCTCTGTGTGCCAAACCTGCACCAACGCCATATGGAGACGCATCACACGTGAGCACCAACTCTTTCCTGGGGTCGTAGTGTGCCAAGACGTTCTCTGAGGAAAGCTGTTCTTTTATCTTCTTGAAAGCCCTGTCTTGGCGGGCGGACCACTCCCAGGCTTGCCCCTTTTTTAGTAATTGGTGTAGGGGGTCCAAGATGGAAGCTCTGTTCTATATGAACTTTCCATAATATGTAACCAGTCCTAAAAAAGACCTTAACTCCTGGATTGTGGTGGGGCGCGGGGAATCTTTAATCACCCTCACCCGATCCTCCAAAGGATGTAGCCCTGATTTGTCAACCTTGTACCCAGGATAGGTTACTCGAAGTGCTAGGAAGACACATTTCTCCCTCTTTAGGGGCACGCCTGCTGCTGAAACCTCGTAAGGGCTTCCTCCAGGTTTTGCAGGTGTTCTGCCTTTGTTTTTCCTATAATGAGGACGTCGTCCAGGTAAATGGTGACCTGTGGTAGCCCTTGCATATTCTCCATTGTCCTCTGGAATATCGCACAAGCTGACGATACCCCGAAGGGTAATCTTGTATACTGGAAAAGGCCCTTCAGGGTGTTTATCGTTGAGAGTTTTTGGGACTCTTCGTCCAGCTTCAGCTGCAGATATGCATGGCTCATATCCAGCTTTGAGAATAGGAGTCCTCCAGCCAGCTTTGCATACAAATCCTCAATCCGGGGAATTGGGTATTTGTCCAGTTGTGAGTCGCGATTAATTGTTTGAAATCTCTACAAAGGTGGACCGAGCCATCCGGCTTAAGGTTAGGCATCACGGGTACCACCCAAACTGGACCGGTTTTATTTATTTCCTCACGCTCTAATTGTTTTATTTTCACATCGACTTTCTGCCTTAATGTGAAGGGTACTGGTTGGGCCTTGTAGAATTTTGGGACTGTCTCTGGATCTACATGCAATGTCGCCTTTGCTCCCTTTATTGTTTTGAGCCCTTCTCGGAAAACCTCTGGGTATTTGCACAGGAGTTCGCTCAGTGTGGTGGTATGTATTAGGGGTAATACGGTACACCACGTGTCGACAGGCTATTGGTGAAGGGATGCCAGGTCCTGATAGGATCTGCCACCTACTGGACTCCACCCAGAAATGCCGGTATAAGAACCCAGTTTTTCCCTCCATTTCCCTCAGCAGCTGCATTTTGTAACCACGCTGCTGGGGATAAAGTTCTGCTTAATAAAGCCTTCAATTGACATTACCTCAACCTGCCTCGCGTCATATTGACGGTGCTACAATTTATGAAGCAGAATTTAAATTGAAGAAAACGACGTGGGAACATGGAGCTCTGAATCACCCCGGAGTGCCTGCGCATCGCACCCCAAGCAGCTAACTCAGCCTCTATCTTCAAACACTGGATGGCATGCTTTGAGGGCTACCTCCGAACGGCCCCCGGCACACCGACTGACGAACAAAAGATGCAGGTCCTCTATTCCAGGGTGAGTCCTGACATCTACTCCCTTATCGAGGACGAGGACGGTTTCACCGGTGCCATCGCCGCGCTGAAGGATATCTACATCCGACCCGCCAACCAGGTTTTTGCTCGCTACCAGCTCGCCACACGACGGCAATTTCCGGGGGAATCGCTGGACGAGTTTTATAACGCCCTGAAGATCCTGGGTCGAAACTGCAACTGCCCGGCGGTAACAGCGAAGTGAACACACAGAGCTCCTGGTCCGCGATGCGTATGTGGCAGGTTTGGCCTCTTCCCAGATCCACCAGAGGCTTCTGGAGAAAGAATCTCTGGGACTGACCGAAGCTCGGGCCCTGGCGGCATTCCTCGATGTGGCCTCGCGTAACGCCCGCGCCTACTCCCCCGACCGCACTACAGCCCCTTGGGCTCCGTGGACCCCCGCTGCGGTCAACTCTCCGAAACCCCCCCCCACCCCCGCAAACCTGCGCGGCCAAAACACCAGACCAACCGGGGGGGGCCCGCTGCTATTTTTGCGGCCAGCCGATACACCCTCGGCAGCGATGCCCGGCCCGCGCGGCTTCCTGCAAAAGCTGCGGGAAGAAGGGCCACTACGCAACGGTGTGCATGTCCCGCGGGGTCGCCGCTATCTCCGGGGAAGAAACGGGACCACAGACCCAGCCCCCCCAGCGATCCACCTGTGACCAACGGACGCCGCCATTTTGGACCCGGACGCCACGAGGGAGAGATGGGCGCCACCATTTTGTCCACCCCCGACCGCGCTCGATCCGTGGACGCCGCCATCTTGGCTGAAGGACCCCGACACAGATGGCCACATACTGCCTGATTACGATGCTCAACTTCAATAACCACGTCTGGCTTCAACGACCCTCGACCAGTCGCAACCCCGGACGCTCCAGACTGCAACCAGTACAGTCCTAGTGAATGGCTACGAGACGCCGTGTCTTATCGACTCTGGGAGCACGGAGAGCTTCATTCATCCGGACACAGTAAGGCGCTGTTCCCTCGTAATTCGGCCAAGCACCCGGAACATTTTCCTGGCGGCAGGATCCCACTCCGTTCAGATCACGGGGTTCTGCATTGCTAACCTAACGGTGCAGGGGAGAGAGGTCCGAAATTACTGGCTGTATGTCCTCCCCCATCTCTGTGCGCCCACACTCCTAGGGTTAGACTTCCAATGTAACCTCCAGAGTTTAACATTTAAATTTGGCAGCCCTATGCCCCCACTGACTGTCTGCGGCCTCGCGACCCTCAAGGTTGAACCGCCTTCCTTGTTTGCGAACCTCACCCCGGATTGCAAACCCGTCGCCACAAGGAGCAGACGGTACAGCGCCCAGGACCGAGCATTTATCCGGTCCGAAGTCCAGAGGCTGCTGAAGGAAGGCATCATCCAGGCTAGCAACAGTCCCTGGAGAGCCCAGGTGGTAGTTGTTAAGACCTGGGAGAAACAGAGGATGGTCATCGACTATAGTCAGACCATCAACAGGTACACTCAGCGAGATGCGTAACCTCTCCCCCGCATATCCGACATGGTCAATCGGATTGCACAGTACAAGGTCTTTTCCACCGTGGACCTCAAGTCCGCCTACCACCAGCTCCCCATCCGTCCCGGTGACCGCGACTATACTGCCTTCGAAGCAGACGGGCGGTTATACCACTTTTTAAGGGTTCCATTCGGCGTCACGAACGGAGTCTCGGTCTTCCAACGAGAGATGGACCGAATGGTTGACCAGCAGGGTTTACGGGCCACGTTCCCATATCTCGACAACGTCACCATCTGCGGCCACGACCAGCAGGACCACGACGCCAATCTCCAAAAATTCCTCCAGACCGCTCACGCCCTGAACCTCACTTACAACAAAGAAAAATGCGTGTTCCGCACCGATCGTCTAGCCATCCTGGGCTACGTAGTGCGTAATGGAGTGATAGGCCCCGACCCTGAACGCATGCGTCCCCTCATGGAGTTCCCTCTCCCCCACTGTGCCAAAGCCCTGAAATGTTGCCTGGGCTTCTTTTCTTATTACGCCCAGTGGGTCCCCCAGTACGCAGACAAGGCCCGTGCACTAATCCAGTCCACTACTTTTCCCCTGACGACAGAGGCATGCCAGGCCTTTAGCCGCATCAAAACGGATATCGCAAAGGCCACGATGCGCGCCATCGACGAGTCCCTCCCCTTCCAGGTCGAGAGCGACGCATCGGATGTAGCTCTGGTGGCCACCCTCAACCAAGCAGGCAGACCCGTGGCCTTCTTCTCCCGAACCCTCCACGCTTCAGAAATCCGCCACTCCTCAGTGGAAAAGGAGCCACAAGCAGTAGTGGAAGCTGTGCGACACTGGAGGCATTACCTGGCCGGTAGGAGATTCACTCTCCTTACTGACCACTGGTCGGTTGCCTTCATGTTCGATAATGCACAGCGGGGCAAGATCAAGAACGACAAGATCTTGCGGTGGAGGATCGAACTCTCCACCTTCAATTATGAGATCTTGTATCATCCCGGAAAGCTGAACGAGCCATCCGATGCCCTATCTCGCGGCACGTGCCAATGTACAAGTGGACCGTCTACAAGCCCTCCACGAGGACCTCTGCCACCCGGGGGTCACTCGTTTCTACCACTTCCTTAAGGCCCGCAACCTCCCTTACTCCGTCGAGGACGTCCGAACAGTCACCAGAAACTGCCAGATCTGCGCTGAGTGCAAACCGCACCTTTTCAGGCCAGATAGAGCGCACCTGGTTAAGGCCTCTCGACCCTTTGAACGCCTCAGTTTGGATTTCAAAGGCCCCCTCCCCTCCACCGATCGCAACGCGTACTTCCTGAATATCGTTGACGAATACTCCCGTTTCCCTTTCGCCATCCCCTGCCCCGACATGACCGCGTCCACGGTCATTAAAGCCCTCGGTACCATTTTTACACTGTTCGGTTTCCCCGACTATATCCATAGCGACAGGGGGTCCTCCTTTATGAGTGACGAACTGCGTCAATTCCTGCTCAGCAGGGGCATAGCCTCGAGCAGGACGACCAGGACCCCCGGGGGAACGGGCAGGTAGAATGGGAGAATGGAACGGTCTGGAAGGCCGTCTTGCTGGCCCTCCGGTCTAGGAGCCTCCCAACTTCCCGCTGGCAGGAAGTCCTCCCGGATGCCCTTCACTCTATCCGGTCCCTGCTGTGCACCACCACGAATCAAACGCCTCACGAGTGCCTCCTCCTCTTTCCTAGGAAGTCTTCCTCTGGAACGCCACTTATTTCATAGAATTTCATAGAATTTACAGTGCAGAAGGAGGCCATTCGGCCCATCGAGTCTGCACCGGCTCTTGGAAAGAGCACCCTACCCAAGGTCAACACCTCCACCCTATCCCCATAACCCAGTAACCCCACCCAACACTAAGGGCAATTTTGGACACTAAGGGCAATTTTGGACACTGAGGGCAATTTATCATGGCCAATCCACCTAACCTGCTCATCTTTGGACTGTGGGAGGAAACCGGAGCACCCGGAGGAAACCCACGCAGACACGGGGAGGATGTGCAGACTCCGCACAGCCAGTGACCCAAGCCGGAATCGAACCTGGGACCCTGGAGCTGTGAAGCAATTGTGCTATCCACAATGCTACCGTGCTTCCCCCGACCTGGCTAGCAGCTCCGGGACCCATTCTGCTCCGGAAACATGTGCGGGCGCACAAGTCAGATCCGTTGGTGGAACGGGTGCATCTCCTTCACGCCAACCCGCAATACGCCTATGTGGAGTACCCCGATGGCCGACAGGACACGGTCTCCCTGTGAGATCTGGCGCCCGCCGGAGCTACCCACACCCCCCCCAACGCCAATCACCACCTCCTCACGCCCGCCGGTTCATCCCGCAGCCACCCCCTTCCCGGGGGGTTCGGTTCTCCTCCCAGACCTGCCCAGGAGTAAGGACACAGGGGACAGCGCTACGCTCCCAGAGCCGACGGGACTCGAGCCAGCGCCATCACCACCACGCCCGAGACGATCGGAAAGGACGACCAGAGCGTCCATCCGGCTCATCGAATCACTTTAACTCTCAACGTTTTCAGTTATTGTGTCTTGTTATAGTTATGGCATCATGCCGACCCTGTTTGGCCCATTGGCCCAGTTTTCAGTTATTGTGTCTTGTTATAGTTCTGGCATCATGCCGACCCTGTTTGGCCCGTTGGCCCAGTTGAAGCGATAATTTTGTGTTTTGTTCAAAGATACGGCACAGTGCCGACTCTGTAAACCCCTACCACCATGCGAACCACCATCCCGCTGGGTTTTTTTCAACAAGGGGTGAATGTGGTGGTATGTATTAGGTATGTATTATGTAATACGGTACACCACGTGTCGACAGGCTATTGGTGAAGGGATGCCAGGTCCTGATAGGATCTGCCACCTACTGGACTCCACCCAGAAATGCCGGGAGAAGAACCCAGTTTTTCCCTCCATTTCCCTCAGCAGCTGCATTCTGTAACCACGCTGCTGGGGATAAAGTTCTGCTTAATAAAGCCTTCAATTGACATTACCTCAACCTGCCTCGCGTCATATTGACGGTGCTACACTCAGGTGGCCATTTTCCTGCTGGAAAATATTTACCCAATCCAGCTGGATCTCTTTTCGCCAGTTTCGTCCCAATAAGCTTGGCCCCACACTTTTCACTACCATTAAAGGCAGTTGCTCTCCATAAGCCACAGTTATATGCATTGTGCCCAACACTCTCAGTGGTTCCTCTGTGCATGTCCTCAGTTTTGCCAAGGTCCTGGTCAGGAATAAGGGTTGGAGTCCAGTGCGAATTTTATTGAATACTGTTTCCCCTATCACTAATATGGCTGCTCCAGTGTTGATGTGGGACTTCCATTCAACCTTATGGATAATTTAATGGGTTTTGATTTCACCATCGTTTCACAATTTAGTTGTTCCTCGTCGGAGGTAGGTGGGGCTTCTCGGGTATGCATTCTTCCGTACCCCGGTCTACGTGACATTCTCTAAGGTGATGGTTTGGGGCTTCTTTTTCTCCTTTCTGGCTCCAATCTCTGGCAACAACGACAATATTTTGCCGGGCGAAAGGCTGCAGGGGCTGCCATCTGTCTGGACCTAATTTTCCCTTGCTTGGGAGGGCTTCTGCGAGTGAGCCTGGTTAACTTTTTATCTGAGTCGTTCCTGAAGGTGGCTATGCAGTTGCCTATCCCCCAGCGGTAGTCCCTTAACTCAGTTTCACTGGTATGGGCGTCTATCTCCATCGGAGTACCCTGTAACTCATGCGCTCCGCTTGCCGCTTTTTCTGTGGACAAAGCCAGCTGCAATGCTTGTTTGCAATCCAGCTCGGCCTCTCCTAACAAACGTTTCTGTATTGCTAAATTATTTATTCCACATACCAAACAGTCTCGGAGCATCTCATTTAGCGTCAGGCCAAATTCGCAAGGCTCTGCTAATTGCCTTAATCTTGTTAAAAAGTTTGTAACTGACTCGCCAGTGTCTCGGCACGCTGAGTAAAACCGGTACCTTCGCAGGATCAGAGGTGGCTTAGGGTCATAGTACTCTTTTACTAAGTCCATCAATTCCTGGAAAGTTTTCGTATCCGGTGCCTCCGGAAAAGTGACACGCGCATAATGGCAAAGGCTGCTGGCCCACATGTGGTCAGCAGAATGACCCGTTGCTTTTCATCCGGAATTATATCGTTTGCTCTAAAGAAGTACTTCATCTGCTCTACATATTGGGCCCAGTCTCCACTGCAGGGTCAAAAGAGTCCAACTTTCCGAATAAAGGCATTTTTGCCTGTCAGTGCCTTTCCCTCAATATGCGGCAGCTGCTGACGAGCAGGTTTCTTTGGGTTGTTTCGTTTTCCTCGTCGACACAGTAAATATTGTGCCAGCAAGTTGTGCTGTTTCTCTCCTTATCAATGCTGTTGCTGCTGACCTTAAGGATCTCAATACAAAAGCTGGCAATAGTCATTAAGTATCGCTTGGGGAAGGACAAGGCATCATATTGGCTCTTTGTAATAAGTCCATGGAGACAGAAGTCCCGTCACCAAAATTCCTTTTATTTACAAACCCAACAGCTGAACAACCATGACCATTCAGTCTGCTGTCTACACGGGGAGTGCAGAGGATCTGAGACTCTGTTGTATACACAGAAAGGGGTTCCCTGATTGGGCCACTAATCAGGGAACTCGTGTTCTAATTGGCCGATCTCAAAGGCCTGGCAAAGGGCAGCACGGTAGCATTGTGGATAGCACAATTGCTTCACAGCTCCAGGGTCCCAGGTTCGATTCCGGCTTGGGTCACTGTCTGTGCGGAGTCTGCACATCCTCCCAGTGTGTGCGTGGGTTTCCTTCGGGTGCTTCGGTTTCCTCCCACAGTCCAAAGATGTGCAGGTTAGGTGGATTGGCCATGATAAATTGCTCTTCGTGTCCAAAATTGCCCTTAGTGTTGGGTGGGGTTGCTGGGTTATGGGGATAGGGTGGAGGTGTTGACCTTGGGTAGGGTGCTCTTTCCAAGAGCCGGTGCAGACTCGATGGGCCGAATGGCCTCCTTCTGCACTGTAAATTCTATGATAATCTATGAAAATCTATGAAATCATTACAATCTTCTGCATCCATAATAGGCCCTGATAAAATAACCTACCTTGGTCCAGGCTAAGGCCAAAATTATTTTCCTCTTTGAGGCTTTTCTTCCATTAAATTTCTCATTATCTCTTGGGGTGCTGAGTCACACTTAATTGATTTTCAGTGGTGAACTCCCCATGGTCACAGGCGCAATGTGAGAAATGTCATGTATGTGGTGATATGCATGTGAATAATATTGTATATAATTAGCAGTGCCACATACAACCAGCTGGTGGCGCCAGACATCGGTCATGTGACATCCGACTCTCGCCAGTTGGTAATAAAGCATACAACTGGACAGTCGCATATCAGATAGTTCCAGGAGAGTCCATGAAACTCAAATAATAACCTAGTCTGTTTAGCATTTTATATGTTCCTCTCCACGTGTTAATCAATAAATCATCATTCTATAATAATCTTTATTAGTGTCACAAGTAAACACTGTTAACACTGCAATATATTTACTGTGAAAATCCCCTAGTCGCCACACTCCGGCGCCTGTTCGGGATCACTGAGGGAGAATTCAGAATGTCCAATTCACCTAACAAGCACGTCTTTCGGGACTTGTGGGAGGAAACTGGAGCACCCGGAGGAAATCCACGCAGACAGGGGGAGAACGTGCAGACTCCGCACAGACAGTCCCGAGCAGGGATCGAACCCAGGACTTTGGAGCTGTGCTACCGTGCCGCCCATAAGTCATCAGAAGTTCTGTATGAATCATTGCAAAGACAAGGTCATGGAACACAACATGGTACCCGGAGTGTTGAATATTTGAAGGTAATAGCAGAAAAGACGAAGCGAAACTGGCCGAAGAACAAAAAAGAGAAGATTCTTCCACCGACCTGGTAAACTACGGCCATTGGCGACTCAACACAACAAACAATGTGAAGTTTGAGATGGAAGGTTTAAAGGCACCACACCAGTTTCATGTTTTGGGTAACGTAGCCAAAAAACTGGTCCACAAGCAATTGAAATCTACAATACACTTGCTTCTGATAGTGAAGAGGAAAGCAAGAGCTACGATGAGGTGATACAGCACTTCGATCGGTATTGCTCTCCGAAAAATAATTAAACATTTGAAAGATATATTTTTGTATACGTACCCAGAAACCAGGCGGATCTTTCAACAGTTTTGTGACCGACTTGAGGCTGAAGGCCCAGTCCTGCAATTTCAGTGATCTAAAATCATTGATGATTCGTGACCAAATAGTATTTGGCATATCAAATGATAAGCTCCGGGAAAGATCGTTACGGGAGGAAGACCTGAAATTGGAAAATGCGATTAAGATTTGCCATGCAAGTGAGTTGGCTGCACGGCAAATCAATACATTCACTTTGAAATATTTTGGCACCAACATGGAAGAAGACGCCAGTCAGTGCTATCAGCACTTTGCCGCAGTTCAACAAGAAAGGTGTTCTAAGTGTGGGTGGCCATTTTAAACGGTCGACAGGTGCCACCATTTTATGCCAGAAATGTGGCAACCGACATGGTCCACGACAATGACCAGCATATAGAAAAGTACAGATGTGGCATACAAATCATTTGCGAAACAATGATTTTTGCCTCCTCCAGTGGACCAAATCACATCAGTTAACACGGTTGATGAGATGCTTTCTTTATTGATCTCATTTCAACCAAGGACCAGAGGAGTCCGACCATTGTAAAAGTGAAGATGTCCTTCCGAAAAGTCTCGACAATAGTAAGGACAAACCTGCTGCCATCAAAACCAAATGGAAAACCTTAGGGTAGATGAACGACACATTGGTAAACTGCGATCTTGACATGGGAGCAAGGGCCAACCTCTTCAGTTTGTCCATTTTGCACGGACTGCATATCAAGCCGAAAGTTGTCGAAAAACCACGACTGCCGATACACTACGATAGGAAGAAGATTGAGACGCTGGGTGAATGTGAGTTTGAATTAAGTAGGCACAACACAACGCATATGTTACCATTTTCCATTGTCGACATGAAAAACGAGTCCATCGTAGGAGCGGATGTGTGTGGGCCCTGAACTTAGTTGAGCGGCTGTACGTTCCAGACAGCAACTGGCCAGCCGAATTCTACAAATCTCAATGAGATATGCTGGTGCAGTCATTCGATGTGAAACAAGCAAAAGTCCAGGCAGAGGACGGCAAATCAGATGAAGAGATGGAAGAGCCAAAGGGAATTCCACACTTCTGGTTACCAGTCTTCAAGAAAGTGTATATACTCAGTGGTATGATACAGGAGCATGATGAGCCCATATTAAAGCATCTACAGGATGTGAACATTAAATGTTCAGAGCGTGAACAGCCAATGAGCTTCACTCTGGAATTTAAGTTTGAGCCTAATGAGTATTTTACAAATGAGGTAATTACAAAATATACCAGCTGGAATCATGGCCTGACAAGATTGGACTTTCATTCTTTGACAAACCAGAAATCACGGGATGCACAGGGTGCCAGATTGACTGGAAGAAAGAAAAGAATGTCACACTGAAAACCATTAAAACGAAGCCGAAGTATAAGGGTCGGAGCACGCGCAAAAGAGTTACGAAAACTGTCCCAAATGACTTATTCTTCAATTTCTTCAGTCGTCCTGAAGTTCCACAGCATGGAATATGGAATAAATGTTCAGCAGCAGAATTCGCTGCTGACTTTGAAATTGGTCCTCTCCTATGTTAACTCATAATTCCGGGTGCAATGTCGTATTTTACAGAAGTCTTTGCAGATGACAAGGCAGTTTGCCACACTCAACGTGCTTTTCCCTGGGACACCTTTTAAAATGAAAACAGAGAAAAACAGGGAATACACTTCTTCCTTCTGCAGTCCAAATTAACCAAACAAAAACTGAAACCCCCAAAAAACCCTACTCACCTGACAGCCACAGACCAGCTCCACTCACAAAATGACATAGATAGAACTTACAATTTAAAAAAAAAAATTTTTTTTTTTACAGTATAGAAGGAGGCCATTCGGCCCATCGAGTCTGCACCGGCTCTTGGAAAGACCACCCTACCCAAGGTCAACACCTCCACCCTATCCCCATAACCCAGTAAACCCACCCAACACTAAGGGCAATTTTGGACACTAAGGGCAATTTATCATGGCCAATCCACCTAACCTGCACATCTTTGGAATGTGGGAGGAAACCGGAGCACCCGGAGGAAACCCACGCACACACGGGGAGGATGTGCAGACTCCGCACAGACAGTGACCCAAGCCGGAATTGAACCTAGGACCCTGGAGCTGTGAAGCAATTGTGCTATCCACAATGCTACCGTGCTGCCATCACTGAAGCCATGCTACAAGTCACATGATAAGAGACCAAACTTTTCTTAAAGGGGTACTCACATGACACATTCAACCCCTTAAACTCTTAAGTTCAGAAACCACAATGCTTACAAATATCAACCACTTCAAAGAGAGGTAGGTGCTGTCAATTTCCAGCTCAACACTTCAAAATCACTCAAACATCAAGGGGAGGGGTGTTTGGAATCACTTAACTCCCTTTAACTCTCTCCGGGGACCGGAGCATAGTGGTCGGCTTGTTGCCCAGTACGAACCTTGATCTCGGCCAGATGCCCGATTCTCTTCCCGATTGCGGTGCTGGCGTCGCAGGGCTGAAAATCCAGCCTCTGGACAATATTCAGATAATAAAAGCAAAATACTGTGAATGCTAGAAATCTGAAATGAAAACAGAAAATGTTTGAAAAATCAACAGGTCTGCCAGCTGTTACGACACCCTGGTCAAGTGCACGATCAATTCCACCCCATAGATCCCAACATACGTGAATTAACCAATAATTTGTATTTTACGAACATCTCTAAACCTTGACTGCTCCTATAAGTTACAGACACCAGGGCCGGGATTCTCTGATCCCACGTCGGGTCAGAGAATCGCCCGGGGGGGGGTCATGACAATCACGCCACACTGCTCCGACGCCGGGCCGCCAAATCTCTGGCGCACGCGGGGTCACCACCGCGCCAGTCGGGGGCCATTGAAAGCGCCCCCCCCCGCCGATTCTCCTCACCTCGCTGGGCCCAGTGCCTACCGAGTTCGGCCGAGTCCCGCTGGCGTGGGTTACATATGGTCCCACCCGCCGGTACCTCGGAGTTCTGGCTGCGGGGGCCGTCTTGGTGGTGGGGGGGGGGGGGCATCTGACTCTGGGGGGACCACCACGGTGGCCTGGCCCGCGATGGGGGCCAACCGATCGGCGGGTGGGCTAATTCCGTGAGGGTCCTATGTTCCTCCGTGCCGGGCCCCTGCAGGCTCCGCCATATTGCCCGGGGACCGGCAGGAAGACGGCAACTCACGCGCATGCGCAGACCCACGCCGGCCATGGTGCGCCGGCCATGGTGCGCCGACTTTCGAGCGCCGGAGCAGCGGACACCACTCCTAGGAAGGGGTGAATACCTGGGCCTGCCAGCCCGTTGACGCCAGAGTGGCTCACGCCGCTTTTGACCCCGGCGTCAGAACTTGGCCATGGGATCGGAGAATCCCGGCCCAGATTTATAAGAAAAATGTTAACAAACCATTTCTGAACAAAGTGAAGAAAAGACAAACATATGAGGAAATAACAGGATAATGGTCTTCCAGACTACCTAATACCAAGACCCTGTTCCGCCCTGTACCCAGACACACACAAGTCAGACACCAGGGACGGGATTCTCCGGCTCCCCACCGGGTCGGAGAATTGCCGGGGGCTGGCGTGAATCCCGCCCCCGCCGGTTGCCGAATTCTCCGGCACTGGATATTCGGCGGGGGTGGAAATCGCGCCGCGCCGTTTGGCGGGCCCCCCCCGGCGATGGGCCGAAGTCCCGCTGCTGGAATGCCTGTCCCGCCGGCGAGAATCAAACCACCTCTCTTACCGGCGGGACAAGGCGGCGCGGGTGGGCTCCAGGGTCCTGGGGGGGGGGGGGCGATCTGGCCCCGGGGGGTGCCCCCACGGTGGCCTGGCCCGCGATCGGGGTCCACCGATCCACGGGCGGGCCTGTGCCGTGGGGGCACTCTTTTCCTTCCGCCTTCGCCATGGTCTCCACTATGGCGGAGGCAGAAGAGACCCCCTCCACTGCGCATGCGCGGGGATGCCGTGAGCGGTCGCTGACGCTCCCGCGCATGCGCCGCATGGCCAAGTCATTTCCGCGCCAGCTGGCGGGGCACCAAAGGCCTTTCACGCCAGCAGGCGGGGCTCGGCCCCTCAAGATGCGGACAATTCCGCACCTTTGGGGCGGCGCGATGCCGGACTGATTTGGCTGTTTTTGCCACCGGTCGGCGGACATCGCGCCGATTGCGGAGAATCCTGCAGGGCGGGATTCTCCCCTATCTAGCGGGGCGGGGGACCCAGCGTGATGGAGTGGCGAGAATCACTCCGGCGTCGGGCCGCCCCAAAGGTGCGGAAGTCTCTGCACCTTTTGGGGGCCAAGCCCTCACCTTGAGGGGCTAGGCCTGCGCCGGAGTGGTTTCCACTCCACCGGCTGGCATGGAAGTCCTTTGGCGCCACGCCAGACATGGCCGAAAGAACTTCGCCGGCCTGCGTAAGTTCATGAATGCGCGGGAGCGTCAGTGGCTGCTGACGTCATCCCCGCGCATGCGCAGGGGATGGGGTCTCTTCTGCTTCTGCCATGGTGAAGACCATGGCGAAGGCGGAAGAAAAAGAGTGCCCCCACAGCACAGGCCCGCCCACGGATCGATGGGCCCCGACCGCGGGCCAGGCCACCGTGGGGGCACCATCTGGGGCCAGATCGTCCTGCGCCCCCCCCAGGAGCCCGCCCGCGCTTCCTGCTCCCACCGGTAAGGTAGGTGGTTTAATCCACGCCGGCGGGAGAGGGTTAACAGTGGCGGGACTTCATGGCGCGATTCCCGCCCCCGCCGACCGGCACAACGCGATTCCCGCCCCTGCCGAATCTCTGGTGGCGGAGAATTCGGGACACGGCGGGGGGCGGGATTCATGCCTGCCCCCGGCGATTCTCCGACCCGATGGGGGGGGGTCGGAGAATCCCGCCCAAGGTAAGTGTCGGCAAGGAATAAAATAAAACAGGAATTAAAGAAGTAGGTCTGAGGTGAGTCTTCACTACTGCAGTTGCAGCCTCTGGGATATAGATTTACTCGAGAGGTTCAGGTTGGCCCAACAGGAGGGGTAGCCGACACAGAACAACCATATGAGGCCCATGGCCACGGAAGGGGGAGAAATCAGTAGGTGTAAATATGTATAGTGATCCGTGTTCGTCTGTATGTTCTCTCATTGTACTTTAGTCTATATTTGGAGTGTAAGGTCAGTCTCTCCTTAGTTGCCTTTCCAAACCCTATGGGGGGCTATGAAACCTGTAAACTAATCATACAAACTGAAATAGGTAACATAAAAGTTGAGAAAACCAATAAAAACATTTTTTTAAAAATGTTTTAAAATGTAATCAACTACTTACATTGGTCCAAAGAACACATCATTCTCAGTTCGCTTTTTCCATACTATTTTTCATTTTTGGTGCACATGGTTTTTCTGTAGAAAATGATGAATTGCTGCCAACCTTAACTGCCATACACGGAGTAAAAGTGGAAGAAAAGGGACAGGAAAATAAAGAAATGGCACCAGTTGAAAATCCAAATATGATGGCACCATACAGAAAGGCTGCAGAAAACCTGAACTCAATCCAGCTTCTATATTACAGTAACCATCTCCGCAGGCTATACAACATTAATCTACTTCCAGGTAAGATATCCAGCCTCTATTTTTGTGAGATTGACAAAGAAAAAGTCGAAGGGATTACAGCAATTGAAGTGCCATGTGATAAACACACTTCCCTGTGCAATTCAGGAGAGCTGCACAATTTAACCAAATAAAGTCTTAACAATTAATTCAACTAATAAATAACAACTAACTGTTGATTAATGAGACAAAAGTAGAGGCCTCAGAACAAAGCAACAGAGACTAGATGCAGGATTTAATGTAGGTGATAGGGGACTTGCCTGCCAGTGGAGAGTCAGCAAGTGCCCTGTGTTGTCTGTTTGTGGGAAAGCCAGTCAAATTAACTGGGCAGCAGCAGGCATTCCCTGACATCAAGGAAACTGGGGTGGGAAATCCCGCTTCCTGAGGGTTGCCGGCCATTCTGAGACAGGCAACTATGAATGAGATATAGCACTTGGGACTAAAGGGATTAAGGGATGTGGGGGAAGGCGAGATCAGAATATTGAGTTTGATAATCAGCCATGATCATAATGAATGGTAGGGCATGCTTGAAGGGCCGATTGGCCTTAGATGTATGTTTCTGTGAACTTCATTGTGGGCTTAGGAGCATACCATTGAGTATCAAGCCAGCCTCGTGCAGCATGAGTGGGCGGCATGGTAGCACAGTGATTAGCACTGTTGCTTCGCAGCGTCAGGGTCCCAGGTTCGATTACCGCTTGGGTCACTGTCTGAATTGGATATTCTGAATTCTCCCTCAGTATACCCGAACAGGCGTCGGAAAGTGGCGACTAGGGGATTTTCACAGTAACTTCATTCCAGTGTTAATGTAAGCCTACTTGTGACAATAATAACGATTATTATTCGTTGTGGCCTTGTTTCATGACCAATCAATCAAGATGTCATCCATGTGGCATGTAATTCTATCAATGCCCTGCAGTATATTGGACATTGTCCTTTGGAATAGTTCAATGTGATGCCAAATGGCAGCGGGGTAAAGCAGTCCAATCTAAAGCGCACCATGAGCGTAGTTAGGAGTTTGGACTTTTTGGTCCAATGGCAATTGCCAAAACTCACTGTTGGAGTCATGTCTGATGAAGATGGTGCTTTTTGCAAGTTTGGCCAGGTTCTCAACTACTAATGTCTTTGAATATATTTGTCTTTCAACTGCCTTGTTAAGGTGTATTAGATCAATGTAGATTTGAATGGAGCCTTTAGGCTTATAAGAACAGAGGTAGGCCATTCAGCCCCTCGAGCCTGTCCTGCCATTTAATGGGATTTGACTAATCTATGGCTTAACTCCATATACCTGCCTTTGGCCCATATTCTGGTTCTTGGTTGGCAGATAGGAAGTAAAAAGCTGGAATAAATGGGTCTTTTTCCAATTGGCAGGTACTAGTGGGGTACCGCAGGAACCTGTACTAGGACCAACTGTTCACATTATATATTAATGACTTGGATGAGGGAATTAAATGTATTATCTCCAAATTTGAAGATGGTACAAAGTTGGGTGGGAGGGTGAGCTGTGAGGAGGATGCAGAGATGCTTCAGCGGGATTTGAACAGGCTGAGTGAGTGGGCACATGCATGAGAGATAATCTTTATTGTCACAAGTCGGCTTACATTAACACTGCAATGAAGTTACTGTGAAAAGCCCCTAGTCGCCACATTTGAGCGCCTGTTCAGGTACACAGAGGGAGAATTCAAAATGTCCAATTCACCTAAGCACGTCTTTCGGGACTTGTGGGAGGAAATCGGAGCACCCGGTGGAAACCCACGCAGATACAAGGAGAACGTGCAGACTCCGCACAAACAGTGGCCCGAGCTGGGAATCGATCCTGGGACCCTGGTGCTGTGAAGCAACAGTGCCAACCACTGTGCTACCCTTCGGTATAATGTGGATAAATGTGAGGTTATCCTCGTCGGTAACTAGGAAGGCAGATTATTACTTGAATGGGTGTAAATTGAGAGAGGTGGATACTCAGTGAGACCTTGGTGTCCTTGTGCATCAGTCTTTGAAAGTAAGGGCGCAGGTACAGTGGGCAGTAAAGAAGGCAAACGATATATTGGCCTTCATAATGAGAGGATTTGAGAATAGGAATAGAGATGTTTTACAGCAATTGTATAGGGCATTGGAGAGGCCACACCTAGAGTATTGTGTGCAGTTTTGGGTTCCTTATCTGCGGAATGATGTTCTTGCTATGGAGGGAGTGCAGCAAAGGTTTACCAGGCTGATTCCTGGGATGGCGGGGCTGTGATATGAGGAGAGACTAAGTTGGTTAGGATTATATTCATTGGAGTTTAGAAAAGTGAGAGGGGAATCTCATAGAAAATTACAAAATTCTAACAGGATTAGCAGGGTAGATTCAGAAAGAATATTCTTGATTGTGTGTGGGCGGGGGGGGGAGTCCAGAACTAGCGGTTATAGTTTGAGGATAAGAGGTAAATCTTTTAGGGCAACACGGTGATGCAGTGGTTAGCACTGCTGCCTCACGGCGCCAAGGTACCAGGTTCGATCCCAGCTCTGGGTCACTGTCCGTGTGGAGTTTGCACATTCTCCCGTGTTTGGTGAGTTTCGCCCCCACAACCCAAAAAATGTGCAGGGTAGGTGGATTGGCCACGCTAAATTGCCCCTCAATTGGAAAAAATTAATTGGGTACTCCAAATTTATATTTTTAAAAAAATCTTTTAGGACTGAAGTGAGGAGAAATTTCTTCACCCAGAGAGTGGTGAATCTGTGAGCTTCACTGCCACAGAAAGTAGTTGAGGCCAAAATATTGCGTAATTTCAAGAAGGAATTAGATAAAGCTCTTGGGGCTAAAGGGATCAAGGGATATGGGGGGGGGGGGGGAGGCAGGATCAGGGTATTGAACTTGATGATCACCCATTATTATAATGAATGGCGGAGAAAGTTCGAAGGGCTGAATGGCCTCCTCCTGTTTTTTGTTTCTGTGTAACAAAAGTAGTATAAGGGAAGTAAAGTTAAGACTTAAAGTAAGATCTCCAAAGACAGCAAAGTCTTTGCATTGCAGTGGGAGTGTTCGAAGTGAAATGCTGGGCGGTATTCCCCCCCCCGCGGCCGGGTGGGAGAATCGCTGGGGCGCTGCGCGAATCGCGCCACGCCGCCCTGACCCCCGCACGCAATTCTCCCACCCCCCCAAAACCAGCGCCGCGCGAATCGCACCGGGCCGCTCGGAGAATCGCCGCAAGCGGCGATTCTCGGGCCCGGATGGGCCGAGCGGCCGCGCGTAAATGGCCTAGTCCCACCGGCGCCATCCACACCTGCCGCTGGCGGCGGGTACTCGTCGCAAAGTCTTGGGGGCCGGCCTGTGGGGGGGGCTCCGTTCCTGGGGGGGGGACTCCGGAGTGGCCTGGTACGCGATCGGGACAAACCAATCGGCGGGCCGGCCTCTCTGTCGGCGGGCCTCCTTTCCTCCGGTGGTGAGCCTGGATCCATCCGCCATGTTTGTGCGGGGCGGCCTGGGGGAGGACGGCCACCGCGCATGCGCTAGTTGGCGCCAGCCCAACTGGGCATGCGCGTGACGCCAGGTCTCTGACGCCGCGCGACGCCCACGCTAGCCCCACGGAGGGGGGAGAATAGGGGTCTGGGAACGTGCGCCGACGCCGGAGTAAAACACTCCGGTTTTTACTCCGGCGTCGGCACTTAGACTCCTGTTGGAAGAATCCCGCCCACTGTCCCTACAATAATCAATATTCTTCAAGGGGAGTAAGTATTACGCATAATCCAAAGGGAGGTCAACTTACACCAGTGATTTGCACATCTTGCTCTAATTAGGAAGTCATGGACACTTCCAATGTCCCTGGCGGCCATGTGTGCAGGAGGTGTATCCAACTGCAACTAAATAGAACAAAAAGGAATGAAACCAGATGGACCACCCAGCATCGATCAAGGCACCAGAAACCACAATGGCAAAACCAGCCCTGTTGACCCTGTAAAGTCCTGCTTAAAGGCACATTGGTGGCAGTGGTTAGCACTGCAGCCTCAAAGCGCCAGGGATCCAGGTTTGATTCCAGCTTGGGTGACCGTATGTCTGAAGTTTGCATGTTCTCCCCGTGTCTGCGTGGGTTTCCTCCGGGTGCTCTAGTTTCATCCCACAGTCTAAAGATGTGCAGGATGTTGCCTGGTCTGGAGGGTGTTAGCTATGTGGAGAGGCTGAATAGACTTGGACTGTTTTCATTAGAAAGATGGAGGTTGAGGGGTGACCTGATAGAAGTCTACAAGATTATGAGGGGCATGGTTAGAGTGGATGGGCAGGCATTCTTTCCCAGGGTGGAGCAGTCAAGTCACCAGGAGGCATATGTTTAAGACTGTGGGGCAAAGTTTCGAGGAGATGTGCGAGGCAGGTTTTTACACAGAGCGTGGTGAGTGCCTGGAATGCATTGCCAGGGGAGGTTGTGGAAGCAGATAGATTAACGGCGTTCAAAAGGCATCTTGACAACACATGAAATGAAAAAATGAAAATGAAAATCGCTTATTGTCGTAAGTAGGCTTCAAATGAAGTTACTGTGAAAAGTCCCTAGTCGCCACATTCCGGCGCCTGGTCGGGGAGGCTGGGATGGGATGGGTATAGAGGGATATGGCACAAGGAAGTGATGAGGTTTTGGTAAAGGTTGGTATCGTGGCCGATGTGGGCTTGGAGGGCCAAAGGACCTGTTCCCGTGCTGTATTGTTCTTTGTTCAAACAATCTTCAGCCAGAAGTGCGAAGTGGATGATCCGTCTCTTCTTCCTCTAGAGGTCGGCAACATCACAGATGCCAGTCTTCAGCCACTTCAATTTACTCCTTGCGATATCAAGAAATGGCTGAAGGCACTGGATACTGCAAAGGCTATGGGCCCTGACAATATTCCGGCAATAGAGCTGAAGAATTGTGTTCCAGAACTGCCATGCTGCTAACCAAGCTGTTCCAGTACAGTTACAACACTGGCATTGACCCGGCAATGTGGACAATTGCCCAGATCTGTCCTGTACACAAGAAACAGGATAAATCTAACCTGCCAGTTACTGCCCCATCAGTCTACACTCAATCGTCAGTAAAGTGATGGAAGGGGTCGTCAACAGTGCTATCAAACGGCACTTACTTAGCAATAACCTGCTCATGGACTCTGTTTGGGTTCCGCCAGAGTCACTCAGCTTTACAACCTTGGTTCAAACATGGACAAAGGAACTGAACGCCAGAGGTGAGGTGAGAGTGACTGTCCTTGACATCAAGGCAGCATTTGACCAAGTATGGCATCAAGGAGTCCGGACAAAACTGGAGTCAATGGGAATCGGGGGAAATCCCTCCGCTGATTGGAGTCATACCTGGCACAAAGGAAGATGGTTGTGGTGGTTGTAGGTCAATCATCTTGGTCTCGGGACATCACTGCAGGAGTTTCTCAGGGTAATGTCCAAGGCCCAAACATCTTCAGCTGCTTCATCAATGACCTCCTTTCCTTCATAAGGTCAGATGTGGTGATGATTGCTGATGACTGCACAATGTTCAGCATCAGTCACAACTCCTCAGATACAGAAGCAGTTAATGTCCAAATTCAGCAAGACCTGGACAATATCCAGGCTTGGACTGACAAGTGGCAAGTAAAATTTGTCATCTCCAATAAGAGAGGATCTAGCCAATGCCCCTTGACATTCAATGGCATTACCATTGCTGAATCCCACACAATCAACATCCTGAGGCTTACCATTGGTCAGAAACAGAACTGGACTAGCCATATAAATATGGTGACTACCAGAGCAAGTCAAAGGCTTAGAATCGTGTGGTGAGTAACTCATCTCATGACTTCCCACAGCCTGTCCACCATCTACAAGGCATAAGTCAGGAGTGTAATGGAATACTCTCCACTTGCCTGGATGAGTGCAGCTCCAACAACACTCAAGAAGCTCAACACCATCCAGGACAAAGCAGCCCACTTGACTGTTACTCCTTTCACAATCATTCAAGCCCTCCACCACTGATGAACAGTAGCAGCCGTGTGTCACATCCAAAAGATGTACTGCAGGAACTCCTAAAGTGTTCTTATGCAACACCTTTCAAACCCACGACTACTACCATCTAGAAGGACAGGAGCAGCAGAAACATGAGACCGCCACCACTAAGTTCCCCTCCAAGCCACTGACCATCCTGACTTGGAAATATATCGCCATTCCTTCACTGTCGCTGGCTCAAAATCCTGGAACCCACTTCCTAACAATGCTGTGGGCGTTACATCATAAGGACTGCAGTATTCAAGATGACAGCTCACCACCGCCTTCTCATGGCAACTAGGAATGGGCAATAAATGCTGGTTTGCCAGCGACACCCAGAACCCACAAATACATTTTTTTTAATTAAAGGAAATGGCACTGGAAATATTGGATGTATTGAATCATCTTCCAAGATTTTATAGACTCTGGCACAGTTCCTACAGATTGGAAGGTGGCAAATGTAACCCCACTATTTAAAAATGGAGAGTGGAAAATGCGAGAATTACAGATCAATTAGTCTGACATCAGTAATGGAAAAGGTGCTAGAATCTATTATAAAAGACGTGATAACAGAATATTTGCAAAGCATTAACGGGATTGGACAAAGCCAGCATGGGTTTATGAAAGGAAAATCATGCTTAACAAATCTACTGGATTTTTTTGAGGATGTAACTAGTAGAATAGATAAAGGAGAACCAGTGGATGTGGTGCATTTGGACTTTCAGAAGGCTTTTGACAAGGTCCCTCATAAGAGATTAGTGGGCAAAATTACATTGGATAGGGGGTTATGCACTGGCATGGATCGAGAATTAGTCATAGTCATAGAATTTACAGTGCAGAAGGAGGCCATTTGGCCTTTCGGGTCTGCACTGGCCCTTACAAAGAGCATCTTACTGAAGCCCACGTATCTACCCTATCCCGTAACCTCCACTTAACCTTTTTGGACACTAAGGGCAATTTAGCATGGCCAATCCACCTTACCCGCACATCTTTGGACTGTGGGAGGAAACCGGAGCACACAGAGGAAACCCACACAGACACGGGGAGAACGTGCAGACTCCGCACAGACAGTGACCCGGCCGGGAATCAAACCTTGGTTAACAGACAAGAAACAGAGTGCGAATAAATGGGTCTTTTTCCAAGTAGCAGCGGGTGACTAGTGGGGCACTGCAGGGATCAGTGCTTGGGTCCCACCTGTTCACAATATATATAAATGACCTGGATGAGGGAACCAAATGTAACATTTCCAAGTTTGCTGACGAAACTGGGCTGAATTTTGAGTTGTGAGGAGGACGCAAGGGAGCTTCAAGGTGATTTAGACAAGTTGAGTGAGTGGGCAAACATATGGCAGATGCAGTACAACGCAGCTAAATGTGAAGTTATACACTTTGGTGTGAAAAAAAGAAAGGAAGAGTATAATTTAAATAGTAATATATTGTGAAATGTGGATGTACAAAGGGATCTGGGTGTTCTTGTACACCAGTCAATGAAAGCAGAGAGGCAGGTGCAGCAAGCAAATGTTATGCTAGCCTTCATTATAAGTGGATTTGAGTTCAGAAGTAGAGATGTCTTCCTGCAGTTATACAGGGCCTTGGTGAGACCACACCTGGAGTATTGTGTGGAGTTTTAGTCTCCTTAAGAAAGGATATACTTGCCACCGAGGGATGTTCACTAGGCTGATACCGAAGTTGGTGGGACTGTTCCATGAGGAGAGAATGGTTAGATTGGGCCTCACTGGATGAGTAGACCTGATTGAAACGTATATAAAATTCTAACAGGGCTGAATGGACTAGATGCAGGGAGGATGTTTTCCCTGGTTGGGGAATCTAGAACCAGGGGACACAATCGCAGGATATGGGATAGACCATTTGGGACTGAGATGAGGAAGCTTTCATCATTCCAAGGCTAGTCAACCTGTGGAATTCCCGACCACGGAAGGCTGTGGAGTGCGAGTCATTGAATGTATTCAAGAAAGAGATTTTTTCAGATTTTAGTTACATCAAGGAACAAGGGGGTGAAAGCGGGAATATGACATTGAGTTAGAGGATCAGCCATGATCAAATTGAATGATGGCGCAGGCTTGAAGGGCCAAATCATAGAACTCTTAAAATCCCGAGAATGCAGAAGGAGGCCATTTGGCCCATCTAGTCTGCACCGACCATTTGAAAGAGCACCCTACCTAGGCCCACTCCCCGATCCTACCCCCAGAACCCAACCTAACTTCACAGAATCACAGACTAATACAGTACAGAAGAGGCCCTTCGGCCCATCGAGTCAGCATTAACGCATGAAAAACATTTGACCTGCCCACCCAATTCCATTTGCCAGCACTTGAATGTTATGACGTACCAAGTGCTCATCCAGGTAACTTTTAAAGGATGTGAGGCAACCCGCCTCTACCACCCGCCCAGGCAGTAGTATTCCAGACCGTCACCACCATTTGGGTAAAAACAGTATTTCCTCAACTCCCACCTACACCTCCTGCCCCTCACCTTGAACTTGTGTCCCCTTGTAACTGACCCTTCAACTAAGGGGAACAGCTGCTCCCTATCCACCCTGTCCATGTCCGTCATATCATCGAATCATAGAATTTTCAGTGCAGAAGGCAGCCATTCGGCCCATCGAATCGACACTGGCCCTTGAAAGAGCTTCCCACTTAAGCCTCCACCCCATGCCCACAACCCAGCAACCTCACTAAACCCTTTTTGGATACTAAGGACAATTTAGCATGGCCAATCCACCTAACCTGCACATCTTCGGACTGTGGGAGAAAATAGGAGCACCCAGAGGAAACCCACGCAGACACGGGGAGAACGTGCAGACTCCGCACAGACAGTGACTCAAGCCGGGAATCGAACCTGGGACCCTGGAGCTGTGACGCGACAGTACTAACCAGTACGCTACCGCACCGCCCCCTAATTATTAAAGATTATTTATTAAAATAAAGAAAAAACAAATACATATGAACAGAACTACTCTACTCTCAGACAATTACTGTATATGAATTACTAAGCACGCATAGCTTATGCTGAATGTATTCCTTATTCCTGCATATACCTACGATTCCTGAACTCGATAAGACATCCATGTTTCCCCAAACAACATCCAAATTAAATAAATGTAAAAGTTAAAACCAGCTTATTGTTACCACACAAAATAAGAATGATACTCCAGTCTGCGAAATGTATTTTCCTGGTCCATGAAGATATTTAAGGTTTTCTGCACTGCATTGGCTCTGAGACTTAAAGGCTTGTTTGATGTAAACTGACTTCTGGCTGCTAGCTGGGAAACTAGCCAGTCTGCTTCCTGAGCCTGCTAGATGTTAACTGCCCTCCTTGCTTCTGATCGTCATGGCCAATTCTACTTTTGTTCCTGTTTGATAATGCATTCTGTGTCTTTGGCTGTCTGTCCCTATCAACTTCCTTGATTCTTCATTCACATGTGTATACCTCAGTAATCTTCCCAAACATTATGGGGACGATTCTCCGACCCCCGCGCCGGGACGGAGAATCGGTGCAACCATGCCATGACGCCGGCACGTGATTCTCCGAGGCGCGGAGAATCGGCGCCATTTGCGCGGCGCGGTTGGCGCGACGCCAGCCGCTAGAATCGACGAGGCCGCCGATTCTCCGGCCCGGATACGACAGAGTCTCACCGGCGCCGTTCGCCCCTGGTCGCTGCCGGCGGGAACTCTGAGCTAACGGTTGGGGGGGGCGGCCTGTGGGGGGGGAGGGAGGGGGGCTCCGTCCCCGGGGGGGGCTCCGATGGCGTCTGGCCTGCGATCGGGGCCCACCAATCGGCGGGCCGGCCTCTTCCCCCCCCGGGCCTACTTCCAGAGCGGCCAGCCCCTGAACACCGACGCCATGTTGAGTCGGGGCCAGCGCGCGGAAGAAGTCCCCCGCGCATGTGCAGATTAGCGCGGCCCAACTGCGCATGCGCGGGTTGGCGCGGCGCCCATTTGCCGCCGGGAAGGCGGGCTGGGGCGGCTTGAACCGCTCCAGCGCCGTGCTGGCCCCCTGTGGGGGACAGAATAGGTCGTACCCAGGCCCGTTTCGCGCCATCGTGAAACGCGACGGCGCGGACAATTGGGCTCCATTTGGGCAAATCGCCCCCTATAAATTGTCTCTCATAAGCGATTCACATTTGAATCTTATCTAAATGCCTTCCAAACTCATTACTGGGAAAAGACACATCTCATTTGGGCCTTTTGATATTAGCTACTGCTGCCTTGAGGCAGATTTCTACCTGTGGCTGGACATTTCGCATCCTATTATGCTTTGTTAAATTTGTTTTACAGCTGTTGCTAGACAGATTCATGACATCATATACAAACCTTGTTTCAAAGCAATTGAAGGTCCATTTCTTTTTGTATCGTGATTTTAATTTGCGTTTTAATTTCGCATTCCACAAATCTGTGCGTGTTTGTGTATGACATAGAGTGTGAATGAGTGAGTGAGTAAATGGCTTAGATTTTACAAATCATCAGGGTTCTTGTCCCCCAGCGAACGAGCCAATGGTGAACCCACTCCAGCTTCTGAGACCGGACCCATTTTGTCTGGGGTCGTCTGTGTCGGGTAAGCTTCCTATGTAGTGTATTAAAGCCTTGGTTAAAGTCTCACATGTCTTTGTGGTTCTTGACGCTTAGTGCATCAATTTAATACACTACAGTTATAATGGAGGCTGCTCTGAAACCCGACAAGCTCTCGCACGACCCCCACGCTCCACGCGCGGATCACCTTTTCAACTGCTGGCTTTCGAGGCCGACCTGGAAGCATCCTCCGCCTTCGCCAAAACGGACGCTGACCGACTCAACCTCCTGTGCTCATGGCTCGACTACGGGATTTACGACCTCATCACGGGAACAACGACCAACGCCGATGCCATCGTGAAGCTCAAAAGCCGGTATGCACGAACTGTTATTTCTATTTACGCCCGCCACCGCCTCGCCTCCCGGCACCAGCAGCCGGGTGAACCCCTATCCGTGTTCGTTCGGGACCTCCGTGCCCTCGCGCTCACCTGCAACGCGCCAGCAGTCTCCGCTGAGCAGAACACTGAGGCCCTGGCGCTCGATGCCTTTGTAGCCGGCATCGAATCCGGCCTAATTCGCCAACTCCTACTGGCACAAACTACCCTGACTCTGGACACGGCAGTCACTATGGCAGAGGCCCAACAGGCAGCCTATGACAATAATGCGTCCTACACGCCTGCCCAAACTTCCTATTCGCCTGCCCACATTCCCTACGTGGCCGCTACCTCCCTGCCGCCCGCCCAGCAACAACCCCTGCAAGTCACGGCCCACCCAGCCACACCAGCAGTAAAAATAATACCTGGGCCCTAGTGTTACTTTTGTGGCCAGGCAAAACACCCCAGGAAACGCTGCCCTGCTAGAGATGCTACCTGTTCAGCCTGTGGCAAGAAAGGCCATTTTGCAAACGTCTGCCGCTGCCTCGGGGTCCAACACCGCGGCCTGCTACTCCTGGTTGCCGCCATCCTCCGTTCCCGGCTCGCTATTCGACATGTGCGACGCATGGGTGCCGCCATCTTTGATTATCCCCGGCCCGGCTCCCTTCACTTCCGGTCCGCCGCACGTCACTTCCGGTCCGCCGCCGATCGTCGCTTCCGGGTCCGCCCCGCTGCCGATCGTCACTTTCGGACATGCGCACTCGACTGAAATGCTGCAAACAACTGAGATGCAGCTAACGACAGCAACCTGGCCTCCAACAGCAGCCTACGATGCCTGGGCGCCGCCACCTTCTTCCGCAGGCCGCTCCCCGGATCCGGCACCCTTCTCCAACAGCTCCACCATCACATCCATCGTCCTCGACCAGGACCGACCGCATCAGCTCGCCAGATCCACCATGGAGGTTCAGGTAAATTGTTTCACTGTTACCTGCCTCTTCGACAGTGGCAGCACGGAGAGCTTCCTCCACCCAGACACCATGCGCCGCTGCTCCCTCAAGGTACTACCCACGCGCAGGCATATTTCCATGGCCTCCAACTCCCAGTCGGCCGAGGTTGCGGGCTACTGCGTCGTCACCCTCTCAGTGAACGGCGCGGTGTTCCAGGATTTCAAATTCATGGTCCTCCCTCACCTCTGCGCCGCCGCGATCCTCGGCCTGGACTTCCAATGCCACCTGCGCAGCCTCACCTTGCATTTTAACGGCCCCCTACCCATTCCCCTCACGGTCTCCAACCCCCAGTTCTTCCCTGATCCCCCCCCCGGGTCCCTCCTGTAGTCTCTCCACGCTCAGGATCCCCCCCCCCCTTCACTGTTTGCTAATCTCACCCTCTACTGCAAGCCCGTGGCTACTAGAAGTCGGCGTTAGAGTTTCGGGGACCGCCAATTCATTCGAGCGGAGATTAAGCGCCTTCTCTCGGAAAAGATCATTGCTCACAGCACCAGCCCCTGGCGAGCCCAAGTGGTGGTAGTCAAGTCGAGCGAGAAACACCGCATGGTCATTGACTACAGTCAGACCATCAACCGGTACACGCTGCTTGATGCGTATCCCCTCCCCCGCATATCTGACATGGTCAACCGGATTGCACAGTACCGGGTGTTCTCCACCATAGACTTGAAATCCGCCTACCACCAGCTCCCTATCCGCCCGGAGGACCGTAACTTCACGGCCTTCGAGGCGGACGGCCGCCTCTACCACTTTCTTAGGGTACCCTTTGGCGTCACCAATGGAGTCTCGGTCTTCCAACGGGAGATGGACCGAATGGTGGACCAGAACAGACTGCGGGCTACCTTCCGTATCTGGACAACGTCACCATCTGCAGCCACAACCAGCAGGACCATGACATCAACCTCAGTAAATTCCTCCAAACTGCCAAACGCCTCAATCTCACGTACAACGAGGCAAAATGTGTTTTCGGCACCACCCGCCTCGCCATACTCAGCTACGTGGTGGAAAACGGTGTCCTCGGCCCCGATCCAAACCGTCTGCGCCCCCTTCTCGAACTCCCCATTCCCACCTGCCCCAAAGAACTGAGGCGATGCCTCGGGTGCTTTGCCTACTATGCCCAGTGGGTGCCCGAGTACGCTGACAAGGCCCGACCCCTCCTCCGTTCCCCCTCCCGCCCGAGGCCTGCCAGGCCTTCCACCTCCTAAAAACCGCTATCGCCAAAGCCGCCATGCATGCGGTAGACGAGTCTGCACCATTCCAAGTCGAGAGCGATGCCTCCGACTTTGCCCTGGGTGCCACCCTCAACCAGGCGGGCAGGTCCATCGCCTTCTTTTCCCGCACACTCCAAGGCCCCGAGATCCGCCACTCCTCTGTTGAGAAGGAGGCACAGGCCATAGTGGAAGCCGTCCGGCACTGGAGGCACTACCTGGCCGGAAAACCATTTACCCTCGTTACTGACCAACGATCAGTTGCGTTCATGTTCGACAACAAACAACGAGGTAAAATCAAAAATGATAAGATATTACGGTGGAGGACCAAACTCTCCACCTACAATTATAGTATCTTATACCGGCCAGGTAAGCTCAATGATCCTCCTGATGCCCTGTCCCGTAGTACTTGTGCCAACGCACAGGATGACCGACTGCGGGCACTACATAATGACCTCTGTCACCCGGGCGTCAGGCGGTTCTACCACTACACCAAGGGCCACAACCTGCCCTTCTCAGTCGAGGAGGTCAAGGCCATGACTAGGGACTGCCAAGTCTGTGCGGAGTGCAAGTCGCAATTCTACAAGCCAGACAAGGCGCACCTAATCAAGGCTACCCGCCCCTTTGAACGTCTCAGCATTGACTTCAAAGGGCCCTTCCCCACCCACAACCGCAACACGTACTTCCTCAATGTCATCGACGAGTACTCGCGGTTCCCCTTCGCCATTCCCTGCCCCGACACGACCTCCGCCACCGTCATCAAAGCGTTGCACGACCTCTTCATGCTGTTCGGTTATCCCAATTACATTCACAGTGACCGGGGCTCCTCCTTCATGAGTGAGGAGCTGCGTCGGTACCTGCTCGCCAGGGGCGTTGCCTCGAGCAGGACGACCAGTTACAACCCCCGGGGGAAGGGACAGGTGGAGAGGGAGAACGCGACAGTTTGGAAGGCCGTGCTGCAAGCCCTCAAGTCCAAAGGCCTACCAGTCTCCCGTTGGCAGGAGGCCCTCCCTGCCGCACTCCACTCCATCCGGGCCCTTTTGTGCACTGCAACGAATGCTACCCCTCATGAGCGGATGTTTCTCTTCTCCAGGAGATCGGCATCCGTGACATCGCTTCCGTCCTGGCTCCTGTCCCCGGAAGATGTCCTGCTCCGCAAGCACGTGCGGACCTCTAAGGCGGAGCCCCTGGTGGAGAGAGTCCGTCTCCTCCACGCCAACCCACAGTACGCGTCCATAGCGTACCCCGACGGGCGGGAGGAGACCGTCTCCATCAAGGACCTAGCCCCCTCTGGGGCCCCTGCCGCCCCCGCCCCGCAACCTCCACCCCGCTCCCTCTCTGCTCCCGTCGATCCCTTGGCCTGTTACTACTCCGTGCCAGCCGCTGTCATCCCGCAGTTTCGCCTCGAGCCAGCCGAAGCGGTGGGGGACGTCATGCCGCCTCGCGACCCACCACCACCGACCGCATGGATACCGCCGGACACTACCTCAGCGCCGCAGCTTCGGCGTTCAAAGAGATCGACCAAACCCATTGTTCGTCTCGACCTCTGACGACACGGAACCTCCTGATGGACTCTGTTTGTTACTCCCTGTTTGTTCACTGTGTTTGCTACTCCATATTTTCACCCCGGACTTCCTTCTAAACAAGGGGTGAATGTGGTGATACACCACTGTATTTCCCTAGCATTGTACATAGTTATATAATAGTTATGTGTAACGTGGCCCTGTAATCCTGTGTATGGTACTATGTATTGTACTGTAGCTCTGTAGAGGTTCGGTCACCTGTATGTAACCTGACCTGGCCACGGAGAGCTCCGCCTTGGCCACTCCCCCGGGAGTTAAGTATAAGACCCAGCTTCTGAGACCGGACCCATTTTGTCTGGGGTCGTCTGTGTCGGGTAAGCTTCCTATGTAGTGTATTAAAGCCTTGGTTAAAGTCTCACATGTCTTTGTGGTTCTTGACGCTTAGTGCATCACCCGGTGCAACAATTTCCCTCGCCTCCGGGTCGCACTCAGTACAAATCCGAGGGTAACCTTCGCGGTACAAGGCGCTGAGTACACTAATTGCCAGCTGTACATGCTCCCGGACCTCTGCACCCCCCTCCTTTTAGGGCTCGATTTTCAATGTAATCTCAAGAGCCTGACACTTAGCTTTGGGAGACCCCTGCCCCCACTCACTGTGTGCAGCCGAGCCACTCTGAAAGTCGACCCTTCTTCCCTCTTCGCTAATCTCACCACTGATTGCAAGCCAGTAGCCACTCGCAGCAGGCGATATAGTATGCAGGACAGAATATTTATTAGGTCTGAGGTCCTGCGTCTCTTGCGGGAAGGAGTCATAGAGGCCAGCAATAGCCCCTGGAGAGCTCAGGTGCAGGTCGTCAAGACCGGGGAGAAGCTCCGGATGGTGGTTGATTACAGCCAGACCATTAACCGGTTTACGCAACTTGATGCGTACCCCCTTCCCCGGATTGTAGACATGGTCAATCAGATCGCTCACTACCGTGTGTTCTCCACGGTGGATCTGAAATCTGCATACCACCAGCTCCCAATCCGTCCGGAGGATCGCCACTACACGGCGTTTGAGGCAGACGGCCGCCTTTTTCATTTCCTCCGGGTCCCTTTTGGCGAACGGGGTTTCGGTGTTCCAACGAGCAATGGATCGAATGGTGGACCAGTACGGGCTGCGGGCCACGTTTCCGTACTTGGACAACGTCACCATCTGCGGCCATGATCAGCAGCACCATGACGCCAACCTCCACCGATTTCGCCAAACCGCCCAAAAACTTAATCTCACCTATAATAAGGAGAAATGCATTTTCCGCACCACCAGGCTAGCCATCCTCGGCTACGTCGTGGAAAACGGAGTCCTAGGGCCCGACCCTGACCGTCTGCGCCCCCTCCTGCAAATCCCTCTCCCTCACTGTCCCAAGGCCCTCAAGAGGTGCTTTGGATTTTTTTCCTACTACATCCAGTGGGTCCCCCAGTATGCGGACAAAGCCCGCCCACTATTTAAGGCCACCCATTTCCCTCTGGCAGCCAAACCCGCCAGTCCTTCAACTGCATCAAGGCGGACATCGCCAAAGCCGTGATGCGCGCGTTGGATGTGGTGAACCACTGTAATAGGAAATTAAGGTAAGACCTGCACTACAGGTTCGCCGGTAGCTCCTGCTGGCTTGCTCCGCCCACGGAGAACTATATAAATATGTATGACCTCCAGTGCCCTGCCATTTCGCCAGCTGCAGCAGGAGGCCACGCATCTGACTGTAATGAAGCCACAGTTGTACCCAATTTTAGTCTTTGTGCAATTGATCGTGCATCAATTTATTACAGTCAGATTTTCCACAGAATGGATATCCGAATTAAGCCCGATCGCCTGCAGCTGGATCCGCACCCGCCCGACCCCAGGAAAGACTACTCACTGACGAGCATGTTTCGAGGCTTACATCAACGCGGCGGACCCCGCACCAACGGAGGCTCAGAAGATAAACGTCCTGTACTCCAGACTGAGCTCCAGCGTGTTCCCGTTGATCCAAGACGCCACGAATTACACAAAAGCAAAGGAACTCCTCAAAGAACACTACGCGCAGAAGACGAACACTCTCTTCACCAGGCATGTACTTGCCACCCGCTCGCAACTACCTGGTGAGTCCATCGAAGACTTCTGGTGGGCCCTAATCCCATTCGTCCGGGACTGTGACTGACAGGCCGTCACGGCCACCGAACACGCGAATCTCCTCATGCGCGATGCTTTTGTGACGGGGATTGCGTCAGACCGCATCCGAGAACGATTGCTGGAAGGGGCCACGCTCGAATTGGCAGAGACAAAAACCTTGGCGCTCTCCATGACGGTCGCATCCCGTAACGTACAATCGTACCTCTCCCGGCGTGCTGCCCACCCTTCTACTTCCTACCCCTCCTGGATCCCGCCGACGACCTCCTCAGCCGGGGCCCTGCCTTTGCAATATGCCTGCGCCGCACGCCGATCCGCGCACCCCGAGGGTCCCCGCTGCTACTTCTGCGGTCAGCAGAAGCACCCCCGCCAACACTGCTCGGCCCGCACTGTTGTTTGTAAAGCCTGCAGTAAAAAGGGCCACTTCGCGGCTGCGTGCCAGGCCCGCGCAGTGGCTGCGATCGTGCCCGCTATCGCCCCCTCCCCCACGCCAGACGCACAATGGGAGCCGCCATCTTCTCCTCCCGGGTCCATGTGCGCACCATGGGCGCCGCCATCTTGTCCCGACACCACAATGTGCGCACCATGGGCGCCACCATCTTTTCCCCCAAAGGGTCTCAGGACATCCCGACATCGGAACCGCACAGGCTCGCCACCGAAGCATCCGATGGTTATCCGCAGCTCGCTTTGATGACGCTGGACCAATCTCGCCCACACAACCTGGCCACCGCGTCGACGATGGTTAAAATCAGTGGCCGCTCGACCTCGTGCCTGCTAGACTCCGGGAGCACCGAAAGCTTCGTTCACCCAGATACGGTAAGGCGCTGCTCCCTCGCAGTCCACCCTGCCAATCAAAGGATCTCCCTAGCCTCCGGATCCCACTCCGTCCCGATCCAAGGCTTTTGTACAGTCACCCTCACGGTCCAGGGCGTAGAATTCAGTAACTTCCGCCTCTATGTCCTTCCTAATTTCTGCGCTGCACTCCTGTTGGGCCTGGACTTCCAGTGCAACCTCACCCTCAAATTCGGCGGGCCCTTACCCCCCAATACCGTTTGCGGCCTCACGACCCTCAAGGTCGATCCCCCCTCCCTTTTTGCCAATCTAATTGTGGATTGCAAGCCCATTGCCACTAGGAGCAGACGGTACAGCACCCAGGAGAAGACCTTCATCAGGCCCGAAGTCCAGCGGCTGCTTAAGCAGGGTATTATCGAGGCCAGCAACAGCCCCTGGAGAGCCCAAGTGGTAGTGGTTAAAACTGGGGAGAAACACAGGATGGTCGTGGACTATAGCCAGACCATCAATTGGTACACGCAGCTCGACGCTTACCCCCTCCAATGCATATCTAATATGGTCAATCAGATTGCGCAGTACCGGGTCTTCTCAACAATTGACCTGAAATCCGCCTACCACCAGCTCCCCATCCGGAAGTCGGACCGGACGTACATGGCCTTCGAGGCGGACGGTCGCCTCTACCACTTTCTTAGGGTCCTTTTCGGTGTCACAAATGTGGTCTCGGTCTTCCAAAGAGAGATGGACCGAATGGTCGACCAGTACGGTTTGCGGGCCACCTTTCCGTACTTAGATAATGTCACCATCTGCGGCCATGACCAGCAGGACCACGATGCCAACCTTGATAAATTCCTCCGCACTGCCACTCTTCTCAACCTGACCTACAACAAAGAGAAGTGTGTGTTCAGCACAACCCGGTTAGCCATTCTCGGCTATATAGTCCGAAACGGACTTCTCGGACCCGAACCCGAGCGCATGCGCCCCCTCATGGAACTTCCCCTCCCCCACTGCCCTAAGGTCCTCAAACGCTGCCTGGGGTTCTTTTCCTACTACGCTCAGTGGGTCCCAAACTATGCGGACAAACCCGCCCACTCATTCAGTCCACCCAATTCCCCCTTGCATCAGAGCAGACATCGCCAAGGCCGGAATGCGTGCAGTGGACGAGTCACTGCCTTTCCAAGTAGAAAGCGACACTTCAGATGTTGCCCTTGCCGCCATTCTAAACCAGGCAGGCAGACCCGTGGCATTCTTTTCCGCGCACCCTTCATGCCTCTGAAATTCGACACTCATCAGTCGAGAAGGAGGCCCAAGCTATCGTTGAAGCTGTGCAGCATTGGAGGCATTACCTGGCCGGTAAGAGATTCACTCACCTTACGGACCAACGGTCGGTAGCCTTCATGTTCAATAACACACAGCGGGGCAAGATCAAAAATGATAAAATCTTGCGGTGGTGAATCAAGCTCTCCACCTATAATTACGAGATTTGTATCGCCCCGGTAAACTCAACGAGCCCCCAGACGCCCTCTCCCGAGGTACATGTGCCAGCACACAAGTGGACCAACTCCGGGCCCTGCACGACAGCCTTTGTCACCCGGGGGGTCACTCGATTGTACCATCTGGTCAAAGCTCGCAATCTGCCCTACTCCGTCGAGGAAGTAAGGACAGTCACCAGGGACTGCCAGGTCTGTGCGGAGTGCAAGCCGCACTTCTACCGGCCGGACCATGTGCGCCTGGTGAAGGCTTCCCGCCCCTTTCATAGATCATAGAATTTACAGTGCAGAAGGAGGCCATTCAGCCCATCGAGTCTGCACTGGCTCTTGGAAAGAGCACCCTACTTTAGCCAATGCCTCCAACCTATCCCCGTACCCAGTAACCCCACCCGACACTAAGGGCAATTTATCATGGCCAATCCACCTAACCCGCACATCTTTAGACTGTGGGAGGAAACCGGAGCACCCGGAGGAAACCCACGCACACACGGGATGTGCAGACTCCGCACAGACAGTGACCCAAGCCAGAATCGAACCTGGGACCCTGGAGCTGTGAAGCAATTGTGCTATCCACAAGGCTACCGTGCTGCCCTAACGCCTTAGCGTGGATTTCAAAGGGCCCCTCCCCTCCACTGACCGTAACACGGACATTCTCAGTGTGGTCGATGAGTACTCCAGATTCCCCTTCGCCATCGTCTGCCACCGTCATCAAGGCCCTCAGCACCATCTTAGCTCTGTTTGGTTTCCCCGCCTACATCCACAGTGACAGGGGATACTCATTCGTGAGCGATGAGCTGCGTCAGTTCCTGCTCAGCAGTGGTATAGCCTCCAACAGAACGACCAGCTACAACCCCCGGGGAAACGGGCAAGTAGAACGGGAGAATGGGACGGTTTGGAGGGCCGACCAGCTGGCCCTGCGGCCCAGGAACCTCCCAGCCTCTTGCTGGCAGGAGGTCCTCCCTGGCGTTCTGCACTCCATCCGGTCACTATTGTGCACCGCCACTAATAACACACCCCATGAACGTGTTTTTACCTTCCCCAGGAAGTCCACATCCGGGGTGTCGCTCCCGACTTGGCTCGCTGCTCCAGGACCGGTCCTTCTCCGTAGGCACGTCCGACTCCACAAGGCAGACCCCTTGATGGACAGGGTTCACCTGCTCCACGCCAACCCTCAATATGCCTATGTTGAGTTCCCCGACGACCGCCAAGATATTGTCTCACTCAGGACCTGGCACCGTCAGGTTCTACCCCAACACATCCCCCCCACCAATGCGCCCCACCGCCCCGCCAATATTGACCCTACCAGACCACCACCCCCTCCCCCTTTCCACACAAGAGGACGAAGAGGACTTTGGCACGCTCCCGGAGTTCCCCGATGACTGGCCAGCATCAGCACCGCCATCGGTGCCAGCTCCACCACCTCCAGCACCGACTTCGCTGACACCGTTACGCCGCTCCCACCGAAGCACCAAAGCACCGGACCAGCTGAACCTTTGACGGACTCCGGACCGTCAACATGGACTTTTCTTTCCCGACCACTGTACATAATTGCACTAATTGTATATAGTTTCACGTCACCCCCGCCGGACTCATTTTTAACAGGGGGTGAATGTGGTGAACCACTGTAATAGGAGATGTAAGGTAGGACCTGCACTACAGGTTCGCCGGTAGCTCCTGCCGGCTGGCTCCTCCTACGGAGAACTATATAAATATGTATGACCTCCAGTGCCCTGCCATTTCGCCAGCTGCAGCAGGAGGCCACACATCTGACTGCATTAAAGCCACAGTTGTACCCAACTTTAGCCTTTGTGCAACTGATCGTGCATCAGTGGACGAGTCCGTCACCTTTCAGGTGGAGAGCGATGCATCAGAAGCCGCTCTCGCCGCCACTCTCAATCAAGCAGGCAGACCGGCTGCGTTTTTTTCACGCACCCTCACCGCCTCTGAACTTCGACACTCCTCGGTCGAAAAAGAGGCTCAAGCCATCATGGAAGATGTGCAGCACTGGAGGCACTACCTCGCTGGTAGGAGGTTTACCCTCGTCACCGACCAACGATCAGTAGACTTCATGTTCAACAATACGCAGCGGGGCAAAATCAAGAACGATAAGATCTTGAGGTGGAGAATCGAACTCTCCACCTATAATTAGGATATAGTGTATTGTCCTGGGAAGCTCAACGAGTCCCCAGATGCCCCGTCCCGCGGCACATGCGCCAGTGTGCAAGAGGACCGACCGGGCTATCCACGCCGACCTCTGCCACCCAGGGGTCACCCGGCTCGCCCATTATACCAAGGCCCGCAACCTGCCTTACTCCACCGAGGAGGTCAAAGCTGTAACCAGGGACTGCCAAATTTGTGCGAAGTGTAAACCGCACTTCTATCGACCAGATAAAGCCCACCTGGTGAAGGCGTCCCAGCCCTTTGAATGCCTCGGTATCGATTTCAAAGGGCCCCGCCCCTCGAATAATCACAATACCTACTTTCTCAATATTATTGATGAGTTCTCCCGTTTCCTGTTTGCCATCTCGTGCCCCGATATGACCACCCCCACTGTTATCAGAGACCTGCACAGTGTCTTCATCCTGTTTGGTTTCCCCAACTACGTCCACAGCGACAGGGACTCGTCGTTCATGAGGAGCAACGAACTGCGTCAGTACCTGCTCAGTAAAGGCATCGCCTCGAGCAGGACTACCAGTTACAACCCCCGGGGAAACAGACAGGCGGAGAGGGAGAACGCAACGGTCTGGAAGACTGTCCTACTGACCCTATGGTCCAGGAATATCCCGGTTTCCCACTGGCAGGAAGTCCTTCCCGATGCGCTCCATGCTATTAGGTCCCTCCTTTGCACGGCCACAAACCAGACTCCTCATGACCGCTTGCTTATTTTCCCTAGGGGGACCACCTCAGGGGCCTCGCTTCTGGCTGATGACACCGGCTCCGGTTCTCCTCCGGAAACACGTTCGGACCCATAAGACCGATCCCCTGGTAGAGAGGGTCCAGCTCCTGCACTCAAACCCACACTATGCATATGTTGAGCACCCCGATGGTCAACAGGATACCGTCTCCCTCCGAGACCTTGCGCCCGCAGACTCTGCCACCACTACGTCCACAGTACCCCCTGCGCTGTACCCTGCTCTTTCTCCCATGCCCAGCGCCCCCGCGTCCATTTGTTAGAGGGAGCTCATGCCTAACAAAATTGATTGAATTTTTTGAGTATGTGACAAGGTGGTCACATATGGGGGTAGTACAGTTGATGTAGTTTACATGGATTTCAGCAAAGCCTTTGACATTGTCCCGCATGGGAGACTTATAAAGAAGGCAAATGCACATGGGATACATGGTAATTTGATAAGGTGGATTCAAAACTGACTTAGCTGTAGGAGACACAAGGCTGCTTTCGTGACTGGAAGCCAGTGACCAGTGGCGTATCACAGGGATCTGTGTTGGGTCCCCTATTGCTTGTCATTTATATAAACAACATAGTTGACTATGTGGGGGTAGGATCAGTAAGTTTGCGGATGACACAAAAATTGGCCGGGTGGTTAACAGTGAGGTTGAGTGTCTTAGGTTACAGGAAGACAGACAGGATGGTCAAATGGGCAGAAAAGTGGGAGATAGAATTTAATAATAATAATCTTTTATTGTCACAAGTATGAAATTACTGTGAAAAGCCCCGAGTCGCCACATTCCGGCGCCTGTTCGGGTAAGCCGGTACGGGAATTGAACTCATGCTGTTGGCCTTGTTCTGCATTACAAACCAGCTGTCTAGCCCACTGAGCTAAACCGGCCCATAAGTGTGAGTTGATACACTTTGGAAGGAGTAATGTGACCAGGAAGTATTCGATAAATGGCATGACACTGGGAAGTTCCGACGAACAAAGGGACCTTGGCGTGTTTGTCCATAGATCTCTGAAGGCAGAAGGGTAGGTTAACAGGGTGGTGAAAAAGCCATATGGGACACTTGCCTTTATCAATTGAGGCATAGATTACAAAGTACGAAGTCTTACAACACCAGGTTAAAGTCCAACAGGTTTGTTTCGATGTCACTAGCTTTCGGAGCGCTGCTCCTTCCTCATTTCACCTGAGGAAGGAGCAGCGCTCCGAAAGCTAGTGACATCGAAACAAACCTGTTGGACTTTAACCTGGTGTTGTAAGACTTCGTACTGTGCTCACCCCAGTCCAACGCCGGCATCTCCACATCATAGATTACAAAAGCAGGGAGGTCATGTTGGAGTTGTACAGAACTTTGGTCAGGCCAGTGCTGTGTGCAATTCTGGTCGCCACATTATCAAAATGATGTGATTGCACGGGAGGGGGTGTAGAGGTTCACCAGGATGTTGCCTGGGATGGAAGATTTCCATTAAGAAGAGAGGCTTGGGTTGTTTTCTGTGGACCAGAGAAGATTGAGGGGAAACCTGATCGAGGTGTACAAGATACGGGCGGCACGGCGGCACAGTGGTTAGCACTGCTGCCTCACAGCTCCAGAGACCCGGGTTCAATTCAAGTGGGGTGCTCTTTCCAAGGGCCGGTGCAGACTCGATGGGCTGAATGGCCTCCTTCTGCATTGTAAATTCTATGATTCTAATTGTTACATGACAACTGGGCTGTTTAGTCTCACTGGTGTTTCATTTGTCTCCTTGAACAAAAAACAAAACTATACATCTGCACAACAGGTGTTTCAAGTTGGATACCCTCACAGATAACATCTGTATGCTTTATGACAAAGGACCTGACGTAAATATTTCCCCATTATTTTAACTGTTACATTGTTTTGGAGCTATTTCAGCTTATTTGTTGGAGATCAATTTGTATGTCTACAAGTTCACACTGCTCTGTTCTACTTACCAGTGCCAAACAGATAAAGGGATAGTGGTTGAATTGGCTACAATCTTCATAATAAGTAAATTCTAAGAATGGTGGCTATTCAAATATACTTGATAATTTAGTGATTCATTTAATGTGTTTGCTTTTTACCTTTTAGTTCGAAATCCAGTTGAAAATGCGGAGACTGAATGGACAGACAATTTGGACCACAACATTCCTTTTACTGGACCTTCTGAGGCACAAATGCATGGAGGTAGATGGACACATTGTTAATTCATTAGTAGATCTCATGAGATTATTTTCAACCTTCTTTATTTCAGTAAGGCAAAGCTATAAATATCCAGTCCATATTATGGGCGGAATTCTCCCCCCCCACTCCGAGTGGGAGAATCGCCCGGGCGCCGCGCAAGTCCGCCATGCCGCCCACACGCCCGCACGCGATTCTCCCGCCCCCCCCCCAAACCGGCGCGGCGCACATCACGGCTGGCCTCAGGGAGAATCGTCACTTGCTGTTGGTAATGGGCGAGGGGCGATTCTCCGGCCCACATGGGCCGAGCGGCCTGCCCAACACGACAGGTTCCCGCCGGCTCCATCCACACCTGGTCGCTGCCAGCAGGAACAGCGCGGGAAGGCTGGGGGGGGCGGCCTGTGGGGGGGGCGAGGGGGGTTCTTGCACCGGGGGGGGGGGCTCAAAAGGGGTCTGGCCCGCGATCGGTGCCCACCGATCGGCGGGCCGGCCTCTCTGAAGGAGGACCTCCTTTCCTCCGCTGCCCTGCAAGATCCATCCGACATCTTCTTGCGGGGTGGCCGCGGGGAGGACGGCAACTGCACATGCGCAGGTGACGCCATTTACGCGGCGCTGCTTTTATGCGGCGCCAAAGCCCGGCGATCGTAAATGAGGCGGCGCCGCTCTTAGCCCCCCAGGGGCGGGAGAATAGGGGGCTGGGAACGGCCTCCGACGCCGGAGTGAAACACTCCGGTTTTCACTCCGGCGTCGGGACTTAGTCTCCCGATGGGAGAATTGCTCCCTGTGAATTCAACTGATCTCATGGGAAATTGCTGTTCTTTTTCTAATTTGGTGTGCTTCTTCGGCGACTTGAGAATTGTAGCACAAACTGATTTAATTAATATGTTCCCTTCTTGATAATATAGGGCTCATAAATGCACTAAGTTATAAGTTCACTCAGTGACTCCATTCCTGGCCATGAATTTGTAATCCTAAGCTTTTTATTATTTAGCACTAATTGAAAAATGTTCCTTGCACATAAGGGTTATACATGTCAGAATTAGAAATTACTTACAAGTGCAATTACTTTGGGTACAGTAGTGTAGTCTAGTTTCTACCTTAATTGTACTTTTTTTCCTTTGGCCCTTCTGGGGTCCTTTTTTCCTTTTCCCAAACATGCCTGCTCCAGTTAGACCATTCACTCAAAATAAATACTTACCTCATTGTGGATAATTACATTAACAACCTGGTTTTGAAACGTGGCTTGTGGGTGATGACTATCCCGCCCTGAACAAAGTCTTCCTGCCCAGTTATATTTTCCAGCATCTGGCTCAATCAAACATCTGTAATAGTGTTTGAGTTCTTACTACCTCTCTGTTTCCCACCCAGCTTTCCTTCCTCCTTTTCTCCTACATCTTCTCCACTGAGCACTTCCTCATCCTTGGTGATTTCAGTCTCCATCTCTCATTCCCCAGCCCTTTTTCCTGTCTACTGACTGCCACCCTATCTTCCTTAAACAGTTCCCTCCATATAATTCTCTAAGAACCATAATGCACTTAAAAGAAACTCTTCTGCCCATTGTGCCACTGGTGGATCTTTGAGATTCCTATCTAATTAGCCCCACTCCCCTGCTCCTTCCTCATAATCCTTCAAAATATTTTCTATTCAAACATACACCTCCATAGAATCCCGACAGTGCAGAAGGAGGCCATTTGGCCCATCTGGTCTGCACCGACCCTCTGAAAGAGCACCCTACCGAGGACCACTTCCCCCACCTAACCTATGGACACTTAGGGGAGATTTAGCAACACCAATCCACCTCACCTGTACATCTTTGGATGAGTTGCCTTTTGACCCTAACCTTTCCGTACTTCCAGATCATAACAACTCATGGCTTAAATTTTTTCCTCATGACTGTCTTGATTCCTTTGTCTTAAATCTGTTTCCTCGGGTTACTGGCCATTCTTCTTCCCTCTGCACTATCAAAACCATTTATAATTTTGAACACCTCTATTAAATCTCTCTTTGATCAACTAAGGAAAACACTCCCAGGTGCTCTAGACTTAGCCACTTACATTCATATCTTGCCAATACTCCCCACCTCTTCCAACCCCACTTCCTTTGTTACAGCAATATTCCTTACATAGGCAATGACCAATCCAACAACAAAGAATTCAAAGAACCACAGAAAAGTTAGAGCACAGAAGGAGGCCTTTCAGCCCATCTTGCCCATGCCAACTCGAGGACACCCAGATGCCCTTTCTAATCCCACCTTCCTGCACCTTACAGCACTTGGGTTCAGATCCAGGTACTTTTCAAAAGAGTTTAGGGTGTATGCATCCACTGCCAACACGGGCAGCAAATTCCAGACATCCACTACCCTCTGCATTAAAAAGGTCTTTCTCATATCCCCTCTACATCTTCTGTCACTTATCTTTAATCGATGTCCCCTGGTTGTAGAATTCTCCAACAGAAACTATTTTATTCTTTGTTTCCTGTTACTAAGCCACCTTTTTATCCAATTCACCACATTGCCCTGTATCCCATGGACTTTTAATTTTTTGATGAATCTGCCATGTGGGACCTTGTCAAATGCCTTGCTAAAATCCATGTATACAACATCCATGTGTACAAAATCCATGTTTACAATACCCACTGCACTAGCTTCATCAACCCTTCTTGTAATTTCCTCAAAGAATTCAATCAAATTTGTGAGGGAAGGCTTTCCTTTTACAAATCCATGCTGACTATTCCTGACGAGTCCATGTCTTTCTGTGTGACAGATAATCCTATCTCTCAGGATTGATTTTACTAATTTGCCCACTACTGACGTAAGGCTATCTGGCTTATAATTGTTTGGCATTTCCTTTGATCCCTTTTTAAACAATGCATTTCTCCACTCCTCTGGTATGTCCCCTGTTTCTAGTGAGGATTTGAAAATCATCCTCAGAGTATCTGCTCTCTCCTCCCTGACTTCCTTCAGTAGCCTCATTGGCGACTTATTAACTTTCAAGGATTCCAACCCTTCGAGTACTTCCTCTTTCTTTATGATTATCCTATCCGACATCATCCTCCTGGATGACGACATCTGCATGATCCATTTCCTTTGTAAACTCAAAGACAAAATATTCAATTAAAACCCTTCGCACACCCTCTGCATCTACACACAAGTTCTCTTCTTCATCTCTGAAAGGTCCCATTTTTCCTTAACTAGCCTTTTACCATTAATATATTGGTAAAAAAGCTTTGGGTTTTCTTTAACTTTATTGTCAATCTTTTTTTTAAATAAACATTTATTGAGGTTTTTTTTTGGCAGTTTAACAGCAACAAAATCCACAGTACAAATAACAAGAAAAGAAAAAATATATACATAGTGCAAATTCCGCCACTCTCTCCCGCAGGACCTGCCATTACTTACCCCCCTACGCTACACTAACCTAACCCCCCTCCCCCCCCTTCTGCCGACGTTTAATTTTCCGCGAGGAAGTCGACGAATGGTTCCCACCTCCGGGCGAACTCTAACAGAGACCCTCTCATGGCGAGCTTAATTTTTTTCCAGACACAGGAAGCTTGCCATGTCTGAAAGCCAGGTCTCCGATTTCGGGTGCTTTGAGTCCCTCCATGCCAGCAATATACGCCTCCGGGCTACCAGGGAAGCAAAGGTCAGAACATCTGTCTCTTTCTCCTCCTGGATTCCCGGATCCTGTGATACCCCAAAAATCGCCACCTCCAGACTCATTGCCACCCTCGTATTTAATACCGTGGACATGGTGTCGGCAAACTCCTGACAAAATCCCCTCAAATTTTGGACATGCCCAAAACATGTGGACATGGTTCGCACATCTGTCCTCCACCCCAAAGAATCTGCTCATCCGGGCCACCGTCATGTGAGCCCAGTGAACAACCTTAAACTGGATCAGGCTGAGCCTGGCACATGTTGTGGTGGCATTTTCCTAGCGCGTCCGCCCACAGACCCTCTTCCATCTCACCCCCCAGCTCCTCCTCCCACTTAAACTTCAGCTCCTCGGTCTGCGTCTCCTCCGACCCCATAAGCTCTTCATATATATCCAAGACCCTCCCCTCCCCTATCCATCCTCTAGAAACCCCCCTATCCTGAATCCCCCTTAACATGAGGAGTGGGAAGGTTGGCACCTGCCTCCGTAAAAGATCCCGCACCTGTAAATATCGGAGATCATTCCCTCCAGCCAACGCAAACTTCTCTTCCAGCGCCCTCATACTCGATAAGCTTCCTTCTATGAACAAGTCCCCCATCTCTATTCCTGCTCTCTGCCAAATACGGAACCCCCCATCCATCCTCCCCGGGGCAAACCTATGGTTATCGCAGATTGGGGACCACACCGAAGCCCCATCTGCCTCCACACGTCTCCTCCACTGCCCTCAGGGTCGCCACCACCACCGGACTGGTGGAGTAACGCGCCGGCGGGAACGGTAGGGGCGCCGTCACCAGTGCCCCTAAACTTGAGCCCGTACACGAGGCCGCCTCCATGTACACCACGCCGGTTCCCCCCCCACCAGCCACCGCCTCACCATGGCTATGTTGGCCGCCCAGTAGTAATTACTGAAATTCGGCAGCGCCAGCCCACCGTCTCCCCGGTTCCGTTCCATTATTGCCCTCTTCACCCGTGGGGACTTGCCCCCCACACAAAGCCTGCAATAATCTTATGAATCCGCTTGAAAAAGGAATACAGGATGAAAATGGGGAGGCACTGGAAAACGAAGAGAAACCTCAGGAGGACCATCATTTTTACCGACTGCACCCTACCCACCAGAGACAGCGGGAGCATGTCCCATCTCCGGAAATCCTCCTTCATCTGGTCCACCAACTGGGCCAGGTTCAATTTGTGTAGCCTATCCCAATCCCTTGCCACATGGATACCCAAGTATCTAAAACTGTCCTCTACCACTCTGAACGGTAGTTCCCCCAATCGCCTCTCCTGGCCCCTCACCTGCACCACATACAAACAGCTCGCTAATGCTAATCTTTTATCATGGCCTCTCTTTGATTTCCTTTTTGACTTTGTCTCTGCGCTTCCTATACTTGTCTAGGCTATCTGCAGTGTCTTTGTGCCTATTGTACACTTTCTTTTTTGGTTTGATCTTCTCTTGTATTTCTCTAGACAATTGGGAGGGGGGTGTAGATTTGGCAGTACCACTCTTATTTTTGGAGGGGACATGTCTACTTTGTACATTTAGGATCTCGCATTTGAGTGCTTCTCACTGATTTTCCACAGGTTTATCCTCTAGCAGTACTGACCAGTCCACCTCAGCCAAGTCCCTTGTCATTTCTTCAAAACTAGCCTCCCCCCAGTTCAAAATTTTTACTCCTGGTTTATCTCTGTCCTTTTCCATGGTAATATATAGCTGAATTGTGATCACTATCCCCGATATGGTTGCCAACTGTCATTTCACCCACATGCCTTTCTTCGTTTCCCAAGACTTGGTCTAGAATTGCATCTCCTCTCATTGGGTTTGTCACTAATTAGTTGAAAAAAAATTCCTGGAACACTGTATGAATTTTTCTCCTGGAGTTCCCCTTATATTGTTTGAATCCCAGTTCATATTGCGATAGTTAAAAGTCTCCTACTACTATTGCCTGCCCTCTTGTTCTTGCAGGCAGAACATTCCCACATATTTGATCTTCTATCTCCCTTTCACTATTCGGGGGTCTGTAGTATATTCCCAGTAGTGTGACTGCCCCTTTTTTATTTCTAAGCACAACCCACAAAACCTCGTTTGTTGACCCATTTAGTATATCATCCCTTCTCACAACTGGAATTGATTCCTGAACCATTTTTATCTCCCACTCTATTGTGTCTGAAGACTTTATAACCAGGGCTGTCATGTTTGCCCCTCCTTTAGCCAGGTTTTTGTTATAGCAATGACATCCTGCTGCCATGTGTCTACCCGTGCCCTTAACTCATTGACCTTGTTTATAATACTGCTTGTGCTGAAGTACAAACTGTTTAACCGCACCATTTTCCCTTGCTATACACTTTTGCTTCTCTTATAATTCCAAGTCTACCACTAGATCTTCTACACCACTAGCTAATGTTCTACCTCCATTTTCCTGATCTGAATTTGACCTATCTGATCCTACTCCTGGGACCCTATTCCCATGGCACACTATTTTAAATACTCCCCAACAGAACTAGCAAAATCCACCGCAAGGACATTGGTCCCAGCTCCGCCTGGATGCAACCCGTCTGGTTTTTCTAGGTCCCATCTTGCCCAGAACTGGTCCCAATGCCTCAAGAATTTGAATCCCTCCCGGCTACACCAGCCACACATTCATCTGATCTGTCCTCTTATTCCTGCTCTATCTAGTGCTTGGAACTGGGAATAATTCTGAGATTACTGTATTTGAGGTCCTGCATTTTAGTTTATCTCCTAACTTCCTGTACTCGGCTTGCAAGTCCTCATCCCTTAGTTTACTTATGTTATTATTATACCACAACCACTTATTGTTCACCTTCCCTCCCCAGTCTAACTAACTCTCCTTAACATTGAGAAGTCAAGCTCCTTTGATAAATCACAACTATCACCACTTAGTTGGATGGGCAGCAGGCTGATAGGAACTCCACCACCTCCAAGGCACAAACTGTCCTAACTTGGAAATATTTTGCTGTTCTTTCATTGTTGCTGGGTCAAAACCTGCAACTCACTTCCTAACAGCACTGTGAATGTCTCTACACTAAATAGACGGTAGCAGTTTAAAAAGGCAAGTCACCGCCACTGTCTCAAAGGCAATTCGGGATGGGCAATCAATGTTGGCCCTGGAAATGGGACCTTGCAGGTTCAAGACCAGACACAAGTGTTATACTAGCAATGTGAATGTGTAGTGTACTAATTGTTGCATCATGTGGCTCCCTATATTTTACATATATTTTGATGTTCTCCCCTATTAGTTTACACTGTTGGTTCAAAGAGGCTGGTGAGTATAAAATTCAGTTTGTATTGTGGATCACAAACAGGGGAATGCAATTACTTATTAGAATTCCAAAAGTATAGAAATTGACACCAGTCACGAGTGTACTGCAAGCTTATTATTGTGGAGCAAAGGATCTTTGGTTATGAATATTTGAGATATTTTATGTTTTTATTTTAAAATTGAATCCTTAAATATTTTTGTTCTAGTTGATATAGATTTCATGAAGTGTGCTATAAATGACGTTGAAGATGGAGTTCGTACACCTGTATTTAACACAAGCATGTGCCTACGGCTGGCATTAATGCATATATTTCTAAAGACCTACCTACCTTCATATAAAGTTAATTGCAGCGCAGATCTAATTCCTGGAATCCTATATGAAATGTTTGATGGCAGTTTTAGATTTCCGGATTTCCATCCTGAAGTAAGTTTACGTTTGTAGTATTTTATGATAACTTTTTCAACAACTCCTGAATGGCAAACAAAAGATTATATCAAGTATCAATACTAAACCAATAATGTATTAATGGTCAATTAGCACTTTCTGTGATATTTAATTCTGGTTTAGTTCATCATATCTATTTGCTGTTGTGACAGCCACAATTTATGAAAGGCCACTCGGCCCATCAGACTAGTTACTTCCTCTGCTCTTGTACAATTTAGCTTATTCTCTCAGCTACAGATTAAATATTTCCAGAGTAACTTTACATGTCCTGATTTGAAATGCTTCAAATAACTTATTTGAACACTTGAGTTAAAACCTTAAAGAATACACCCAAGCTGGAGCCTGAGTATAATCTTTTCTTTAATAAGTAATCCTCACTTAGCCTAACCTTACTTTCATAGAGTCCGGAATAGAATTGGCATTCAGATCTCAGAGCTGGTGACAAAATTAAATGTCTCTGAGTGATTTGCATTGCAGACATTTGGAAATAAGAAATTAAAATGCCCATATTTGCAGTCTGCAAAATGAAGACTTGGTTGAAGTGTTTTACAAATTGCAACACACTGTTGCTTCACAGGTTTGATTCTCGGCTTGGGTCAGTCTGTGCAGAGTCTGTACGTTCTCCCTGTGCCTGCCTGGGTTTCCTCCGGGTGCTCCGGTTTCCTCCCACAAGTCCCAAAAGACGATCTCTTAGGTAATTTGGACATTCTGAATTCTCCCTCAGTGTACCCAAACAGGCGCCGGAATTTAGCGACTAGGGGATTGTCACTTGACTGGCAACTCATCCGCTACCTTAAACATTCAATCCCGGGGCGGCATGTGGCGCAGCGGTTAGCACTGGGACTGCGGCGCTGAGGACCCGGCTTCAAATCCCAACCCTGGGTCACTGTCCGTGTGGAGTTTACACATTCTCCCTGTGTCTGCGTGGATTTCCCCCCCCACAACCCAAAGATGTGCAGGTTAGGTGGATTGGCCATGCTAAATTGCCCATTAATTGGGGGGAAAAAAATTGGGTCCTCTAAATTTAAAAAAAATCCTTCAATCCCTTCAGCACTGACACACAGTAGCAGCAGTGTGTACCATTTACAAGATACACTGCAGACACGCACCAATGCTTCTTCAATGGCATCTTCCAAACCCGTGACCTCTACCACCTAGAAGGTCAAGGGCAGCAGATACTTAGGAACACTACCACCTCAATTCTCAAGTTCTCCTCCTTAACTCTCCTGTAATCACCTTAAATCACCATCCTGACTTAGAAATATATTGTCGTTCCTTCATTGTTGCTGGGTCAAAATCCTGGAACTCCCTCCTAACAGCACTGTAGGTGTACCTACACCACACTGATTGCAGCAGTTCAAGAAAGCAGCTCACCAACACCTTCTCGAGGGCAATAATTGTTGGGCTAGCCAGCGGCACCCACATCCAATTATTGAAACAAAAACTAAGCGACCTGTAACTTGTTACCTATGCAGAGATTTTATTAAGGGCAGAATTTTGCGGCCATGTCGCAGAGGGAGCGGGATTATAAAATGCAGAGAACGTTGAAAGATCTATTGACTTCGGTGGGAATGGAAAATTCCACAGGTGACGAGCCGTAAAATTCTGCCCTAAAATTTTAAGTCTTTACAACTAGACATTAATAATTTTGTATTTTGCAGATATATACAAGTGTCTTTGGAGAATTTGTTCTAACATCCCCAAGGGATAGTTACATTGGTCAACTTACTCCTCAGATGAGCATGGCAGTACATTCTGTAGACAAAGAACTGCGTGTCCAATGGTATCTGCCAGCTCTGGCACTACCTCCTACAAGCTGTGAAACTCAGAAGGTAATAATTAGGTGCAAAACAGCCAACTCGCTCTCTGGGGTTGTTTTCTCAATAATTTTGCAGATCAACTTATTTAAGCACACTTCCTTAAGACACATCTTTTATTTCTTGCCCTTTGGCCCTGGGGAACTAACTATTCCATTATTCAATCTCCCTGGTCCTTCACCTTGACACAGACCTTCCGTTGTCCTTGACCTACCCATCCCTTGTTCAATTCCTATTGCATTATTAACTTTTCCTAGTTCTGATGAAGGATCATTAGAGACATTGAGCATGATTTAACCACCGCATTGCACCCAGCGAATGCCTGGACTCGCCGGTTAAATAGCTTCCCACGAGCATGATTTTGTCTGGCGGGCCCACCTTAAGATTTTTTCTCGGTCTTGCAACTGGTGCAGCTTGCGATAATCGCCCTGGGCTGCTCCCCGGCTTTGGGTCTTGGCCCGAAGCGATCTGTGTGCCCTGTCCATTTCTGGGGGGTTTGGAAAGTCCTCCCTCCCCACTAGCTTGACCAGCATTTGGGTCATGTAGTCCGTTGCATCTCTGCCCTCGATCCCCTCTGGCAGACCCACTATTTGGATGTTTTGCCATCTGGACCTGTTTTCCTGGTCCTCCACTTTCCCTTTTAGGCTCCTCTGTGCCGCCACCAACCTTCTCACTTCGGTTTTCAGAGCTACAATCCTGTCGCTCTGGTCCACAGCAGCTTTCTTCAGATCCAGGATCGTTCTTTCCTCTGCCTCCACCTTCCGTCCCAGGCCTTCTATGGTGCGCTGCATGGTATTTGTCGCCTCCGACATCTGGAGCGAAATTCTCCATCCCGCCCCGCCACATTTCTGCCCCGACCCGCCGGCGGGATGCTCCGTTACACCGGCCGGTCAATGGGGTTTCCCATTGTGGGGCAGCCCCATGCCGTCGGGAAACCCCCGGGCGCCGGCAAAACGGAGACTCCCGCCGGCGGAGAATGACGCCCCAGCTCCTTCATTATCATGTGGAGCTCTATCATGATCGCTTCTTTCATGGCGTTCAGCTCCTTTTCTAGCACATTTCTCCATTCGTCCCATTGTGCACGGGGGCCGCCGCCATCAAGTCCTGCTCCTGCTCTGCTGTTCGGTTCGCGGATCTTTCCCCCCTCCTGGTTCGCCTGTGTCTCCGCCTCGCCTCGTGGGGCCGCCTGTCTGCTCGTCCTCTGTTCCTGCCCCTTTCCTTTGCTGCTGCTCCTGATATCTCGCTGTCCCCTCGGTTTACTGTTGCCAGGCATATTCTTCTGCTGTGTCATTTGTTTTTTGGTGGATTTTGGTGGGCTTTTTAACCCAAAATGTCCAATAAATTGACTATACTGGGTCCGATTGGGAGGAGCCACCTGATGTGCATCCACTCAGCACATCGCCACAACCGGAAGTCCTCCTGCACCAACTCTTAAGCCTCGCATTCATCTGTGCTATTGTCCTATTCCTGTACTCATCGCACATGGCACTGGGAGTAATCCAGAGATTACAAACTGAAAGGTCCTGCTCTTTAGTCAATTGCCTAACTCCCTGGATTCTTGATGCAAGACGTCATCCCTCTTTCTACCTATGTCATTGGTATCAACATGTACCATGACCTCTGCCTTACCCCCTTTCCCTTCAGGATGCCTTGAAGCCATTCACTGACATCCCGGCCCCTGGCACCAGAGAGGCAACACACTATCCTGGAGTCTTTTTCACCACCACAGAAGCTCCTATCTGTGCCCTTGACTAGAGAGTCCCCCATGATTATTGCTCTTCTGCGCTTTGACCCTCCCTGCTGAACAACAGAGCCAGCCGTGGTGCCAATGCTCTTGCTTTCTCCCAATAAGTCATCTCCCCAACAGAATCCAAAGCGGTATACTTTTTTTTTTGTTTTAAATTTAGAGTATACAATTAGTTTTTTCCAATTAACGGGCAATTTATTTCTTTATTTCTTTATTTTAATATAAATTTAGAGTACCCAATTCATTTTTCCAATTAAGGGGCAATTTAGCGTGGCCAATCCACCTACCTTGCACATCTTTGGGTTGTGGGGGCAAAACCCACGCAAACACGGGGAGAATGTGCAAACTCCACACAGACAGTGACCCAGAGCCAGGATCGAACCTGGGACCTAAGGACCTTGGTCATGCTAAATTGCCCCTTAATTGGAAAACATTAATTGGGTACTGTAAATTTATTTATTTTTAAAAAACTTTTAAATAAATAAAATAAATAGCACAGTGTCTGCGTGGGTATCCTCCGGGTACTCCAATATCCTCCCACAAGTCCCAAAAGACCCACTGTTAGGTGAATTGGACATTCTGAATTCTCCCTCTGTGTACCTGAACAGGCACCGGAGTGTGGCGAGTGGGTGATTTTCACAGTAAACTTCATTGCAGTGTTAATATAAGCCTACTTATGACACTAATAAAGATTATTATAAATATTTATTAAATTTAAGTTAAAATTAACTATATAGTCCCTTGCGCTAGATTTAACAAAGAACAAAGAACAAAGAAATGTACAGCACAGGAACAGGCCCTTCGGCCCTCCAAGCCCGTGCCGACCATGCTGCCCGACTAAACTACAATCTTCTACACTTCCTGGGTCCGTATCCTTCTATTCCCAACCTATTCACATATTTGTCAAGATGCCCCTTAAATGTCCCTATCGTCCCTGCTTCCACTACCTCCTCCGGTAGCGGGTTCCAGGCACCCACTACCCTCTGCGTAAAAAACTTGCCTCGTACATCTACTCTAAACCTTGCCCCTCTCACCTTAAACCTATGCCCCCTAGTAATTGACCCCTCTACCCTGGGGAAAAGCCTCTGACTATCCACTCTGTCTATGCCCCTCATAATTGTGTATACTTCTATCAGGTCTCCCCTCAACCTCCTTCGTTCCAGTGAGAACAAACCGAGTTTATTCAATCACTCCTCATAGCTAATGCCCTCCATACCAGGCAACATTCTGGTAAATCTCTTCTGCACCCTCTCTAAAGCCTCCACATCCTTCTGGTAGTGTGGCGACCAGAATTGAACACTATACTCCAAGTGTGGCCTAACTAAGGTTCTATACAGCTGCAACATGACTTGCCAATTCTTATACTCAATGCCCCGGCCAATGAAGGCAAGCATGCCGTATGCCTTCTTGACTACCTTCTCCACCTGTGTTGCCCCTTTCAATGACCTGTGGACCTGTGCTCCTAGATCTCTCTGATAAATATTAAATGTTAAATATGCTAATCTCCTAACTACTCCTCTACTTAGTTAATTACTCTTGTTTTTCAATTTAGAACAGATTCTCAACCACCCAATTAGGTCACAGCTTTACTCTGACATCACTTTTCAGATTTTTTCCCCAGTCTCCTTTACCCCACAGGTGAGTTATTTATACTTCCTGTTCCGAAGCTCCTCCTCCCCGAGTTTGCGATAATTCCTCTCCCTGCCGACGAGTTAGATTAACTCCTTGTCCTCCTTACTACCAATTAGAGCCCTTACAGATTATAAACCACAAAACTTATTTTCAAACTATAATTGATGAAAGTTGTAAAGTCTTACCGACCTCGTCCATTACTTACCAATCAGCTCTCTCCCTTGTAGCCTCAGCTGCAGCAGGGAAAGACAACTTTCTGAAGATTTAAAAGTTACAAATCAAGGAGAAAAAGCAAAGAGCACCTTCCTGCTCTACACCAAATTCCTACTCTGTTTCAAACTCCCAAGTTTAAAGCAGAAAGCTCACTCTGCCTATCACCTCACTCTGGATGTGGCCTCTCTCATATTTGCGCTCGTGCGCAAAGCTCACGGTGTGAAAGAAACAATGAACTATAATCCACAACGCCTTCACTCTAACTACATCTTCACAGATATTCACAGATTTGTAAGGTTAACACAAGTTGCAAGAGCTATCTTATACTCTAATGTTCACAGTAAGTACACAGTTTATATAAACCTATAGGCATATCACACATATCAGACATATCACACCATGAGATCAAGTGACAGATGCCACCTGAACAACCTCTCATCAATCCCCTCAGATGCTTATCACATTGTGAACCAACTGGTCTCACTGGAACTTGTCTTTGACACAAGGGTTTCCAATCTCCATTCTCAAAGATCAAGCCTTGGCATCTTCTCTGAACCAACATTTTCTCTCGGATGTTTTCAGTAGGATCTATCTCAACCTCTCCTTCTGGTGTTCCTCTGCCCTGGGGTGACATGTGCATCCATACTTCACCTTCCACACAATCTCTCAGATACCCAGCCATGCCACCAGAGCATCACTGCTTCACAGTTTATTTACAGTTGTAAGGAGTCACCAACGTTTGGGCTTCTTTGGATCTCTGGCTTCTCACAGCCGCAGGTTATTCCAGGTCTGCACCTTGCAGCCTTGTCTTTTAACGTGGAGCTTCTGTTCCTCAATTTTAACCTCCCTTAATAGGATATTTTTCCAGATTCCTGTTCCTTCCCTTTAACTAGAAGGTCTTCTTGGAACTTCCTTTTGTCCCTCTCCCTGGTTTCGGACCTTTCCATTCTTTAGTTTGGGATATGTTTTCTGTCCCTTTTGCATTTGCTGCCTGTTCTGACACTTCCTGTGAGCTGGTCTTTCCTTCTGGGTCACCTTATTCCAACTGGACTAAAAACTGCTTTGTCTGTCCCTCTGGGCCTCTATTTGCTCGGCAACAGCATAGTTTTTTTTCCTACTTTAACAGATAGAATCTCATTAAAATGCAAGGAAAATTTAAAATGAAACTAGATGAAACTAGACTTTGTCTCCTTAACACACAACTGCAGAAATATAAATTAAGTTTAATCTTAAAGCTATAGCTTATGCCCAACACATACACAAATATAAATTGCCGAAAACTATACTTTTACTAACAATATTTCCCTGTTTGGAGATACCATGCTGGACAATAAAACCACATTGGCTGTACGCAGCAAAGGAGGTTTTTCAGTCTGAAATTTCATCAGGGTAGTGGCGGGAATTAGATAGCTTGCTTTTGAAATCTCAAGCAGCTGAGCTAATGGTTCAGGCTTCTATCCTATCTACCTTCTGCTTTTGTCACAATAGGCACTTTAAAACACTCCAATGAAACTACACAATCACATCCCATAAGCATTACAATTTACTAAATAAACTGATATTCTGCAACATGTAAAGTTGCTTTTCTCCTGGAGTACACCAAAGTTGCCTTTTGTAAACTGCAATAGCAATATATAGCAATATCAATGCATGAATTAAATTTCTTTCAGACCATGTGCATAAATATCCCAAAATGCTCACCCAGTCTGAACTGTGAAGCTGGTAGGAAAATATCATAATTCAATTGACTGGTAAGAGGATAAAAGTGTTTGCAGAGGATTTAACAAAAGGTGATTTTTTAATTTCACGAAACATCTGAGTGAGGGCAACAAAATTGTGTTTTTTTTTCAGATCTTACTTCTGTTTGCCTACAATGTGAAGCCTGTCAATTTGATCAGCCTCAAGACAAGCACGTTAACTAATGCTTCCTGTGGATACAAATGGATTCATTTAAAACGGTATGAAAAATATATTTTTGTGAATATCCATCACCTTTATATTTTACTAAAAAAGCAAATTTTATTTACCAAGACTGTCATAATAGAAGAATAATCTTAAAGAATGCAACGTTCATTAAATATGTCAATTTGCTCATAATTATGGATGTGAAATATGCTCTGTACAAGTCATCGTCCCAACTCTCTATATGGCTCAGAAACGTGGCCTACGCACAGATGCCACCTCAAGGCCCTGGGGAGGTACCATCAACGCTCTCTGAGATGGATTTTCCATATCAGCTGGGAGGAGAGGAGTACCAACATGTGGTAAACCACTGTTGCACCTCTATTAGGTGATGTATGGTAGGACCTGTACTACAGGTACGTTGGTCGTCCCTGCCTGCTGGCTCCGCCCAGTAGGCGGAGTATAAATATGTGTGTCCTCCATGCTGCAGCCATTTCGCCAGCTGCTGTGGGAGGCCACACATCTTAGAGCAATAAAGCCTCAGTTGTACCCAACTCAAGCAATTGATCGCCTGCAGCTGGATCTGCATTCAAGCGACTCCAAAAAGGACTTTCAACACTGGCTAGCTTGCTTCGAGGCGTACATCAACTCGGCGTCCACCCCTGTCTCGGAGGCTCAGAAGATACAGATCCTGTACGCAAGGTTGAGCTCCAGCGTCTTTCCGCTAATCCAGGACGCGCCGAACTACGCCAAAGCTTCTCAAGGAGAATTACGCTCAGAAGACGAACATGCTCTTCGCCAGGCACGTACTCGTCACTTGCTCTCAACTCCCTGGTGAGCCCGTAGAAGACTTCTGGCGGGCCCTAATCCCACTCGTCCAGGACTGTGACTGTCAGGCCGTTACGGCCACTGAACATTCAAACCTCCTTATGGGGGACCCGTTTGTTACGGGGATTGGGTCGGACCTCATACGTCAGCGACTGTTAGAGGGGACCACGCTCGACCTAGCGCAGACAAAGAAACTAGCACTCTCCATGACGGTCGCCTCGCGCAATGTTCAGGCCTACACCCCCAGCCGCGCGGCCCACCCCTCCTACGCATCGTGGACCCCACAGACTGCCACCCCAGCGGGGGCCTTACCCAGCCAATACGCCTGCGCCACGCGCCAGCCAGCAAACCCCGGGGTCCCCGAAATTATTTCTGCGGCCAGCAGAAACACCCCCGCCAACGCTGCCCAGCCCGCGCTGCCCTTTGTAAGGTTTGCAGCAAGAAGGGGCACTTCACCGCAGTGTGCCAGGCCCGTGCAGTCACCGCTATCGCCCCCACCCCCCTCGTTTACGGACAATGGGCGCGACCATCTTCTCCCTCTCAGACTAAGCACGGCCAGTGGGCGCCGCCATCTTCCGTCTCGAGCAACACGTGCGCCCCATGGGCGCTGCCATCTTTCTTTTTCAGATAATTGTTATTGGGATTTTCACAAAATATCAACAACAAAATGAAAAAGAAACCCAATAGAATTAAATACAGAACAAAGTAAAACAACCCCCGTGCCCCCCGCCCCCTTATACATAAATAATAAATTAACACCCCGAGTTAACACAAAGCAAACATAGCAAATATATACACCCCCTCAGATCCCCCGGGGTAAATAAACAAAAATAAAATAGAATCCCCCCGCCCCCCCTCCCTCCCCCGGGTTGCTGCTGCTCCTGACCATTGTCTACCCCTCTGCCAGGAAGTCCAAGAACAGTTGCCAGCGCCTAAAGAACTCTTGTACCGATCCCCTTAAGGTGAATTTCACTCTCTCCAATTTAATAAACCCTGCCATATCGTTGATCCAGGATTCCACGCTTGGGGGCCTCGCATCCCTCCACTGAAGAAGAATACTTGGCCGGGCTACCAGGGACGCAAAGGCCAGAATACCGGCCTCTTTCGGCTACTGCACTCCCTGCTCCCCTGCAACCCCAAATATTGCAAGCCCCAGCCCGGCTTGACCCTGGATCCGACCACCCCCGACACCGTCCTCGCTATGCCCTTCCAAAATTCCTCCAGCACTGGGCATGCCCAGAACATATGGGTGTGATTTGCTGGGCTCCCTGAGCACCTAACACACCTGTCCTCTCCCCCAAAGAACCGGCTCATCCTTGTCCCGGTCATGTGTGCCCTGTGCAGTACCTTAAACTGTATGAGGCTGAGCCTCGCGCACGAAGAGAAAGAGTTCACCCTCCCTAGGGCATCTGCCCATGTCCCCTCTTCGATCTGCTCTCCCAACTCCTCCTCCCACTTACCTTTCAACTCCACCATCGAGGCCTCTTCCTCCTCCTGCATCACTTGGTAAGTTTCCAAGATCTTCCCCACTCCAACCCGAGTGCACCCTGTCCTGTACTGTGCGTAGCAGCAGCCGCGGGAATTCTATACATGCCACCTGTCAAATGCCTTTACCTGTAAATATCTGAAGGTGTTCCCCGGGGGAGCCCATACTTCTCCAGTTCACCCAGGCTCGCGAACTTCCCGTCCACAAACAGGTCCCCCAACCTTTTTATCCCTGCCCTGTGCCACCCCGAAAACCCTCCATCTATTCTCCCTGGGACAAATTGGTGGTTCCCCCGTATTGGGGTCCACACCGAGGCCCCAACTTCCCCCCTGTGCCGCCTCCACTACCCCCAGATTTTGAGGGGAGCCGCCACTACCGGGCCCGTGGTATACCTCTTTGGAGGGAGCGGCAGCGGCGCCGTTGCCAGCGCCTCCAGACTCGTACTCTCACAAGACGCCGTCTCCAGCCTCTTCCATGCAGCCCCCTCCCCCTCCATCACCAGTAGTACCCACAGAGGTTGGCCAGTGCCAGCCCCCCCATCCCTACGCCGCTCCAGGAACACCCTTCTCACCCTCGGAGTCCCTCACGCCCACACAAACCCTGTTATGCTCCTGTTGACCCGCCTAAAGAAGGCCTTCGGGATAAACATGGGGAGGCACTGGAACAGGAACAAAACCCTTCTAACTAAATTAAGCTTATGCAAGGTTCCCCAGTTCCTGGCTATCTGGATCCCTAGGTACCGAAAATCCCTTGTTACTCTCCTCAGCGGCAAATCATCTATTCCCCTGCTCTGTTCCCCAGGGTGCATCACAAACAGCTCACTCTTCCCCATATTCAGTTTATATCCCGAAAAATCCCCAAACTCCGAGTGTCTGCATTATCTCGGGCATCTCCTCCACTGGGTCCGCGACATACAACAACAAGTCATCCGCGTATAATGACACCCAGTGCTCTTCTCCTCCCCTAAGTACTCCCCTCCACTTCCTAGAGCCCCTCAGCGCTATGCCCAGTGGCTCAATTGCCAACGCAAACAGTATCGGGGACAGGGGACACCCCTGTCTTGTCCCTCTATATAGACGGAAGTAGTCAGATCTCTGCCTGTTTGTGATCACACTTGCCACCGGGACCCTATATAAAAGCTGAACCCACCCAATAAACCCCTTTCCAAATCCAAATCTCCTCAACACTTCCCACAGGTAATCCCACTCCACTCTATCAAATGCTTTCTCAGCGTCCGTCGCCACCACTATCTCCGCCTCTCCCTCCGGCGGGGACATCATCATCACACCTAGCAGCCTCCGTATATTAGTATTCAACTGTCTCCCCTTAACAAACCCAGTTTGATCCTCATGAACCACCCCTGGAACATAATCCTCGATCCTCGTCGCCATCACCTTGGCCAAGAGCTTGGCATCTACATTCAGAAGGGAGATAGGCCTGTATGACCCGCACTGCAGCGGGTCTTTGTCCCTCTTCAGGAGCAACGATATTGTCGCCTCCGACATCGTCGGGGGCAACGTCCCCCCTTCCCTGGCCTCGGTTCTCGTCAGAAGCGGGGCTAGTAGGTCCATGTATTTCCTATAAAATTCCACCGGGAACCCATCTGGTCCCGGGGCCTTCCCTGCCTGCATGCTCCCAATCCCTTTTACCACCTCCTCCACCTCAATCTGTGCTCCCTATCCTGTCCTCTCCTGCTCCTCCACCTTCGGGAATTCCAGCTGATCCAGGAAGTGCATCATTCCCTCCTTCCCTTCCGGGGGTTGAGCCTTATACAGCCTCTCATAAAAAGCCTTAAACACCCCGTTCACCCTCTCTACTCCCCGTACCATCTCTCCCTCCTCGTCCCTCACCCCACCTATCTCCCTCGCCGCCCCTCTCTTCCTCAATTGTTGGGCCAGTAACCGGCTCGCCTTCTCTCCGTACTCATACTGTACTCCCTGTGCCTTCCTCCATTGTGCCTCTGCCCTGCCCGTGGTCAGCAAGTCAAATTCCGTATGCAACCTTCGTCTTTCCCTGTACAGTCCCTCATCCGGAGCCTCTGCATATTGCCTATCCACCCTCAAAATTTCTCTCAACAATCGCTCCCTCTCTTTACTCTCTTGTTTCCCCTTATGGGCCTTTATGGAAATCAGTTCCCCTCTGACCACCGCCTTCAGTGCCTCCCAGACCACTCCCACCTGAACCTCTCCATCATCGTTAATCTCCAGGTACCTTTCGATACATCCCCTCACCCTTACACACACACCCTCATCCGCCAACAGTCCCATATCTAATCTCCAGAGTAGGTGCCGTTCCTTTTCCTCTCCTACTACCAGATCTACCCAATGTGGGGCATGGTCCGAGATGGCTATGGCCGAATACTCCGTCCCTGTCACCTTCGGGATCAGTGCCCTTCCCAGGACAAAGAAGTCTATCCGAGAATACACCTTGTGGACATGAGAGAAGAAGGAAAACTCCCTACTCCTGGGCCTAGTGAATCTCCAGGGGTCTACTCCTCCCATCTGCTCCATGAAGTCCTTAAGCACCTTGACCGCTGCCGGCCTCCTCCCGGTCCTAGACCTGGACCGGTCCAGCCCTGGATCCTGCACCGTGTTGAAATCTCCCCCCATTACCAACTTTCCCGCCTCCAGGTCCGGGATACGCCCCAGCATACGCTTCATGAAGTTTGCATCATCCCAGTTCGGGGCATATACGTTCACCAGAGCCACCGCTTCCCCTTGTAATCTGCCACTCACCATCACGTATCTACCCCCACTGTCCGCTACTATGGTCCTCACCTCAAACACTACCCGTTTCCCCACTAATATAGCCACCCCTCTATTTTTCGCAACCAAGCCCGAATGAAATACCTGTCCCACCCATCCTTTACGTAATCTGACCTGATCTGCCAGTTTCGTCTCCTGTAGCATGGCCACATCTGCCTTTAATTTCTTTAGGTGCGCGAGTACCCTTGCCCTCTTAATCGGCCCATTCAGCCCTCTCACATTCCACGTGATCAACCGGGTCGGGGGGCTCTTTACCCCCCCCCCCCCCACCCATGTCGACTCGCCATCCCCTTTTTTAGACCAGCTCCTCACCCAGTTCCCACGCTCCCGTTTGTCCCCCCGACGGTGTCCTCCCGTCCCGACGACCCCGCCCCATAACAGCTCCCCCTTTCCCTTAGCAGCAGCAACTCAGTTAACCCCCCCCCCTCCGCTAGATCCCTTTCTAGCGTAATTTCTCCCCCCATGTTACTCCCAGAAGTCAGCAAACTCTGGCTGACCTCGGCTTCCCCCGTTTATCCTTGGCCCCCCATTGTGTAAGGCCCCCTCCTTCCTGCGCTCCCTTTCCCGCCGCAATTACCATAGCGCGGGAACAAAGCCCGCGTTTCCCACTCGGCCCCGCCCCTAATGGCGCAGCTCCCTCTCTCCTTCCCCCTCTCCTTCCCCACCGGCGCCCACAGTTCACCATACCCCCCCCCCCCCGCAACGAGGGGAATAGAGAAAATTTCCCCCCCCTTCCCCCTTCCCCGTCCCATACAATCCGCCCACTACTTTATGACAGAATCTCTTTCTCTCTCCCGTCTAGTACAACTTCTCCTCTACAATAAATGTCCACGCCTCTTCTGCCGTCTCGAAGTAGTGATGTTTCCCTTGGTGTGTAACCCACAGTCTCGCTGGCTGCAGCATTCCAAATTTAACTTTCTTTCTATGTAGCACCGCCTTGGCCCGATTGAAACTCGCCCTCCTTCTCGCCACCTCCGCACTCCAATCCTGGTACACGCGGATCACCGCATTCTCCCACCTGCAGCTCCGTGTCTTTTTCGCACATCTCAGGACCATCTCCCTGTCCTTATAGTGGTGAAACCTCACCACTATGGCTCGAGGTATTTCTCCTGCCTTTGGTCTTCGTGCAAGGACTCGATATGCTCCCTCCACTTCCAAGGGGCCCGTCGGGGCCTCCGGTCCCATTAACGAGTGAAGCAATGTGCTCACATATGCCACGACGTCCGCCCCCTCTGCGCCTTCGGGAAGACCCAAAACTCTTAAGTTCTTCCTCCTCGAGTTATTCTCCAGGGCTTCCAGCCTCTCTACACACCTTTTATGCAGTGCTTCGTGCGTCTCTGTCTTCACCACCAGACCCTGTATTTCATCCTCATTCTCAGCAGCCTTTGCCTTCACATCACGAAGCTCCAACTCCTGGGTCTTCTGTGCCTCCTTTAGCCCTTCAATCGCCTGTAGCATCGGGGCCAACACCTCCTTCTTCAGCTCCTCCACACAACGCCGCAGGAACTCTTGCTGTTCCGGGCCCCACACCGAACGGCCTCCTTCCACCGCCATCTTGCTTCGTGCTTCCCTTCCTTGCCGCTGCTCCTGAGGATCCTCTGCAATCCAGCCACTACTCTCTTCTTTCTTCATATATATCCGGGGGGATTCCCTTCTATTTCACCGCACAATGGTTTTAGCCGTCAAAAATTGCCGTTGGGGCTCCTAATAAGAGCCCAAAAGTCCGTTCCAACGGGAGGTGCCGAAACGTGCGACTCAGCTGGTCATCGCCGCACCCGGAAGTCTCCCTCTCCGCCCTTTTTAGTGGGAGCTCGCCAATCCCCCTCTCCTGGTCCCCTGGGTGAACCACGAACAACTCGCTCATCCCCATGTTGAGCTTGTACCCTGAGAAATCCCCGAACTCCCTGAGGATCCTCATTACCTCATGCATTCCCCCCACCGGGTCCGCCACAAAAAGCAGCAAGTCGTCCGCATAGAGTGACACCCTATGCTTCTCCCTGCCCCACACCAGCCCCCTCCAGTTCCTCGACTCCCTCAGTGCCATAGCCAGGGGTTCAATCGCCAGTGCGAAGAGCAGGGGGGACAGGGGACACCCCTGCCTCGTCCCTCGATGCAACCAAAAGTACTCAGACCTCCTCTTGTTTGTGGCTACACTCGCCATCGGGACTTCGTACAATAACCTAACCCACCTGACAAACCCCTCACCAAACCCGAACCTCTTCAGCACCTCCCACAAGTACCCCCACTCTACCCTATCAAAGGCCTTCTCAGCGTCCATCGCCACCACTATCTCTGCCTCCCTCTCCCTCGCCGGCATCATAATAACGTTCAGGAGCCTCCGCACATTCGCGTTCAACTGCCTCCCCTTCACGAATCCCGTCTGGTCTTCGTGGATCACCTGCGGCACACAATCCTCAATTTTCGTGGCTAAGACCTTCGCCAGCAGCTTGGTATCTACATTTAACAACAAAATCGGCCTGTAAGACCCACACTGCAGGGGATCCTTGTCCCGCTTCAGGATCAAGGAGATCCGTGCCCGGGACATCGTCGGGGGCAAAACCCCCCCCTCCCTTGCCTCATTGAAGGTCCTAACTAGCAATGGGCCCAACAGGTCCACATATTTCTTGTAGAATTCGATCGGGAAACCGTCTGGCCCCGGTGCCTTCCCCGCCTGCATGCTCCCTATCCCTTTGGCCAGCTTCTCCAGCCCAATCGGGGCCCCCAATCCCGCTATCAGTCCCTCCTCCACCTTCGGAAACCTCACTTGGTCCAGAAAGCGGCCCATCCCTCCCTCCTCCCGTGGGGGCTCGGACCGATATAATTCCTCATAAAAGTCCCTGAAGACCCCATTGCTGTCAACCCCACTCCGTACCACACTCCGTCCCCTATCCTTAACTCTCCCGATCTCCCTAGCTGCGTCCCGCTTCCACAGCTGATGCGCCAGCATCCGACTTGCCTTTTCCCCATACTCATAAATCGCCCCCTGGGCCTTCCTCCACTGCACCTCCGCCTTCCTGGTGGTCAACAGGTTGAATTCGGCCTGGAGGCTACGCCTGTTCCTCAACAGTCCCTCCTCCGGCACCTCCGCATACCTCCTGCCTACCCTCACCATCTCCCCCACCAGCCTCTCCCTCTCCCTCTGCTCTCTCCTCTCCTTGTGGGCCCTAATGGAGATCAGCTCTCCCCTAACCACCGCCTTCAGCGCCTCCCATACCATCCCCACTCGGAACTCCCCGTTATCGTTGGCCTCCAGGTATCTCTCTTTGCTTCCTCGGACCCGCTCACTCACCTCCTCGTCCGCCAACAGCCCCACCTCCAAGCGCCACAACGGGCGCTGGTCCCTCTCCTCCCCCAGCTCTAGGTCTACCCAATGCGGGGCGTGATCCGAAATGGTTATCGCCGAGTACTCGGTATTCTCTACTCTCGCTATCAGCGCCCTCCTCATAGTAAAAAAGTCGATCCGGGAATAAGCCTTATGAACATGCGAGAAAAATGAAAATTCCCTAGCCCCCGGCCTTGCAAATCTCCAAAGGTCCACCCCTCCCATCTGGTCCATAAACCCCTCAGCACCTGAGCCGCCGCCGGCTTCCTACCCGTCCTAGACCTGGAGCGATCCAGTGCCGGATCCAACGCCGTGTTAAAGTCGTCCCCCCCCCCCCCATTATCAGGCCCCCCACTTCCAAGTCCGGGATCCAACCCAACATGCGCCACATAAAACCCGCATCGTCCCAGCTCTGGGCATACACATTGACCAGCACCACCCTTTCCCCTGCAGCCGCATATACACACTGCACTCCCAACACACACCATCCCAGCCAACAAGATGGCAGCAAGAAGAGCAGCCCAAGGTTCGCAGACGCAGAGCTCGAGATCCTTTTGGATGCCGCGGAGGAGGGGGATGACCCTGTACCCCGGCCGGGAAGGAGGCTGCCAGCCGCTGCCGCTCACCGTGCTTGGGCGCAGCTGGCAGAGGCGACCAGCGCCGTGGGCAACGTCATCCGGACCGCACACGAGTACCGCAAAAACTTGCACAATCTCCTCAGGGCGGCCAGCGTGAATAGGCAGCATCGTGCCCCTGGCAACCACCCCAGTCCCACACACTCCTAACCCGACACGTCCCCTCCCCCCTACCTGTAAGGCGGCCGAACCCCTACCGTGTACCACGTGCCGGTTCCATACCGACCGCCATGGCCAGGTGACCTGGCCACTGAGGCCACCCACCCCCTGGGTTGCATGCGTCGGACAGCCGAACACTGTCATTTTCTTCTTGCGCCCCCCCCCCCCCCCCCCCCCCACCCTAGGAGAAGGCCACGTACAACCTCCAGGAGCAGGAGAAGACAGGAGGGGAAGCACCGGACCTGCAGCCCTTCACTGTGGCTGAGCAGAGGGCCCTGGATGTGGTCAGCAGCCCAGGGGAAAGGGAGGTCACCGAGGTGGAGTGCAGCCGCGGGCGAGGAAATGAGATCCCGCTTAGTTGCGGTTCCCCATGACACGTGTGTCAACCCCCCCCCCCCCCCCCCCCGAACACCACCCCCACACACCACATTCACCCTTCCCCACACCCACACCATCCATTCAACACCTTCACCCTCATAACACACCCACAACATGCTACATCACCCCCTCACCCTACATCACCACCCCACCCCCACATTCACCTCCCTACCCCCCAATTTAGCGTTTTGTCTTGTGTCTTGCGGGACCTAGTGGACCTGGCTGGGCACAGGGGTACGCACCATGCTAACTTGTCGGCCTTTCAACCCCTGCAAAAAATGGATAATGGCCTTCCTGCTAGTCGCTGCAGCCCTGGGGGATGCAATGCGGCTGTACGAGCTGCCGCTGCTCGAGGAGGAGGAGGAAGCTTCAGCAGCGGAGCAGGCAGCAGCAGAGCGTTCTGCAGAGTAACAGGAGTCAGCCGTCCAGGATGGAAAGGCAGCCACCCAACAGGTCAAGGACGAGGATGTGCCCAGGATGCGCTGCATGAGGCCTCATGTGTACCAGCGCCTCCTGATATTCAAGGACCTGCCGGACCGGGCATGCCATCGAAGATTCCAGCTGAGTAGAAAGACCGTGTGACATATCTGCCAGATGCTGACACACCTGACACTGCGTGGGTATGGGGGAGGGCACCTGCCCGCGGTGACCATTAAGGTGACGGTCGCCCTGAATTTTAACACCATGGGGTCCTTCCAGGCGCCGAGTGGGGTCCTGTCCGGGATTTCATAGACCTCGGTGCACAGGTGCATCCATGCCATCACGGAGGCCATTTATGCCCAGTCAGCTCAATACATCCATTTCAATATAGACCGAGCTGATGCACGATCAATTACACTCAAGACAAAGTGATTTCATAACTGAAGGCTTCAATCGACTAGAACTTGTTCCCCAGCAGCTTCGGTACAGAAATTGAAGGCTGCTGTGATGGCACCGGTTCTTATACTCTGCCTGTCAGGGCAGAGCTACGTATCAACAGCCAATGGTAAACTCCTAGGTTTAACCAAGGTCATCAGCCTCTTAGGTACCGCAATACGTGATAATACCACATTCACCCCCTGTTAAAAAAAGAGTCCGGCGGGGGTGGTGGCCAGTGGTAACAGTCGCCTTTAACATGGTATGATCAGATATGGAGGTACCGTGATACCTCCTTTTACAGGGCTGTCGAGAATATTTACAAAGTGTTCGTTCACGGTTAAAGTCACAGCGAAGCAATCAGTCAATCGGGTGGCCTGGTCGTCCTTCTGGATCGTCTGGGCTTCGGTGGTGATTCTGGTGAGGGGCCAGGTGGTTGCGACTCCGGGAGCGTGATTTCGGCCTCCCTGGCAGCTTTGTCACCCCTAGGCGGCGCTGGTTGGGCAAATGGTTGACACGGGGGCGGGGGGGTGCCTGTAGGGGGCGTCGGTGGGTGGGCAGGCCTGGGCAGGAGCGGTGGGAGTACTGACCCTCCAATGAGGTGCTGTGGGGGGGGGGGGTAATGGTTCGGGTGCGCGTGGGGTTCCGGCGGGCGCCAGGTCCCGTAGGGAGACCGTATCTTGACGGTCATAGGCATACTGGGGGTTAGTGTGCAGCAGGTGGACCCTCTCGACCAACGGGTCCGACTTGTGCGCCCGCACGTGGTTCCGAAGCAGGATGGGTCCGGGTGTCGCTAGCCAGGTTGGGAGCGAGGTCCCGGAGGAGGACTTCCTGGGGAAAACAAGGAGTCGTTCATGAGGTGTCTGATTGGTAGTTGTACAGAGCAGTGACCGGATGGCGTGGAGGGCCACCGGGAGGACTTCTTGCTAGCGGGAGACTGGGAGATTCCTGGACCGTAGGGCCAGTAGAACGGTCTTCCAGACCGTTCCGTTATCCCTCTCCACCTGTCCGTTTCCCCGGGGGTTGTAACTGGTCGTCCTGCTTGAGGCAATGCCCCTGTTGAGCAGGAATTGACGCAGTTCGTCGCTCATAAAGGAGGACCCCCTATCGCTGTGTATGTACGCGGGGAAACCGAACAGTGTAAAGATACCCTGGAGGGCCTTGATGACGGTGGTTGCGGTCACATCTGGGCAGGGGATGGCGAATGGGAACCGGGAGTACTCGTCAATCACGTTCAGGAAATACGTGTGGAGGGGAGGGGGGTCTTTGGAGAGAGAGCGGGTAAATGGAGTTGAAATCAGCCATGATTGAATGGTGGAGTGGACTCGATGGGCCGAATGGCCTTACTTCCGCTCCTATGTCTTATGGTCTTATGGTTATCCACATACGGGAACGTTGCGCGTAAGCCGTACCGGTCAACCATTCGGTCCATCTCTCGCTGGAAGACCGAGACCCCATTAGTGGCACCAAAGGGAACTCTTAAAAATTGATAGAGCCGCCCATCTGCTTTGAAGGCAGTGTACTTGCGGTCACTATTACGGAGGGGTAGCTGGTGGTAGACGGACTTGAGATCCACTGTGGAGAAGACCTTGTATTGCGCAATCCTGTTTACCAGGTCGGCTATACGGGAGAGAGGGTACCGTCCAGCTGCATAAACCTGTTGATGGTCTGGCTGTAGTCAATGACAAACAAAGAACAAAGACATGTACAGCACAGGAACAGGCCTATCGGCCCTCCAAGCCCGTGCCGACCATGCTGCCCGACTAAACTACAATCTTCTACACTTCCTGGGTCCGTATCCTTCTATTCCCATCCTATTCATATATTTGTCAAGATGCCCCTTAAATGTCCCTATCGTCCCTGCTTCCACTACCTCCTCCGGTAGCGAGTTCCAGGCACCCACTACCCTCTGCGTAAAAAACTTGCCTCGTACATCTACTCTAAACCTTGCCCCTCTCACCTTAAACCTATGCCCCCTAGTAATTGACCCCTCTACCCTGGGGAAAAGCCTCTGACTATCCACTCTGTCTATGCCCCTCATAATTTTGTATACCTCTATCAGGTCTCCCCTCAACCTCCTTCGTTCCAGTGAGAACAAACCGAGTTTATTCAATCGCTCCTCATAGCTAATGCCCTCCATACCAGGCAACATTCTGGTAAATCTCTTCTGCACCCTCTCTAAAGCCTCCACATCCTTCTGGTAGTGTGGCGACCAGAATTGAACACTATACTCCAAGTGTGGCCTAACTAAGTTCTGTACAGCTGCAACATGACTTGCCAATTCTTATACTCAATGCCCCGGCCAATGAAGGCAAGCATGCCGTATGCCTTCTTGACTACCTTCTCCACCTGTGTTGCCCCTTTCAATGACCTGTGGACCTGTAGTCCTAGATCTCTTTGACTTTCAATACTCTTGAGGGTTCTACCATTCACTGTATATTCCCTACCTGCATTAGACCTTCCAAAATGCATTACCTCACATTTGTCCGGATTAAACTCCATCTGCCATCTCTCCGCCCAAGTCTCCAGACAATCTAAATCCTGCTGTATCCTCCGACAGTCCTCATCGCTATCCGCAATTCCACCAACCTTTGTGTCGTCTGCAAACTTACTAATCAGACCAGTTACATTTTCCTCCAAATCATTTATATATACTACAAAGAGCAAAGGTCCCAGCACTGATCCCTGTGGAACACCACTGGTCACAGCCCTCCAATTAGAAAAGCATCCCTCCATTGCTACTCTCTGCCTTCTATGGCCTAGCCAGTTCTGTATCCACCTTGCCAGCTCACCCCTGATCCCGTGTGACTTCACCTTTTGTACTAGTCTACCATGAGGGACCTTGTCAAAGGCCTTACTGAAGTCCATATAGACAACATCTACTGCCCTACCTGCATCAATCATCTGAGTGACCTCCTCGAAAAACTCTATCAAGTTAGTGAGACACGACCTCCCCTTCACAAAACCGTGCTGCCTCTCACTAATACGTCCATTTGCTTCCAAATGGGAGTAGATCCTGTCTCGAAGAATTCTCTCCAGTAATTTCCCTACCACTGAAGTAAGGCTCACCGGCCTGTAGTTCCCGAGATTATCCTTGCTACCCTTCTTAAACAGAGGAATAACATTGGCTATTCTCCAGTCCTCCGGGACATCCCCTGAAGACAGCGAGGATCCAAAGATTTCTGTCAAGGCCTCAGCAATTTCCTCTCCAGCCTCCTTCAGTATTCTGGGGTAGATCCCATCAGGCCCTGGGGACTTATCTACCTTAATATTTTTTAAGACACCCAACACCTCGTCTTTTTGGATCACAATGTGACCCAGGCTATCTACACCCCCTTCTCCAGACTCAACATCTACCAATTCCTTCTCTTTGGTGAATACTGATGCAAAGTATTCATTTAGTACCTCGCCCATTTCCTCTGGCTCCACACATAGATTCCCTTGCCTATCCTTCAGTGGGCCAACCCTTTCCCTGGCTACCCTCTTGCTTTTTATGGACGCGTAAAAAGCCTTGGGATTTTCCTTAACCCTATTTGCCAATGACTTTTCGTGACCCCTTCTAGCCCTCCTGACTCCTTGCTTAAGTTCCTTCCTACTTTCCTTATATTCCACGCAGGCTTCGTCTGTTCCCAGCCTTTTAGCCCTGACAAATGCCTCCTTTTTCTTTTTGACGAGGCCTACAATATCACTCGTCATCCAAGGTTCCCGAAAATTGCCGTATTTATCTTTCTTCCTCACAGGAACATGCCGGTCCTGTATTCCTTTCAGCTGCCACTTGAAAGCCTCCCACATGTCAGATGTTGATTTGCCCTCAAACATTCACCCCCAATCTAGGTTCTTCAGTTCCCGCCTAATATTGTTATAATTAGCCTTCCCCCAATTTAGCACATTCATCCTCGGACCACTCTTATCCTTGTCCACCAGTACTTTAAAACTTACTGAATTGTGGTCACATTGTGGACCATCCTATGTTTCTCCCCGGTCTTTACCACCACTACTTGAGCTCTCCAGGGACTGTTGCTCGCTTCGATGACCCCTTCCCTCAGCAGCCTTTGGACCTCTGACCTGATGAAGGTCCGGTCCTGGGCACTGTACCGCCTGCTCCTGGTGGCGACGGGATTGCAATCCGGGGTGAGGTTCGCAAACAGAGAAGGCGGGTCGACCTTAAGGGTCGCGAGGCCGCAGACAGTAAGAACAACGAACAAAGAAATGTACAGCACAGGAACAGGCCCTTCGGCCCTCCAAGCCCGTGCCGACCATGCTGCCCGTCTGAACTACAATCTTCTATACTTCCTGGGTCCATATCCCTCTATTCCCATCCTATTCATGTATTTGTCAAGATGTCCTTTAAATGTCACTATCGTCCCTGCTTCCACCACCTCCTCCGGTAGCGAGTTCCAGGCACCCACTACCCTCTGTGTAAAAAACTTGCCGGGTAGTAAGGGGCGTATAGGGCCGCCGAGTGTAAAGGTCAGGCTTTGCAAGTTACATTGGAAGTCCAACCCCAGGAGGGTAGCCGCGCAGAGGTGCGGCAGGACATAAAGGCGGAAATTGTTGAATCTCCTGCCTTGGACAGTGAGGTCCGCTCGGCAGAACCCCTTTATCTCCACCGAGTGTGACCCGGAGGCCAGGGAGATCTTTTGGTTTACAGGGTGGGTAACAAGTGAACAGCGCCTTACCGTGTCGGGGTGAACAAAGCTTTCCGTGCTCCCAGAGTCAATCAGGCAAGACGTCTCGTGGCCGTTGATGAAGATCGTCGTTGTTGCTGGGGGCCTGGGGCCCCATCCAAGATGGCGGCTCCCATGGGTCGCACATGGTGGCCGGGGTTGGACAAGATGGCAGTGGGGATGGACAAAATGGCGGCGCCCACCCATCCAGCATGGTGTCCGGGGGGGTCAAGATGGGTCGCACGTTGCCTAGGATAAGGGGGTGGCGGTGAGCGCTGGCCGGTCGGGGCCTGAAGGGGGTTGCCACGGCGGTCCGGAGTCGCTGGAGACCGCGGCCACGGCGCGGGCCTGGCACACCCCCACAAAGTGGCCCTTCTTGCCGCACCCTTTGCAGGTGGCGGGGCAGGCCGGGCAGCGCAGGCGGGGATGATTCGCCTGCCGCAGAAGAAACAGCGGGGCCCGGCGGCGTTAGCGGGCCGTCTCGCCGCGCAGGCCTGCGGGGTCAGGGGGAAGGTCTGTGGGGCTGCCGCTGTGGGGTGCCATGCAGCGCAGGGGGCCGCCGCGCGGTCGGGCGCATAGGACTGCGCGTTTTGTGAGGTTACGTCCATGGACCCTGCCAGGGCCCGTGCCTCTTTCAGTCCCAGGGTGTCCTTTTCTAGGAGTCTTTGGCGGATCACTGAGGAGCTCATACCTGCTACGAAGGCAACCCTGATTAAAAATTCTGTGTGCTCGCTCCCCGAAACTTGCAGGCAGCCATAGTTTCGGCCCAGCACCAGTAGCGCCCGGTAGAAATCCTCCAACGATTCCCCGGGGCTTTGCCGTCTAGTTGCAAGCAGGTGACGTGCGTAGACCTGATTTACAGGGCGGATATAATGTCCTTTCAACAGTTCGATCGCGGCATCATAGTCCTCCGCCTCCTCGATAAGGGTGTAGTTCCCAGGGCTGACCCTTGAGCGCAGGAGATGCATTTTCTGTCCTTCTGAGGGGGTGCCTCCGGCTGTCTCGAGGTAGGCTTTAAAGCACGCCAGCCAGTGTTTAAATATTGCAGCCGAGTTCTCCGCATGGGGGCTGAGTTGTAGGCACTCCAGTTTGATTCGGAGATCCATCCTTCCAGCTTAAGCCTAGTCGATTAAATTGATGCACGATCAATTACACTCAAGACGAAGTGATTTCATAACTGAAGGCTTTAATCAACAAGAATTTGTTCCCCAGCAGCTTCGGTACAGAAAGTGAAGGCTGCTGGAACAGCACCGGTGACAGGCGGAGCTACGTATCAACAGCCAATGGTAAACTCCTAGGTTTAACCAATGGTCATCAGCCTCTTAGGTACTGCAGTACCTGATAATACCACACAAGCCCAACTGGATGCCCGGGCAGCAGGGTTCACCGCCATCGCCGACATGCCCAGGGGTGATTGACTGGATGCGTGCCACCCTACGAACACCTGCAGATGACAGGCTGCTCTATACCAACCAAAAGGGATCCAATCAATGAATGTGCAGCTGATATGTGGCAATCAGCTGCGCATCATTCACCTCTACGTCCGATACCCGGGCAGTGTGCATGACGCCCCCATCCTGGCACACTCAACGGTTCCGGACATGTCCAAGACGCACCCCCCTGGGGGGGTTGGCTCCGTATGACAGGAATTATCCACTGCGGCCGTGGCTGATGACACCTGTCCAGAAGCCACAGCCCTATGCGGAGCCCCACCACAATGACACCCATACAGCAACCAGGAGCATGATCACATGATGTTTCGGCCTCCTGAAGATGCGCTTCAGGTGCCTGGACCGCTCTGGAGGAGCCCACCAGTATGATGCTGAGAGGGTCGCCTGCATCGTGGCGGCCTGCTGCATCCTCCACAACATTGCGCAGCAGAGGGGTGATGTGCTGGAGGAGGAAGGCCAGTCCTCATCCGATGGGGAGGATGCAGGGAAGGGGAACGATGGGCAGGACATGGGCCCTAGGCAGGCAAGGTGTGTGCGCCAGGGCCTACACACAAGGGATGCTCTTATCACCTCCAGGTTCACCTACTAAGGGGGGAGACTGGCCAGGGGCACTGACACCGCATCCCCCCCCCCTTCCCGGGCCACCGTCCTAACTGCAGCCCCCTCCGTGATACATACCTGCTGCACTATGGGGAATGGGCTCTGGGTCTGGTCCATGGGACGGAGGATGATGACGACCCGCCCTGCGATGAGCTCTGGTACTCCACATCGTCTGACAATGTCTGACTCCTGCCACGGTAGCACTTTCCACTGTCCACCTGAGATCTGCATGCGAGCTGACCATTCCATCACATGGTCCCATCGATGTCCTGGGGTAATGGTGATGTGGACGGTCATGGGGGGGCGGGGGGGGCGCGGGGGTGTGAGGAGCCCAGGCCAACCACAACGTCTGCCCATTCCCACCCACTCCTCCCTCCTCTAGCCAGCCCCGACCAGCCCACCCCACATATCCACCAGACAAACCACTGAGGCAGCTTGTAACAGTAGTAACAGGTCTTTAATCTGAACAAATATTTACAAGCTTGTGCCCTAACCTCTCTAACTAAACTGTGCCCTGCACCCGTGCCATCTTAACTAGTGTCTAACTTTCTGGCCTTACGGGCCCTAACACTACGTCTAGATGGTTCCCCAGACCGTACAGCAGGAGGAGAGGCGGCTTGCTGTGATTCCCACCCTGCCACCTGGGTTCCTGTTGGCGGCCATCTTCTGGGGCGATTGGACCCAGATGGGTCCGGTTGCTATTCGGGTGTCCCAGGTGCTGTGGTGCCGCCCTGTTCCGCCCGCTGCCCACCAGATGCACCAGGGACAGGAGGGGGCAGGGAGGGAGTCCGAGGCGCTGCGATGTTCTGGCACTTCCCCTGTGGAATCGCCGGCATGGGCCCCATCACCTCCTCCTCCCTCGGATTGCCTGATGGCCCATGGGATGGGGGTGCGAGTGGAACTGAAGGCCCGCTCTGGTCTCGACCAAGGTCTGCATGCTCGTGGCCATGGAGCACAGGGAGCGCGCCATCTCCAACTGGTACAGCGCCACATCACCCATTGACTGTGCCATCACCTTCTGGACACAGTGACACAGCCATGGACTGCACCATCTCCCTCTGAGACTGGACCACCTCCCTCTGTCTCTGTGACACGTCGGCCAATGCCTGGGCAATACCGCTGGCATTCCCAGCCATGGCCTGCTGTGACTGGTCACGCTCAGGAGCATCGCTGCAATGGCCAGGTGGCTCTGGCACATGGTTGCCTCTAAGACGGAAATCCTGCCCTGGGTCTCGGCCAGTGCATGCACTGAATGTCCAGGCCTTGAACATGCTGATTTCACCTCCCTCCCCCCCCCTCCCCCAATCCCCGCACCCCTGGTCCATTGATGGCCGGCACCATGGGGGCCTCTGGCCATGGCGCCTGTCCCTGATGCCAGAGGTACCGTCGGTTGGCACTGCCCTTGCCAGGGGTACGCTTCACGGCCCCCGCCACCGTCAGGGCTACTGTGGCCATTGCACTGGCTGGGCTGCCGGGGGCTGTGGCAGAGGGTGGGGTGGGGGTCACCCATAAAGCCGGTGTCACTCTGCAGAACCATGTGGTCAGTGGGTGCGCAGCAAGGTGGCTGCCTTGCAAACCGTGGTAATGGCGGTCCATGGCCTGAAACCGCCCCAGTCCCATGGGGGGTCACCCCGGCCACCCGGCCTGTTCCACCGTCACCATCCCCCTCCCCGACTAGTGTCCGGCCCAGCAACCCACAGTTGTTCCTCTCTGTGTCCTACCTCCTCTCTCTCACTCCCTCATCAGCCATGATGCCGGTTTCACAATTTTTAAAAGCACAAGTAAACCGCGCCGTCAGGAACTCGGCCCATCGGAAGTGGAGAATCGTGGAGGCCCTGAAGAATACTGGGTCGGGCCCGCTAATGATGTGCAAACGGTGTTTACAGCACATGCATTCCGGAAAGCATTGACGCTGCAGTAGAGGTGATGGAGAATTGCGATTTGGCGTCAAATTGGTGCCCGCCGTAATTTTGGCATCGGAACCTATTCTCTGCCCAATCACGTTTCCCGATTGTGGCGTCAGCCAACGGAGAATCCCGCTCCTGATCTTTAGCTGTTTGATGATCTTAATTACCCACTGCCAATCTGTCAACCACTAATCCACCTTACCACCCACATCTCATAAAATTTCACATCAGCTAATTCTGCCAGAGTGTCATTGCTATAAGAGCTGGCCACTGAAAATTTCATTTGCTTTTGATTCCTTTTCACTTTTGTTATGGGCCAGGGTTTAGAGAACCCCAAAGTGTATCATGGAGTTTACCTGACCCACAGCTTCTAATAGATTGTGGTATGGGGAGCACACGTCCTCTCTACAGGTGTGGTACAGCAGAAATGGAAAAGTATTTTTTTAAAGCAAAACAATGTTTATTCTGTGAACTCAAGTTAACCTTTTTAAAACATACAGTGAACATCCGAACAACCATTGGTTCAAATACAACCCCCAAAGAATACAACACTAAGTAATCCTTAAGCTGTCCTTTTAACATCCATAAGACTTTTTAAAAAAGCACATCAGGTTAAAGTCACGACTGAGAGCAGTTATTAGCTTTAAATCACCAAAGGATCAATTTACAGTTTTTCGATTACAGAGAGAGAGACTAATACCGCTTCTGGCTATGACTGCAGCTATTCAGCTCTGAAAACGAAACTAAAACACACCCTGCAGCAAACAGCTTAAAACGAAAGTAAAAAGCGAACAGACAACCCAGCTCCATCCACACTCTGACGGCACTGATAAGCACCCATTTCTTAAAGGTACATTTCTTAAACACCCATTTCTTAAAGCTACTCTCACATGACACTTTGAATATGTTACAGCCTATCAAGCATGATCAAAGGAATTATGCCATTGAGACGATAATGTAGAATGCAGTTTGGAAATTTGCACAAGGATACTGACCTTAACGAAAAGGAAACGAGTGGTACCTGTGATGATATGCCTATGGGTTATATCATAGATGGATGGTATGCGACCTCCAACCAGCAAGTGGCAGTACAAACTCATCATGCAGTCTCTAGACCAAGGTCATGTCACCTGTGACTCCCATGTAACGGCAGACACATCTGGCCACCCTCAGAGGAAGATTGAGAGGGTAATAAGGCATACATGTGAATGGACAATGCTAGGTGCAAGTTCCAGAGGAGTAGTTAGCAGACTCCATGATAATGTGCTCTGTATCAGATTGCTATCTTACCACATGAGATTCAATAAAAGATTCTGGTTTGGACAAGTGTTTGGTCGATTCCATCGTAAGGTACAAAGGACCAAACACAACAGTAACCCAGGTCATGGAAGGGAATGGCGATTGGACAGAATCAGTGACATTGCATTGGGAGCCATGGGTCTCTTTATCTTTATGTACATCGCAAACACTTCTGTCATAGACTTCTTTCAGTCTCTGGCTCTTCTGTTTCTGTAAGTCTTTCTTTCACTGTGTCTTCTCTCCTGTGTGGTTTTCAGTTTCTTTGGTTGGCACTCACCCACTTTCTCTCGCTCTTTTCTTTGTATGTCTTTGTCAATCTGTCTAGTTCTCTCTGCTGCCAGACCTGTAGTGTAACTTTGATGTTAATCTTCCAAGTAGCCATTGAAATGTCACTTCCTGACTTACGGTAGTGGCCATGGAGTGAGTGGTCGCATATTTGGTAGCTCCCTTTCGTGGTGGTCTTTTTGTGGCCTTTACTCCGGTTTGTAGCAGGAATTTTGGAGGAAAAAGGTGTAGAAGTGAGAGCAGAAGAGAATGACCCCTAGTATATGGAGCGGCAAACCAGTTGGCTGAGGCGGGTGAGGAGCTGGCAACGCACGTGGAGATGACGGATGGGCAGGAGCAGGGTCCGGCCCTGCCGGCCCAGTGGTCGATGGAGCAGTTGGTGAGCTTCTTGAATGAGAAGTTCACCCAGCAGCGGAAGGAAAGTTTGGAGGACCAGGCCTGGGCGGTGGACTCGATCAAGGCGGTGGTTGAGTGCGTTGAGGCGAAACTGGCAGCCCAGGGGCAGGCAATCCAGAGGTTGGAGGAGCTGGCGGGGGACCAGTCCACCTCGATGGCAGCGGAGATGGGACTGTTGCGAGACCAGCAGAGGCAACTGCTGGAGAAAGTAGAGGACCTGGAGAATCGTTCTCGTAGGCAGAACATCCGGATCGTGGGACTGCTGGAGAGAATCGAAGAAACGGATGCTGGTGCGTATGTCGGGAAGAAGCTGGAGAAGCTGCTTGGCGAAGGTGCGTTTCATCGGCCATTGGAGGTGGATCGAGCCCACAGGGTGCTGATGCGCAAGCCCCAGGGGAGTGAGCCGCCGAGGGCGATGGTGGTACGGTTCTTGGATAAAGAATGTATCATGAGGTGGGCCAGGTAAACGAGGTGATGCAACTGGGAAGGTGTTGAGATCCCCGTGTATTAGGACCTGGGGCAGAGCTTGCGAAGAGGGCGAGCTTCAACAGGCTCAAGTTGGCCCTGCACAAGAAGGGCGTAAGGTTCGGACTAATGTACCCGGGAGGTACACTCTGGTACGGGCTAATGTAATGACCGAGAGTTCCACTTTGGCTTGGCGGAGCAGGCAATGGACTTCATGAAAGAGAATGGCTGGCAGGAGGAGGACCTTAATCTTTGATGGAGGAGAAGTGGGGTGAATGTAGTGTATTGTGAAAAACTTTGTTTTTTGGTGTTCGGGTTTCTTTTGTTTGTCTTTTTTGGGGTTAGGCTGGTTTACAGTTCTTTGATAAGGAATGAGGGGTGAGTCTCCGTGTTCGGACCTTGGGAGGGATTGTTTACTTTTACTTCTTGCCTTTGTTTTGATTGTTTTCACTAAGAGAGGGGGCAAGGGAAATCAGTGGGGGGTGAGCTGAAGATCTATTGGGGGAGGGGCTGGAGGGGGAGTGGGGGGTTTGGGTGGGGGGGATAATAATGGTGACGGGGAGCGGTCTTTCAAAGTGGTGGAGGAAGAGGGTTGGTGACGGTAGTTGCCCGACGGTGGGCATGGGAGGTGTGGGACATGGGCCGAAGACTGGCCTAGGAGAAGTTATGGATGATCGGCAGGGAAGGGGGACGGGGTGCTCCCAACCAGGCTGGTCACGTGGAACGCTTGGGGACTGAATGGGCCAGTCAACACGCGTGTTTGCGCACTTGAGGCAACTGAAGGCAGACATAGCCATGATGCAGGAGACATACCTGAAGGAGGGAGATCAGATTAGGTTAAGGAAGGGTTGGGTTTGACAAGTGTTCCATTCGAGGTTAGACTTTAAAACGAGGAGGGGTAGCGATCTTGGTTAATAAGCGGGTGGCATTCGAGGAGGGGAATATAGAAGCGGACCCGGGGGGTTGATATGTTATGGTTAGTGGGAAACTGGAGGGAATGGCCGTGATGTTTGTAAATATATATGTCCCGGACTGATATGATGTGGAGTTTGTGAGACGGTTACTGGAGAAGATTCCGGACCAAGATTCACATCGACTGATTATGGGGGAAGATTTCAACACGGTATTGATCCAAGGTTGGACCGATCGAATTCTAGGTCTAGGAAGGTATCAGCTATGGCTAAGGAGCTCCAGGGATTCATGGAGCACATGGAGGGGGTGGGTCGAGCCGTGGAGATTTGGGAGGCCGAGGAGTAAGGAGTACCCGTTCTACTCCCATGTGCATAAGGTGTATTCCCGGATAGACTTTTTTGTGATAGACAAAACGCTGCTGGCAGAGATGGTAGATGCTGAATATTCAGCAATTGTGGTGTAAGATCAAGCTCCTCACTGGGTGGACTTGCAAGTTAGCAAAGGAAAGGCCCAGCACCCGCAATGGAGGTTGGATGTGGGGCTGCTCGCGGAGGAGGGTGTGTGTGAGCGGGTGAGAGAGGCCATTTGGGGACACATAAAGATCAATGATAGGGGTGAGATGTCGGCGGGGATGGTTTGGGAGGCACTGAAGGCAGTTATCAGGGGAGAATTCATCTCAATTCGGACCCATAAGAACATAGGAATCTATAATTTATGGGATCTTAACCTGTCGAACTACGCCAAGTTTGGGGGAAGCTTAGTTGATGAATCAAGTCCTGGCGCAATACGACAAGTTGTAAGATTTGTAATATTTCTAGACTATGTCAAGTTGTTTGATTCCTTGTATTATTCAACTGTATAGTTGAAGGAATTTATATCATCTCTGCTATTCGGTTATCAGTAGCACTTTGCGAATACTGGAACTCAGCAGAAATTTGCAGTATAAACTTCTCAGGTGCCAAAAGAATTGTTTTATTTGTAGTCGCTTGATTACAATTTGAAAGTCATTTAAAAGGCAATTCGTAGACAATTCGAAGCTTTCAGAGAATTACAGACATTATCTTTCTTTGCTTAGGCAGACAGCTCGAATGTAACTTTTAAAAGGTCAAAGTCTGGCAATGAAACATGAAGAGAGAGAGAAAGCTAATCTTCAGCTAAACTCAAACTCAAAGTCAAAAGTGGACTAACATCACTGACACAGACTGGTAGACTGACATAACCCCCAAAGACAATAAACTAAAATGGAGACTAGAAACAAAGGCAAAAACTGACTAAACTAACAGAAAGACAACACAAAGACATCTCAACACACACACCCCCAAAGACAATACACAACAATGGCGGGGGGAAACTTTTCAGTTATACACTTTCATATCTGTCTTAAGTCATCTAATCACACCCCAATATAATCCTAACTGGTTTGGGTTAGACTCAAACACATTTGATTTGATGGCAAGCCGTCCATCTTCAATGTGCAACATCAGCTTTTTAATTGTTTCATGTCTACATGTTATGGAATGTGATATTTTGCTAATCTTTTAGCTGACTTGGCTAATGTAACAATTGAGACTTCATATCGAGAATATATATATGATTCAATGCTCTTACAAACTGCATTGGACTCTTGCCACCTAGTTGCCATGGAACTCAGTCCTTGGCCTTGACAATTAGCACAAGCAGTGTCAAATTGTCTTGCAACTGTGCTGCTATAATCTTATAATGGAATTTTATGCTGTTTCATGTATCATATTGAAGTCCTGAATTTATGTGTGCTGAAATTCTCATTTTTTAAAATGAGTACTAAAACAGCTATCTTTTACCTATACTAGTTGTATTTGAAATACCTGGCTTCTACAGGTGAGATGTCGGCGGGGATGGTTTGGGAGGCACTGAAGGCAGTTATCAGGGGAGAATTCATCTCAATTCGGACCCATAAGAACATGAGAACTAGAAGCAGGAGTAGGCCATCTGGCCCCTCGAGCCTGCTCCGCCATTCAATGAGATCATGGCTGATCTTTTGTGGACTCAGCTCCATTTTCCGGCCCGAACACCATAACCCTTAATCCCTTTATTCTTCAAAAAACTATCTACCTTTATCTTAAAAACATTTAATGAAGGAGCCTCTACTGCTTCACTGGGCAAGGAATTCCATAGATTCACAACCCTTTGGGTGAAGAAGTTCCTCCTAAACTCAGTCCTAAATCTACTTCCCCTTATTTTGAGGCTATACCCCCTAGTTCTGCTTTCACCCGCCAGTGGAAACAACCTGCCCACATCTATCCTATCTATTCCATTCATAATTTTATATGTTTCTGTAAGATCCCCCCTCATCCTTCTAAATTCCAACTAGTACAGTCCCAGTCTCCTCAACCTCTCCTCGTAATCCAACCCCTTCAGGTCTGGGATTAACCTAGTGAATCTCCTCTGCAAACCCTCCAGGGCCAGTACATCAGACCAAAACTGAACACAATACTCCAGGTGTGGCCTCACTAACACCTTATACAATTGCAGCATAACCTCCCTAGTCTTAAACTCCATCCCTCTAGCAATGAAGGACAAAATTCCATTTGTCTTCTTAATCACCTGTTGCACCTGTAAACCAACTTTTTGTGACTCATGCACTAGCACACCCAGGTCTCTCTGCACAGCAGCATGTTTTAATATTTTATCATTTAAATAATAATCCCTTTTGCTGTTATTCCTACCAAAATGGATAACCTCACATTTGTCAACATTGTATTCCCTCTGCCAGACCCTAGCCCATTCACTTAGCCCATCCAAATCCCTCTGCAGACTTCCAGTATCCTCTGCACTTTTTGCTTTACCACTCATCTTAGTGTCGTCTGCAAACTTGGACACATTGCCCTTGGTCCCCAACTCCAAATCATCTATGTAAATTGTGAACAGTTGTGGGCCCAACACTGATCCCTGAGGGACACCACTAGCTACTGATTGCCAACCAGAGAAACGCCCATTAATCCCCACTCTTTGCTTTCTATTAATTAACCAATCCTCTATCCATGCTACTACTTTCCCCTTAATGCCATGCATCTTTATCTTATGCAGCAACCTTTTGTGTGGCACCTTGTCAAAGGCATAAGGGGAAGGCTGAGCAGGAGGAGTTAGACAGAATGGTCGGCAAAATTTTACAGGTGGACAGGAGGTGTACGGAGACTCCAGATGATAGGATTTTGAAAGAGCATCAGAGATTGCAGCTAGAATTTGCGCTCCTGTCCACAACTGAGGAGGGTAAGGGGCGGGGGTTTATGAATATGGGGAAAAAGCTAGCACGATGCTGGCGCACCAGCTGAAGAAACAGGAGGCGGCGATAGAGATAGGGAAAGTAAGGATACAGGGGGAAGGTGGTTCTGGGCCCGGTGGGGGTGAATGATGTGTTTCGAGAGTTTTACAGTAAATTGTATTAATTGGAACCCACAGCCGGGGAGGAGGGGATGAAACGATTTTATGGGGGGCTGGAGTTCATGAGGATAGATGAGGAGTTGGTGGAGGATCTGGGTGTCCCAATTGGGCTTGGGGAGGTTACAGAGGGGTTGGGGCGATGCAATCGGGCAAAGCCCCGGGACTGAACGGATATCCGGTTGAGTTTTATTAGAAGTTTTCCGGACTGTTGGGGCCACTTTTGGTTAAGTCTTTCAATGCGTCAAAGGAGTTGAGAGTGCTTCCCCCGACGTTATCGCAGGCATTGATTTTCCCTTATTTTGAAATGGGATAAAGATCCGGAGAGCTGTGGGTCATATCGGCCAATCTCCCTGCTAAATATGGATGCAAAATTGCTGGCAAAGATCTTGGCCACACGGATAGAGGACTGTGTTCGGGGGTATTGGGGAGGATCAGACAGGATTTATTAAGGGACGACACCTGGCATCCAACATTAAGCGGCTCCTTAATGTAATAATGATGTCTGCGAAGGGGCGCGAGGTCGAGGTGGCCATGGATGCAGAAAAGGCCTTTGATCGGGTGGAGTGGAAATATTTGTGGGAGGTCCTGGGATGGTTTGGATTCGTGGATTTGGTCAGGTTGCTATATCAGGCACCGGTGGCAAATGTAAGGGCGAATCGGGTGCGATCGGAATATTTGAGCTTGTGTCGGGGGACGAGACAGGGGTGCCCACTCTCCCCACTACTGTTTGCCCTAGCCTTAGAACCATTGGCAATGGAGCTGCAAACGTTGAATATTTGGTGGGGGATAGTAAGAGGGGGATAGTAGAACACAGGGTCTCGCTCTATGCGGACGATTTGCTCCTTTACGTAACGGACCAGTTGGACGGGATTGCAGGAATCATGGGGATACTGGAGGAATTTGGCCGGTTCTCAGGTTACAAACTGAATATGGGCATGTGCGAGATTTTGCGATCTAGGCAAGAGGGCAGGAGAGGAGACTGAGGGAGATGCCGTTCAAGGTGGTGGGAGGGAGTTTTAGGTACCTGGGTGTTCAAGTGGCACAGGACTGGGGTCAGCTCACAAATTACATTTGGGCGGGTTGAGAGAGCAGATGAACGGGGAGTTCCAAAGGTGGGACGTGCGGGGAGGGTTCAGACTGTAAAAATGACAATTCTCCCGAGATTGCTGTTCGTTTTCAGTATCTACCAATTTTCATCCCAAAGGCATTTTTTAGGAAGATGAATGCGCCGATCTAGGGTTTTATGTGGGCCTGGAAAACCCCGTGGGTAAAGAACGTCCTGCTTGTGCGGGGGCACGGGGGGTTAGGCCTGACCCTTCTGAACTTTCTCAACTATTACTGGGCGGCTAATATATCGATGGTTAGGAAGTGAGTAGTGGGGGAGGGATCGGTGTGGGAACGGGTAGAGGCAACATCCTGTAATGGCACGAGTCTGAAGGCTTTGTTAACGGCACCTCAGCCGTTCTCGTTGGCTCGGTACTCCACAAGCCCAGTGGTAGCCCTGACGGTGTGGGGACAATGGAGGTATCACATGGGACTGGAAGGGGCGTCGGTGTGGTCACCGATCTGTAACACCACCGGTTTGCTGCGGGGGGGGGGGGGCTTTAGGAGGTGGCAGCAGGCAGGGATCGAGCGATTGGGAGATCTTTTCATTGAGGAAGGTTTCCCGAGTTTGGAGGAGCTAAAGGAGGAGCTAAAGGAGGAGTTTGAGTTGCCAGGTGGGAATGGGTCCCGGTATTTGCAAGTGTAGGATTTTATCCGGAGGCAGGTCCCAGGTTTCCCTCACCTCACACTAAGGGGGCTACAGGATAAGGTGATGTCAAAAATAGGGGTTGGGAGGGGAGGTTCTCGGAAATATATAAGTAACTGATGAAGTGGGAAGGGGTTCCAATAGGGGAGGTGAAGAGCAAGTTGGAAGAAGAGTTGGGAGGGGTGCTGGAAGTCGGGGTTTGGGAGGAAGCCCTGCGGTGAGTGAATGCGTCCTCGTCGTGTGCCAGGCTTAGCCTGATCCAGTTCAAGTGGTCCACAGGGCTCATATGACTGTGGCCCGGATGAGCAGGTTTTAAAAAAATAAATTTAGTGTACCCAATTAATTTTTTCCAATTAAGGGGAAATTTAACGTGACCAATCCACCTAGCCTGCACATCTTTGGGTTGTGGGGGCGAAACCCACGCAAACATGGGGAGAATGTGCAAACTCCACACGGACAACTCCAGCCGGGATCGAACCTGGGACCTCAGGGCTCGATCACCCTGATCAATTGAGTCCAATCAGGGGATGCCACACCGATTTCGGGGTGTGCACTCAATGGCCATGCCTGCAGGTGTTGGGGGCACATAGGCTTTCCAAATAAGGAGTATAGGTGTCGTTGTGTCTGATAGAGATTTGTGATTAACAATGTAGTTCTATTGTCCCTGGGATGGCCTGGGGATAGCCTTTTTCCTGTGTATTGCAATGTCCAGGCTGCAGCCTGCTCATCAATATTCATTCAGGCTGCAGCCTACTTGTTCCTGTACTTGGCAAATTATCCCAGCGTCCTTTGCAGAATGCCACCTTAGGTGGCCATACGGCCACAGCACTCATGCAATTTAGAAAAAACTTTAATAAAAACACGTATAAATGTTTAGTGATGATACTGGTATTACTGAAATCAGAGACACATATTGTCATTGCGCTCACTCTGTTTGCTTCACCATGGAATGCCTCACCGTGGAGTCTGGAGCTTTGAACAAGCCAGGAGTGAGACTTGGCGATGAGGAGTGTGACTGAATAGAGGCAGAGTTTTTAGTCATATATTCCCAGATACTAAATTTTCATGTTACTCCACCATTTTTCAGACTTATTTTGTTACACAAGAAACTTTCTACATTAAAGCAAAAGGCTGAGGCGTACTTGAAACCAGAACATGCACCATCCAATTCATTGCAGCGTAGTCATCACAGGATGAGGCAAAGATATTCTCGAAGTGAATCTGCAACAAATGTTAGAAAACTACCTATATTGCTGGAAGTAAGTCAATATAGATATTTGAAAACTGCTAATTTTAACAAGTTGCCAATAATATCATAAAGTCACATCAGTTGTGAGATTGCTAATGTAATATAAATACTGGAGGTACATAAATCACTCTATTGGTGAAGAATGCTAATTTGCTTTGAAAGCAACTGGGTGTGCCAATTCAGTATTGCTGGGTGTTTGCAAAGATAAAATTGATCATTTGCCATTCAGATGTGAGTCATGAAGATAAGGCACCACTGCAGAATAGCTGGGGATGGTCAGAGAACAATATTCTCAACATAAACAGCACCATTAACATGGTAAGACACCGAAGTTATAAACGTGAATTGGGAGGTGATCAGAGGAAGTCCTTGAAAATGTAAGTTGTGAGGAGCCTTTTGAAAGCAGTAGAGATGTGGCTTGGCCAAGGGATTGAGGAAGAAGTCACAGTACATGACAAATGAAGGCATTTCTATTAAATACGAACATTAGAAACTGATCTTCAGAAAGAGACCAAGTGATCTATTGAACCTGGCCAACATACATGAGTATGTTGAATAAATACTTCCCCCTTTCACAGCCATGTAATCTCATGGGAGAAGCACAAAAGAAGCAGAGAAAAACCTTGGGCCAGTAAATGAAAAGATACTCTGGAAAGTGGTTCTCTAAGTTCCCTTAGACCAGTGAAACATGTACAACAGGTCACATGGCCATCATATTAATTTCTGGGATCTCTTTCTTGATTAACAATTAAATAGAAGAATAGTTCAACTACTATAAATGTGAAAGGAATTAGAAGTGGCAAAGCATGTCTGTGCCAGAAGTATTGCTGCAAAGAGCTGGCTACAATGCAGAAGAAAATTCAAGACTTGACAGGGGCTACAAGGATAAGCTTGCTAACGTATATCTCTCAAGATACCCTCCTTTGCCCTGTATAACCTGTAGCTCACAATAACTTCCCTCCCAGATTTCTACCTCTCCTCCAATCACTGAAACACAGTGCACATGAAGCTGTTCATTCTATGACTTCCCTCAGCTACTTATATCACATGCATATCCTCAAATATCTCACACAGGTTAATACTAACGTACTGCTTTCTTTCTTTCAGAAGTTGGCACACAATGACAAGGTGCACACAGTTGCAGCAGAAAGAATCTTTGCATTTATCCTGCCCCCTCTGGAAAAGATCAGAGGAATACCATGGGTGGGACTATGTCAGGCGCATGGCTTTGAACGATATTATCACCCCTGCATTCTGTTCTCACACAAAGAAGGCCACAAGAGCGAGATTGGCACCAGGGAGAGGTTCATGCTCTCCTGCCCCAAGATGTTGGCATGCCTGTGCCCCTGCCACATATTCAAATAGTATCCTTGTGATACAAGACAGGTAGCAGGGCCAGCTAGACCTGATAAGTCGCAGCCGCAAAGACTAGAACTACTGGAAACTGCCACCATGGTAATGGAAATTAATTGGGCTTACAGTTGCCTACAAATCCAAGTGCAGCCCACCACATGTCTAACTATCATTAATGTACCCATTTGACTTCCGGGTGCGGCGATGACCAGCTGAGTCGCACGTTTCGGCAGCTCCCTGTGAAACGGACTTTTGGGCTCTTGATAGGAGCCCCAACGGCAATTTTAACGGCTGAAAACACCGTGCGGTAAACCAGAAGGGTGTTCCCCCTGGACACGGATGGAAAAAGGAGAGGAAAGTGGCCGGATTGCAGCGGATCCTTTGGAACAACGACAAGGAAGGCAAGCAGAAACCAAGATGGCGTCGGAAGGTGGCAGTTTCATATGGGGCCCTGAACAACAAGAGTTTTTGAAACGCTGCGTGGAGGAGATAAAAAAGGAAATGAAGAAAGAGTTGTTGGCCCCGATATTACAGGCGATTGAAGGGCTGAAAGAGGAACAAAAGACCCAGGAGCAGGAGCTTCGGGTCGTGAAGGCGAAAGCAGCAGAGAATGAAAACGACATACAGGGCCTGGTGGTGAAGTCGGAGATACAGGAGGCACACCAGAAACGATCTGTGGAGAGGTTGGAGGCACTGGAAAATAACGCAAGGAGGAACAACTTGAGGATTCTTGGCCTTCCTGAAGGTGTGGAGGGGGCGGACGTCGGGGCATATGTGAGCACGATGCTGCACTCGTTAATGGGAGTGGAGGCCCCGACGGGTCCGTTGGAGGTGGAGGGAGCATACCGAGTTATGGTGCGAGGACCGAGAGCAGGAGAAGCTCCCAGAGCCATAGTGGTGAGATTTCTCCGTTTTAAGGATAGAGAAATGGTCCTTAGATGGGCGAAGAAAACTCGGTGTAGTAAATGGGAGAACGCGGTGATCCGCGTCTATCAAGATTGGAGTGCGGAGGTGGCGAGAAGGAGGGCGAGCTTTAATCGGGCCAAAGCGGTACTTCACAAAAAAAAGATAAAGTTTGGAATGCTGCAACCGGCAAGACTGTGGGTCACATATCAAGGGAGGCACCACTACTTTGAGACGGCGGATGAAGCGTGGACTTTTATTGTAGAAGAAAAATTGGAATGATTGGACTACGAAAATGAACGTTTGGACAAAGTGGTGGGACGAGTGGGGGGGGGGGGGGGGGGGCGAAGAGGGATTGTATGATTAATCCTGCGGTATGGTAACTTTTCTTTCTCCCACAGGTGGTGATGGGGGGAGGTGGGTAGGGAGAGGAGATGGGGCGTTGGCCATGGGAGGCGGGGCCGAGGGAGAGGCGCGGGCTTGGTTCCCGCGCTATGATAATTATGGCGGGAATAGAGAAGCAGGAAGGAGGGGGCGCCGCACGGGGCGAGCCGTGATCACGGGGGGAAGCCGAGGTCAGCCAGAGTTTGCTGACTTCTGGGAGCAACATGGGGGGAGTAATTACGCTAGCGGGGGGTCTAGCGGGGGGGGGGGGGGGGGGAGGGGGGAATTACTGGGTTGCTGCTGCTGGGGAAAGGGGGGAGTGGGTGCGGGAAAGGATGGGCGGGGGGGCACCGTCTGGGAGAAATACAGCCGCGTGGGAACTGGGCGAGAAGCTGGAAAAAGATGATGGCTAACCGGCAAGGGGGGGGGTGGGAAGCCCCCCAACTCGGCTGATCACGTGGAACGTGAGGGGGCTTAACGGGCCGATAAAGAGGGCACGAGTACTCGCACACCTTAAGAAACTTAAAGCAGATGTGGTCATGTTACAGGAAACGCACCTGAAACTGATAGATCAGGTTAGGTTGCGCAAAGGATGGGTAGGGCAGGTGTTCCATTCGGGGCTGGATGCGAAAAACAGGGGGGTGGCTATATTAGTGGGGAAGCGGGTAATGTTCGAGGCAAAGACTATAGTGGCGGATAACGGGGGCAGATACGTGATGGTGAGTGGCAAATTACAGGGAGAGATGGTGGTGTTGGTAAACGTGTATGCCCCGAATTGGGACGATGCCAATTTTATGAGGCGAATGCTAGGACGCATCCCAGACCTAGAGGCCGGAAAGCTGATAATGGGGGGAGACTTTAACACGGTGTTGGAACCAAGGCTGGATAGGTCGAAGTCCAGGACTGGTAGGAGGCCGGCAGCAGCCAAGGTGCTTAAGGATTTTATGGAGCAGATGGGAGGGGTGGACCCGTGGAGATTCAGTAGACCTAGGAGTAAAGAGTTCTCGTTTTTCTCCTATGTCCATAAAGTCTATTCACGCATAGACTTTTTTGTGTTGGGTAGGGCATTGATCCCAAGGGTGAGGGGAACGGAATATACGGCTATAGCCATTTCGGATCATGCCCCACACTGGGTAGACTTGGAGATAGGGGAGGAAACAAGAGGGCGTCCACCCTGGAGAATGGATATGGGACTAATGGCGGATGAGGGGGTGTGCTTAAGGGTGAGGGGATGCATTGAAAAGTACTTGGAACTCAATGACAATGGGGAGGTTCAGGTGGGAGTGGTCTGGGAGGCGTTGAAGGCGGTGGTTAGGGGGGAGCTGATATCAATAAGGACACATAAAGGGAAGCAGGAGAGTAAGGAACGGGAGCGGTTGTTGCAAGAACTTTTGAGGGTGGACAGACAGTATGCGGAAGCACCGGAGGAGGGACTGTATAGGGAAAGGCAAAGGCTGCATGTGGAATTTGACTTGCTGACCACAGGCACTGCAGAGGCACAATGGAGGAAGGCGCAGGGTGTACAGTATGAATATGGAGAGAAGGCGAGCAGATTGCTGGCACACCAATTGAGGAAAAGGGGAGCAGCGAGGGAAATAGGGGGGGTGAGAGACGAAGATGGAGAGACGGAGCGGGGAGCGGAGAGAGTGAATGAAGTGTTTAAGACATTTTATAAAAAATTGTATGAAGCTCAACCCCCGGATGGGAGGGAGAGAATGATGGAGTTTTTGGATTGGCTGGAAATTCCCAAGGTGGAAGAGCAGGAAAGGATGGGATTGGGAGCACAGATCACGGTAGAAGAAGTGGTGAAAGGAATTAGGAACATGCAGACGGGAAAGGCCCCGGGACCGGACGGATTCCCAGTTGAATTTTACAGAAAATATTTGGACTTGCTCGCCCCGCTACTGACGAGGACCTTCAACGAGGCAAAGGAAAGGGGACAACTGCCCCCGACTATGTCAGAAGCAACGATATCGCTTCTTTTAAAGAAGGAAAAGGATCCGCTACAATGCGGGTCCTACAGACCAATCTCCCTCCTCAATGTAGATGCCAAGGTCTTGGCCAAGGTAATGGCAATGAGAATAGAGGAATGTGTCCCGGGGGTGGTTCATGAGGACCAAACTGGGTTTGTGAAGGGGAGACAGCTGAACACGAACATACGGAGGTTGTTAGGGGTAATGATGATGGCCCCACCAGAGGGTGAAACGGAGATAGTAGTGGCGATGGATGCCGAGAAAGCATTTGATAGAGTGGAGTGGGATTATCTGTGGGAGGTGTTGAGGAGATTTGGGCTCGGAGAGGGGTATGTTAGATGGGTGCAGCTGTTGTATAGGGCCCCAGTGGCGAGTGTGGTCACGAATGGACGGGGATCGGCATATTTTCGGCTCCATAGAGGGACAAGGCAGGGATGTCCTCTGTCCCCATTACTGTTTGCACTGGCGATTGAGCCCCTGGCGATAGCGCTGAGAGGTTCCAAGGGATGGAGGGGAATACTTAGGGGAGGAGAAGAACACCGGGTATCTTTATATGCGGATGATCTGCTACTATATGTGGCGGATCCAGCGGAGGGGATGCCAGAAATAATGCGGATACTTGGGGAGTTTGGGGATTTTTCAGGGTATAAATTGAACATGGGAAAGAGTGAGCTGTTTGTGGTGCATCCAGGGGAGCAGAGTAGAGAAATAGAAGACCTACCGTTGAGGAAGGTAACAAGAGACTTTCGTTACCTGGGGATCCAGATAGCTAAGAATTGGGGCACATTGCACAGGCTAAATTTGACGCGGTTGGTGGAACAGATGGAGGAAGATTTCAAGAGATGGGATATGGTAGCATTGTCAATGGCAGGGAGGGTGCAGGCAGTTAAGATGGTGGTCCTCCCGAGATTCCTTTTTGTGTTTCAGTGTCTCCCGGTGGTGATCACGAAGGCTTTTTTCAAAAGGATAGAAAAGAGTATCATGGGTTTTGTTTGGGCCGGGAAGACTCCGAGAGTGAGGAAGGGATTCTTACAGCGTAGTAGGGATAGGGGGGGGCTGGCACTACCGAGCCTAAGTGAGTATTATTGGGCCGCTAATATTTCAATGGTGAGTAAGTGGATGGGAGAGGAGGAAGGAGCGGCGTGGAAGAGATTAGAGAGGGCGTCCTGTAGGGGGACCAGCCTGCAGGCTATGGTGACAGCCCCATTGCCGTTCTCACCAAGGAACTATACCACGAGTCCGGTGGTGGTAGCTACACTGAAGATTTGGGGACAGTGGAGACGACATAGGGGAAAGACCGGAGCACTGGGGGGGTCCCCGATAAGAAACAACCATAGGTTTGCCCCGGGGGGAATGGATGGGGGATATGGAATGTGGCAAAGAGCAGGTATAACGCAATTGAAAGATCTATTTGTGGATGGGAAGTTTGCGAGTCTGGGAGCGCTGACCGAGAAATATGGGTTGCCCCAAGGGAATGCATTCAGGTACATGCAATTGAGGGCTTTTGCGAGGCAGCAGGTGAGGGAATTCCCGCAGCTCCCGACACAAGAGGTGCAGGACAGAGTCATCTCAAAGAAATGGGTGGGGGACGGTAAGGTGTCGGATATATATAGGGAAATGAGAGACGAAGGGGAGACTATGATGGACGAACTAAAAGGGAAATGGGAAGAAGAGCTAGGGGAGGAGATTGAGGAGGGGATGTGGGCAGATGCCCTAAACAGGGTAAACTCGTCGTCCTCGTGCGCCAGGCTAAGCCTGATTCAGTTTAAGGTATTACACAGGGCACATATGACTGGAACACGGCTCAGTAAATTTTTTGGGGTGGAGGATAGGTGTGCGAGGTGCTCGAGAAGCCCAGCGAATCATACCCATATGTTTTGGTCATGCCCGGCACTACAGGGGTTTTGGATGGGGGTGACAAAGGTGCTTTCGAAAGTAGTAGGAGTCCGGGTCGAACCAAGCTGGGGGTTGGCTATATTTGGGGTTGCACAAGAGCCGGGAGTGCAGGAGGCGAAAGAGGCCGATGTTTTGGCCTTTGCGTCCCTAGTAGCCCGGCGCAGAATATTGCTAATGTGGAAAGAAGCCAAGCCCCCGGGGGTGGAGACCTGGATAAATGATATGGCGGGGTTCATAAAGTTAGAGCGGATTAAGTTCGTCCTAAGGGGGTCGGCTCAAGGGTTTACTAGGCGGTGGCAACCGTTCGTCGAATATCTTGCGGAAAGATAGATAGGGGAGAACAAAGAAGGCAGCAGCAGCGGCCCAGGACTTGGGGGGGGGGGGGGGGAGGGATGGGGGGGGGGGGTGTGGCCTGAGACAAGGCAGTTGCTAATTAGGGCTAGTTTTTATTTTTTGTTATTTAATATTTATTTATTTGTTGTTGTTTTTGTTTAAATTTTAAAAAGGTCATTATTATCTGTATTGTTACAATGTTGTGTAAAGGATGCACAATGTACTGTGTTGGTTGACCAAAAATTTTCAATAAAATATTATTTAAAAAAAAAAAAATTAATGTACCCATTTTGTTGCACCTGATTCATGCCTGTGGTACGGGTACAACAGTGGGAACTTTAGACCCTGTGGAAAGTCAAAATGAATCCAGAGGATCAATATCAAAGTTGCCACAGCTACATTTAATCATTTTCCATTTAAGTCAAGGTTGCTAAGCTTTTCTTTTTAACAGTACTAATTTGTGACTCGTTTGTAAAAAAATAAAAATCTACCCTCTCCCATTATATTATTGACTGTTGATCACAAATCAACTGCTAATATATTAATCCGATGTGACTTGACTACCTATGAATTTGATGCAAGTTGACAATTTTTAAATGTTTTTGCTTATTTTACAGGATATGGTTATGCAGCTATGCAGTGAAATAAAAGAATTGTTTGTTCTTGAATCAGACATGAAGCCTGAGGCAGAGGTAAAGTCACCTAAGCATGAGTGCTTTTTATTTGTTTCTATTCACGATTATTTCAGGGATTCATATTGCGGTCTGGGCAATGTTTTTCTGTTTCAAAGAAAATGGTAGCTTTCCTGATGGTTTGATGAATTCATCCAGCCAGAATGCTGAGCCACATGAGACCAAACAGCTCCCAGCTGCATTCTCGGGTTGTATTGAAATAATTGAACTCATCTGGAGTGTCAGTAGGGTGTGCTATCCATCTCAGGTTCCAATCTCATGAATTTTCACTGTACTGCCTCCATTGCAGTAAATCCTTTCTTAACTTTGAACAAAAAACAGTACACTACAGGATCAGGCCCTTCGGCCCTCCAAGCCTGCGCCGATCATTATGCCTCTCTAAACTAAAACCTTCTCACTTCCAGGTCCATATCTCTCTATTCCCATCCTATTCATGTATTCATCAAGGTGCCTCTTAAACGTCGCTATCGTACCTGCTTCCACCAATCACCCAGCAGCCCATTCCAGGCACTCACCACCCTCTGTGTCATAAAACTTGCCTCGCACATCTCCTCTAAACTTTTCCCCTTGCCCATAAACCTAAGACTTTACACCCTGGGAAAAGACATCTGACTATCCACTCTGTCCATGCCCCTCATAATTTTGTAAACCTCTATCAGATCGCCCTCAACCTCCATCGTTGAGTGAAAACAATCCGAGAAATTGAAGAATTTGAATTGGGTGTGGCTGTGGAAGGGTAAATCAACATCGGACATGTGGGAGTCTTTCAAGCGACAGTTGATTAGGATTCAGGAAAGTCACATTCCTGAGAGAATGAAGGACAAGTATGGGAAGTTTAGGCAGCCATGGATAATCAGGGATATTGTGAACCCCCTGTGTCCTGTCTGGCAGACATCGAGAAACCCACTGGGTATTGGGATCCCCTCCCACGACTCATTGGCCAGAAGCCAGAGAGGTTTCTGGAAAGGCGGGGAGGGAGGGGGATCTCAGAGGGGTACACATCTCAGACTCACCAGCAGCAAATACTCAAGGTGACCTTGACCAGATTAGACCAGAAGGAAGGAAGGAAGCAAGAAAGAGACCACCAGCGAGAACCACCTTTGTGAAGACGGGCCAGAGGAATTCCAGCGATCAGATCCATAATCTACCAAGCCATCTTTACAGGCAGTATACCTGAGTCTGGGGTATCCTCTTGTTTGTGTGGATAATTTAAGGGTTAATAGTATTATTATTAATAAACTTAGTGAACCTTTACTTGTGTTTGTCCTTTGTCCATCTTGCAACCAAGGGTGCCTAGGTAAAACTAATTTGATTGATATACTGGTCCAAGATTCTGAGATTTAGCAGATACAACAAGATATGCAAAGGATTTAGACCTCATCCAAAAGTTGTAGCAATACTCTTTTATTGTCACACAGCAGAGATCAACATATTACAGCGTTTACGCAGTGATTCACAGGACTATTCTTTTTTTATTCGTTCATAGGATGTGGGCATCACTGGCTGGGCCAACATTTGCGGGGGCAGTTAAGAGTCACCCAAGTCGCTATGTGGGTCTGGATCCACATGTAGGCCAGACCGGGTAAAGGGGGCAGATTTCCTTCCCGGAAGAACATTAGTGATGGGTTTTTACGACATCATTCGACTTTTCGTTCCAGATTTTTATGGAACACAAATTTCACCACCTGCCATGGTGGGATTCGAACCGGGACCCCCAGAGCATCAACCTGGGTCTCTAGATTACTAGTTCAGTGACAATACCACTATGCCATAGCCTCCCCTAAACAGATCATATAACCCCAAAGGACACTGGGTAGAGTATCACTTCTCTTCCTTCTGTCCTATTTCAACAGCAAGCCACAAACTAGGCTTCAGCCAACATTTGCCCAGGCTATAGAACTTATTCTATGTTTTCTATCCCATCTTTTGTATAAAACTCACCCTTCCTCATACACATTTCTTCACATGTTGACCTGATCATTACAATCACTCTTTCTGCTGCTTTGCTGTGCCTCTCTTCAAATACACTTTTAACACTTCCCTAATCCCTGGGACACATATTGCCTTGGCAATCTGTCTTAATAATAATATTTATTATTGTCACGAGTAGGCTTACATTAACACTGCAATTAAGTTACCGTGAAAATCCCCTAGTCGCCACACTCCGGCACCTGTTCGGGTACACAGAGAGAGAATTCAGAATGTCTAATTCACCTAATAAGCATATCTTTCGGGGCTTGTGGGAGGAAACTGGAGCACCCGGATGAAACCCACGCAGACACGGGGAGAACGTGCAGACTCCGCACAGACAGTGACCCAAGACAGGAATCGGACCTGGGACCCTGGTGCTGTGAAGCAGCAGTGCTCACCACTGTGTCTTTCCGTCCTTGTTTTTAAAAAAAAAGTTTATGACAGTTTTCATAGAATCATAGACTTTACAGTGCAGAAGGGGGCCATTCTGCCCATCGATTCTGCACCGGCCCTTGGAAAGAGCACACTACCCAAGGCCACACCTCCACCCTAACCCCTGGGCAGGACGGGAGCTGCAGAGGCAGGTTTCCCAAAGAACCAGTTACTGTCCAGATAACCAGGGAATTGGGGCAGAAAGAGTGTCTTAAGATGACTGAAGTTAAGAGAGCAGAGACCAAGGTATTGGTCAAAAGAATTCAAGAAAGAGTAAACAAATATTTTCAGTTCAAGAGACAATTGCAGTAACCAGATTTAAAGTGGGAAAGCAGACTTCAGAGGTAAATCAAAGGTTTGATACCATTTTAATAGAGTCTGGGAATCAAGAGTTAAATCAATTGTGAATACTTTGTACAGCAGTCAAGACAAATAAATCCTAAAGGGAGTAGTAGAAAAATCAATTTAAAAGTGTCATTTGGAAAACCTGGACTGGATCCCAGAATACAAACCATTCATGGAAAGCCGTATTGTGAAAGAAGATTTAACGCGTGTTTTTGGTAGTGGGGTTTCAAAACTCTGGCTGGGATTCTCCGAGCCTCTGCGCCGATATGGCGCACAGCGTGGGGGCGGAGAATGGGTCCTCAGACCCACGATTGGGTCCGACGCTGGGACACGATTCTCCGACGTCCAGAGAATCTGCGGCAGTAGCACGCATGCGGTTGACACGGCACCAGTCGGGGGCCATTGAAAGAGGCCCCCGCAGCAATTCTCCACGGTCGACCGGCCGAGTTCCCGCCAGCATGGTTCACGTATGGCTCCACCCTGCGGGAGCTCGGCGTTGCGGCTGCGGTGGCCATCCTGGTGGGGGGGGGGGGGGGGATCAGTCTCTGGGGGAGTGCCTCTACAACGGCCAGGCCCGCGATCGAGGACCACCGATCGGCGGGCGTACGTGATCTGGGGAGGGCTTACCTTCCGCGCCGGCCTGCTGTGTGGCTCCGCCATGCTGCGCAGCGCCGGCGCAGAGGCGGCCACCACGCGCATGCGCGGACCTGCGGCAACCAGTGCAGGGCCGCATACGGCAGCTGGAGCAGGACGGAGCACTCCGGCAGCGTGCTGGCCCCCTGTGGGCTACAGAATCGCTGGGCCAAGAGGCCCGTTGACGCTGGCGTGAAACACTCCGGTATTTATGCCGGCGTCAACACTTAGCCGCGTTTTTAAAGAATCCCGGCCCCTGTGTTGTATCCTAATCCAATATTTTGTGTTTCATAAAGAAGAGTTTGTTGTTGAAACTAATTAGCAGTGCTCTGACTCTGTTCCTCCATGTTTTTTAAATAAAAGTAAAAGTCTTTTGAGCCAGTGTTCCATTCAGGGATCTTCCCGTCCAGTTATAACATCAACTTGGGTCATAACAAATATTTTTGATGTCTTTCTTATAATCTTCTGAGAGTAAATATTTATTATGGGAGTTGACTATTTCATGCATTGTGTTAACTTCATTTACTTTCTCAATAGGTTCCATTTGACCTTTCCTTCGATACCCTGGAGCAGTTGGAACAAGTATTTAATCCTGCGGTTGGCTACACATTAAAGTATGGCTCTCTGTTCAAGTGGCTAATTTCTTTCATGGAAATGGAGTAAATTTACTACATTCAGTTCAGAACTTGTATCTGATGACAAAGTTTTCAAATATTTTGTTTTATTTTCCTTTCACATGTACTCCTAATATGAACCCAGACTTCAACTGACTTAGACAAACAACTGAACATTCATTTAATAGATATCGTACAAATAATATTTAATCATTTTGAGGCAATGGTTGTTTTAAAGCAAATTCTGTAGTTTTAAGGTGCTAAATAATATTTCGCAATGTGTTTTCTAACTTTACAACCTGTACCCTTTGTTTTATTTCTTAGACAAACAATAGCTTTCATTCCTACAAGTTGATTTGAACTGTATTTGCTTTGTATCAGAATCAAATAGTTACATCGATTGATTGTTTCTGCGAATTAAAGCACCTGCATTATACCACTGATGCCTTGATTTTCATTACTGGTAGTTACATAAAGCTGTCTGTTGACAGAATATCAGCCAATTCCATCCACTTCACGTGATATCAAGAAACAGCTGAAGGTACTGGACAAAGGCTATAGGCCCTGACAACACTCCTGAACAAGTGCTCCAGAACTTGCTACAGCCATAGCCAAGCTGTTCCAGCACAACACTGGCAGCTACTCAGAAATCTGGAAATTTTCCCAGACACGTCTTGTCTACATAAAGCAGGTCAAATCCAACCCGGCCAATTGCCATCCCATCAATCTAACCTTGATCATCATAAAAGTGGTAATCTACAGAGCTATTAACGGGTATATAAAGAGCAATAACCTGCTCACTGATGCTCATTTTGGGTTCTACCAGGACTACTCAGTTCCTGATCTCATTACAGCCTTGGTCCAACCATAGACAAAAGAGTTGAACTCGTGAAGTGAGTTACAGCCCTTGACATAAATGCAGCATTTGACGAAAACTGGCATCAAGGAGCCCTAGTAAAACGAGTCAATCACAATCGAGGGGAAAACTCCACTGGTTGGAGGCATACCTGGCACAAAGAGATTATTGTAGTTGTTGGAGATCAATCATCTCAGTTCCAGGACATCACTGCAGGAGTTCATCAGGGTAGTATCCTATGTCCACCAGCTTCAACTGCTGGATCAACGACCTCCCATCCATCGTGAGGTCAGAAAACGGGATGTTTGCTGATAATTGCACAATGTTCCGCACCATTCACAACTCCTCGGATACTGAAGCAGTTAGTATCCATAAGCAGTAAGTGTAGTAAGTGTAAAATAAAGTTAGTGCCACACAAAGTGCCAGAAAATGACCATCTCTAAAAGACCATCACCCTTTGACATTCAATTTCTGTCCCCCATTATCAACATCCTGGGGATTACCATTGACTTAACTGGACCAGCCATATAAATACTGTGGCTACAAGAACAGGTCAAAGGCTGGGAGTTCTATAGTGAGTAACTAACCTCCTGACTCCCAAATCCTGTCCACCATCTACAAGGCACAAGTCAGAAGTGTGATAGAATACTTTCAGTTTACCTGGATGAGTGCAGCTCCAACAACTCAAGAAGTTCAACATCATCCAGGACAAAGTAGTCCACTTGATTGGCATCCCTCCCACCACCTTCAGCATTCACTCACTCCAGCACGAAAGCACAGTGAGTACCATCTAAAAGATGCACTGCAGCAACTTAGCAATGCTCCTTTGATAGCATCTTCCAAACCCGTGACCTCTAACACCTAGAAGGACAAGGGCAGCAAATGCATGGGAACACCACTACCTTCAAAATGAGGTTTTAAATGCGTTTTTCTCATTTGTATTCATTATGGAGAAAGACAAATTAGGTATAGAAATCAGAAGGTGAGTGTGATATACTTAAACAAATTAGCATTGGGATAGAGGTGGTATTAACGGTTTCAACCGGCTTAAAATTGGATAAATACTCAGGCCGAGATAAGATGTGTTCCAGGCTGCTGTGGGAGGGAAGGGATTGCAGGGACTCTGATGCTAATTTTCAAAACGTCTCTGGTCACAGGAGAGGTGCCAGAGGACTGTAAAACAGCTAATGCGGCACCATTATTCAAGAAGAGAAGTAGGGAAAACCAGGTCAGTGAGTCTAACATCAGTGTTAGGGAAATTATTGGAAAGAAGTCTGACACAGAATGAATCTCCACTTGGAGAATAGAGGATTAATCACAGATAGTGGCTTTGTCGGGGGAGATCATGTCTAATAAATCTAACTGAATTTTTCGAGGAGGTGACTAGGAAGTGCAGAAAATTGTAGTTTAGTCGGGCAGCATGGTCGGCACGGGCTTGGAGGGCCGAAGGGCCTGATCCTGTGCTGTACTTTTCTTTGTTCTTTGTTCTAGGTGTGTAGTTGAGGGTAATGCAGTTGATGTCGTTTACATGGACTTCAGTAAGGCTTTTGACAAGGTGCTGCCTGGTCGACTGGTCAGGTAGGTGGGATCCAGGCAATTCGACAAATTGGATCCAAAATTGGCTGAGTGGCAGGAGGCAGAGGGTTAAAGGCTGTGTTTGTGACTGGAAGCCTATGTCCAGTGGTGTACTGCAGGTGCTGGGTCCTTTGCTGTTTGTAGTGAACATTAATGATCTAGACATTAATGTGGGGGGTATGATCATACTTCGTAGATTACACCAATACTATAGTGATAAATAGTGAGGAGACACGCCTTAGATTACAGGATGAAACAGGGACTGGTCTGATGGGCGGAACAATAGCAAATGGAATTTAACCCAGAAAAGTGTGAGGCGATGCATTCTGGGAGGACTAATAAGACAAAGGAATACACAATGAATGGTAGGATGCTAGGAAATACGGTGGACCAGAGAGACCTTGGGGTACATGCCCAAAGATCCCTGAAGATAGCAAGGAGCGGCAGATGAGGTGATTAAGAAGACATATGGGATACTTGCCTTTATTAGCTGAAGCAAAGAATATAAGAGCAGGGAGATTATGATGGAACTGTTTAAAATCATCTTTAGGCCACAGTTAGAGTACTGTGTGCAGTTTTGATCACCACAGTAGGAAGGATGTGATTCCACTAGCTGGATACTTTCGGCTATGAAGAGAGACTAGTTAGGCTGGGGTTGTTTTCCTTAGAGCAGAGAAGGCTGAGGGGGGGGGGGGGGGGTGGATGGCCTGATTGAGGTGTACAAAATTATGAAGGACAGAGATAAGGTAGATCGGAAGAAATTTTTCCTCTGTAGAGGGGTCAATAACTTGGCCATCATTTTCTGTGCCATATGCTTTGTAGGCAATATTTTGTTGTGCTTGATTCTATGCCTGGTGCTGCCAGTGCACTGCACGTTTGGACTAGGCTGTGTCTTGCCGTGACTTCTGAATTGAGTTTCTTCATTGGCATGACTAATACTACTATACTTTTCAGTGATCCTGGTTTGCTAGGTGAAACACAACTTGCTAATCTGTGCCATCTTAGTTAATGTACTAATTGTTGAAGTCACATCGAGTGCTTGCAAACTGTCAGTCTGAAAGGATAGCTTCATAGTTATGCCTGTCTTTTAATGGAACTTCAATATCAAGGCACTTTGGTTCTCCTAGAGGGTCATTTTATAAAGTTTCAATGGGTATCAATGCTATTGTCAGCTTTGCGGATAACGCAGATGCCTTTGTCCCTGCAGCTCCTGACAAATTGGTCAATTGACTCTTTCAGTTGTTGCCTATGTGGCATAAATGTCAACCAATGTATGCTGAAGTTGACTTTCACACTTAGTTCATCTTGTCGTTCAGTCCATATTTGCTTGGAATCTTTTTGATCATCTTTAGATAAGACTGAGCTATTCAACCTATGAAACTCAATTTCCGATAGCGTTCTTGACTGCTTACCTAGTTTTGATACAACAAGATTAAGGAACCACACCTCTATTCTTTGTTTGAAAAGTTTGATTTCAGAAATAACATCCGCTGCTTTCCTTTTTATACATGTGAATTTTACCAACATCTCATTGACCTTCCCCAATTTCCTAGTTAACAAAAAGCTTTCCTGCTTTTCTCTCGGTTTCAATGTATTGCAGTAATGCCTGCAGTAATTTTACTTGCCGCGTCCTGTTTCTTTAGGCCATGATTTACTGGTTCTGCTAGCGCTAACTGACTTTTGGCCCCTCTCCAAATTATCCTGCCCCATCCGGGGCAATTCCCACCTCTGGCAGAACTGGAAAATCCTGCTCTTTGGCATTGTGGGTCTGTTGACCCCCTCTGCATGCTTTCATATGTCCTTCCCATAAATATGTTCCTTGTTGCAAACTGCACCACTATAGAGTTTTTTTTAATTCATTTTTTATGGGATGTGGGCTTCACTGGTCAGGTCAGCATTTGTTGCCTATCTCTAATTGCCCTTGAGAAGGTGGTGATGAGCTGTCTTCTTAAACCGCTGAAGTCCATGTGGTATAGGTACACCTACTGTGCTATTAGGGAGGGAGTTCCAGCATTTTGACTCAGCGACAGTGACAAGTCAGGATGGTGAGTGACTTAGAGGGGAACGTCCAGGTGGTGAGGTTCCCAGATATCTGCTGCCCTTTTCCTTCTAGATGGTAGTGATCGTGGGTTTATAAGGTTCTTCCGAAGGAGCCTTGGTGAGTTCCTGCATTGCATCTTGTAGCTGGTACATATGCTGCCACTGTTCGTCGGTATTGGAGGAAGTGAATGTTTGTGGAACGGGTGCCAATCAACCGGATTGCTTTGTCCTGGATGGTGTTGTGGTAAACCACGTTATTGCATTATATGTCTTGTATTGTATTGTGCATGCCTAGGCTTGTCCAGGCTGGCTCCGCCTGTGGCTCCTCCCCTCAGGCTTCTGTATAAAGGTGGCAAGTCTCCGCCTCCGGACCCAGTTCGGGTCCAGAGGCAGGAGGCTTGCTGTTTAGTGTATTAAAGCCTCAGTTACGTTCGTCACTCATTGTGCGTTATTGATGGTGTATCAATTTAATACACTAAACTCCTAAAGATGAACTCATCACTCACGCCTGATCGCTTGTAACTGGACCCACAAGCAGCCGGCGCTACAGAAACATTTGAACACTGGTTAAGCTGCTTTGAAGCGTACCTCGCATCCTTCAACGAAGACTTCACAAACCTCCAGAAGAAGCAGGTCCTCCATGCACGGTTGAGCCCAAGAGTCTTTCTCCTCATCAGGGACGCCCCCTCGGACGCGGAGGCAATAACGTTGCTAAAAGGACAATACGTGAAATCCGTTAACCAGGTATATGCTAGGCATCTCCTTGCCACGGGACGGCAACGCCCTGGGGAATCACTCGCAGAATTCCTGCGTGTCTTACGCATCTTCTGCCGGAACTGTGACTGCCAGGCGATATCGGCTACCCAGCATGCGGAGCTGCTGATCAGGGATGCTTATGTCGCGGGCATGAACTCTAACTATATCCGCCAGCGGTTACGAGAAGGAGGGACACTCGGCCTCCCAGAGACAGTACAACCCTCCAACTCGCTGGAGGTGGCCTCCCAGAACATGGGGGCCAACACCTCCGACCGCGCGGCACCCTCGTGGGCTCGTGGGCGCAGCCATCAACCAACCCGGGTGCGACGCAAGCCTGCGCTGCGCAGCGGCCCGCCAATGCTGGAGGTCCGAGGTGCTACTTCTGCGGCCAGGGTACTCACCCCAGACAATGCTGCCCGGCACGGAACACAACTTGTAACGGCTGTGGGAAGAAGGGCCACTTTGCAAAAGCCTGCCAGGCCCGATCCCCCCCATAATCTTCTAGGCCCCCCAGCAGCACTGCCTGCTGCCTGTCGGGGCCGCCCCCAGCTGCCGTGCCACCCGCCATGTGCGACCCATGGTGCCGCCATCTTCGCTGCCATCTTTAATTTCGGCCACGACGTGCGACCCACGGGGGCCGCCGTCTTGGACACCATCGCCGCTGCCACCCGCCATGCGCGACCCATGGGGGCCACCATCTTGGACGCCATCGCTGATGCCACCCGCCACGCGCGACTCATGGGGGCCGCCATCTCGGGACCACGCCGCAGCCTCCCGGGAGCCCAGCTCACCCGACCGTACGCTGGCCGCCGCTACCTCCGACCGGCCTAACGACCGTCTTCCGACACTCGCCTCCGTCACACTCGACCAGTCCCGGCCACACCACTTCGCAAAGTCCAGGATGACCATCCGGATCAACGCGCACGAGACGGGATGCCTTTTCGACTCTAGGAGCACAGACAGCTTCATACACCCAGATACGGTAAGGGGCTGCTCCCTCCCCTTCCTGCCCGCGACCCAGAAAATCTCCCTGGCTTCCGGATCCCACGCAGTAGAAATCCAGGGGTACTGTGTCGCGACCCTTACGGCACAAGGCGTAGAGTACACCAACTTTAAGCTCTATGTCCTCCCCTATCTCTGCGCTGCCCTATTACTGGGGCTCGACTTCCAGTGCCATCTCCAGAGCCTTACCTTCAAGTTCGGCGGACCTCTGCCCCCCTCTTAGCAAACCTCACCCCGGATTGTAAGCCCGTCGCTACGAGAAGCAGACGCTACAGTGTCCAGGACAGGGCCTTCATCAGGTCGGAGGTCCAGCGACTCCTGCGAGAGGGGATCATTGAGGCTAGTAACAGCCCCTGGAGAGCCCAAGTGGTGGTCATCAAGACTGGGGAGAAGCACCGGATGGTCATCAATTAAAGCCAGACCATTAACCGGTACACGCAGCTCGATGCATAGCCCCTCCCCCGCATATCTGACATGGTCAATCAGATTGCACAGTATCGAGTCTTCTCCACAGTCGACTTGAAGTCCGTGTACCACCAGCTCCCTATCCGCCCGGAGGACCGCCAAAGGGACAGGTTCTCTGAGGTGCATTTGTTTCAATGCGAGAAGTGTAGCAGGTAAGGCAAATGAATTTAGGGCTTGGATTAGTACCTGGGAATATGATTTTATTGGTATTACTGAGACTTGGTTGAAGGATGGGCAAGACTGGCAACTAAATATCTCAGGTTATAGATGCTTCAGGAGGGATAGAGAGGGAGGTAAAAGGGGTGGAGGAGTTGGATTACTGGTCAGAGATGATATCACAGCTGTGATTAAGGAGGACACGATGGAGGATTCGAGCACTGAGGCAATATGGGTAGAGCTGAGAAATAGGAAGGGTGCAGTAACATTGTTGGGACTTTACTACAGGCCTCCCAAAAGCAAGCGTGAAGTAGAGGTACAAATATGTAGACAGATTATAGAAAAATGTAGGAGCAATAGGGTGGTCGTGATGGGAGATTTTAACTTCCCCAACGTTGAATGGGACTCATGTAGTGTTGGAGGCGTAGATGGAGCAGAATTTGTAAGGATCACCCAGGGGAGTTTTTTAGAGCAGTCTGTAAATAGTCCAACTCGGGAAGGGGCCATACTGGACCTGGTATTGGGGAATAATCCCGGCCAGGTGGTTGAAGTTTCAGTCGGTGATTACTTTGGGAATAGCGATCACAATTCCGTACGTTTTAGAATACTCATGGACAAAGACGAGAGTGGTCCTAAAGGAAAAGTGCTAAATTGGGGAAAGGCCAAGTATAACAAAATTCGGCAGGAGCTAGGGAATGTGGATTGGGAGCAGCTGTTTAAGGGTAAATCCACATTTGAAATGTGGGAGTCTTTTAAGGAAATGTTGATTCGAGTGCAGGACAGACATGTCCCTGTGAAAATGAAGGATAGAAATGGCAAGATTAGGGAACCATGGATGACGGGTGGAATTCTGAGACTAGCTAAAATGAAAAAGGAAGCATACATAAGATCCAGGCGACTTAAAACTGATGAAGCTTTGGGGGAATATCGGGAAAGTAGGACAAATGTCAAACGTGCAATAAAGAGGGCTAAAAGGGGTCATGAAATATCTTTGGCTAACAGGGTTAAGGAAAATCCCAAAGCCTTTTATTCGTATATAAGGAGCAAGAGGGTAACTAGAGAGAGGGTTGGCCCACTCAAAGACAAAAGAGGGAATTGATGCGTGGAGTCAGAGGAAATGGGTGAGATTCTTAATGAGCACTTTGCATTGGTGTTCACCAAGGAGAGGGACATGACGGATGTTGAGGCTAGGGATAGATGTTTAAATACTCTAGGTCAAGTCGGCATAAGGAAGGGGGAAGATTTGGGTATTCTAAAAGGCATTAAGGTGGACAAGTTCCCAGGTCCGAATGGGATCTATCCCAGGTTACTGAGGGAAGCGAGGGACGAAATAGCTGCGGCCTTAAAAATATCTTTGCAGCATCCTTGAGCACGAGTGAGGTCCCGGAGGACTGGAGAATTGCTAATGTTGTCCCTTTGTTTAAGAAGGGTAGCAGGGATAATCCAGGGAATTATAAACCTGTGAGCTTGATGTCAGTGGTAGGCAAACTGTTGGAGAAGATACTGAGGGATAGGATCTATTCACATTTGGAAGAAAATAGACTTATCAGTGATAGGTAGCATGGTTTTGTGCAGGGAAGGTCATGTCTTACAAACCTAATAGAATTCTTTGAGGAAGTGACAAAGTCAATTGATGAGGGAAGGGCTGTAGATGTCATATACATGGACTTCAGTAAGGTGTTTGATAAAGTTTCTCATGGCAGGTTGATGGAAAAAGTGAAGTCGTATGGGGTTCAGGGTGTACTAGCTAGATGGATAAAGAACTGGCTGGGCAACAGGAGACAGAGAGTAGTGGTGGAAGGGAGTGTCTCAAAATGGAGAAAGGTGACTAGTGGTGTTCCACAGGGATCAGTGCTCGGACTACTGTTGTTTGTGATATACATAAATAATCTGGACGACGGTATAGGTGATCTGATTAGCAAGTTTGCAGATGATACTAAGATTGGTGGAGTTGCAGATAGCGAGGGAGACCGTCAGAGAATGCAGCAAAATATAGATTGGAGAGTTGGGCAGAGAAATGGCAGATGGAATTCAATCCAGGCAAATGCGAGGTGATGCATTTTGGAAGATCTAATTCAAGAGCGGACTATACGGTCAATGGAAGAGTCCTGGGGAAAATTGATGTACAGAGAGATCTGGGAGTTCAGGTCCATTGTACCCTGAAGGTCGCAACGCAGGTCGATAGAGTGGTCAAGAAGGCATACAGTATGCTTGCCTTCATCGGTCGGGGTATTGAGTACAAGAGTTGGCAGGTCAAGTTACAGTTGTGTAGGACTTTGGTTAGGCCACATTTTGAATACTGCGTGCAGTTCTGGTCTCCACATTACCAGAAGGATGTGGAGGGTTCAGAGGAGGTTCACCAGGATGTTGCCTGGTATGGAGGGTGCTAGCTCTGAAGAAAGGTTGAGTAGATTAGGATTGTTTTCGTTGGAAAGACGGAGGTTGAGGGGGGACCTGATTGAGGTCTACAAAATTATGAGAGGTATGGACAGGGTGGATAGCAACAAGCTTTTTCCAAGAGTGGGGGTTTCAATTACAAGGGGTCATGATTTCAAGGTGAGAGGGGGAAAGTTTAAGGGAGATAGGCGTGGAAAGCTTTTTACGCAGAGGGTGGTGGTTGCCTGGAATGCTTTGCCAGCGGAGATGGTAAAGGCGGGCACGATAGCATCATTTAAGATGCATCTAGACAGATATATGAACGGGCGGGGAACAGAGGGAAGTAGATCCTTGGAAAATAGAACATACGTTTAGATAAAGGATCTGGATCGGAGCAGGCTAGGAGGGCCGAAGGTCCTGTTCCTGTGCTGTAATTTTCTTTGTTCTTTGTTCTAATACACTGCCTTCGAGGCAGATGGCCACCTCTACCACTTCCTCAGGGTCCCCTTCGGCTTTACCAACAGGGTCTCGGTCTTCCAAAGAGAAATGGACCGAATGGTTGACCAGTACGGGCTGCGGGCCACGTTCCCGTACCTAGACAATGTCACCATCTGCGCCCATGACCAGCAGGATCATGACGAGAACCTCCGGCGCTTCCTCCACACCGCTAAACTCCTGAACCTAAACTATAATAGAGAGTAATGCATCTTCCGCACAACCCGCCTAACCATCCTTGGCTACGTCATGGAACACGGAGTCCTAGGGCCCGACCCCAACCGCATGCGCCCCCTCCTGGAACTCCCCCTCCCCCCACTGCCCCAAGGCCCTGAAGAGATGCCTGGGGTTCTTCTCGTACTATGCCCAGAGGGTCCCCAACTATGCAGACAAGGCCCGTCCACTAATCAAATCCACCATTTTTCCCCTGACGGCTGAGTCCCGACTGTTCTTCAATTGCATCAAGGCAGACATTGCCAAAGCCGCAATGCACGCTGTGGACGAGTCCATCCCATTCCAAGTGGAGCGCGATGCGTCGGACTTTGCTCTGGCTGCTACACTCAACCAGGCGGGCAGGCCCGTGGCTTTCTTCTCCCGTACCCTCCATGCCTCCGAAATTCGACACTCCTCCGTCGAAAAGGAAGCCCAAGCCATCGTAGAAGCTGTGAGACATTGGAGGCATTACATGGCCAGCAGGCGATTCACTCTCCTCACTGACCAATGGTTGGTTTCCTTCATGTTTAATAACACACAGCGGGGCAAGATCAAGAATGACAAGATTCTGAAGTGAAGGATCGAGCTTTCCACCTACAGCTATGATATCTTGTAACGATCGGGAAGCTCAATGAGCCTCCAGATGCTCTCTCCTGCGGTACTTGTGCCAGCGCACAAGTAGACCGACTTCGGGCTCTCCACAACGGCCTCTGTCACCCGGGGGTCACCCGTTTTTTCCACTTCATCAAGGCTCGCAACCTGCCTTACTCCATCGAGTAGGTCAGGTCCGTGACCAGGGACTGCCAGGTCTGCGCGGAGTGCAAACCGCACTTCTATCGGCCAGACAGAGCACATCTGGTAAAGGCCTCTCGCCCCTTTGAGCGCCTCAGCATCGCCTTCAAAGGGCCCCTCCCCTCCATTGACCGTAACATGTACTTCCTCAACATCGTTGACGAGTACTCAAGATTCCCCTTTGCCATCCCCTGCTCTGACATGACCTCTGCCTCCGTTATCAAGGCCCTGCACAGTCTTTTCACCCTGTTCGGGTTCCCCACCTACATCCACAGTGACCGGGGCTCTTCCTTTATGAGCGACGAGTTGCGGCAATTCCTGCTCAGCAAAGGCATCGCCTCCAGCAGGACGACCAGCTATAACCCCCGGGGAAACGGACAGGTGGAGAGGGAGAATCCGACGGTCTGGAAGACTGTCCTTCTGGCCCTACGGTCGAGAGGTCTCCCAGTCTCCCGCTGGCAGGAGGTCCTCTCCGATGCGCTCCACTCCATCCGGTCGCATGCAAGGAGCCATAAAACCGACCCCCTTGTCGAGAAGTTCCTGCTCCTCCATGCAAACCCCCAATACGCCTACGTGGCACACCAGGACGGGCGGCAGGACACGGTCTCCTTTCAGGATTTGGCACCTGCAGGCTCCCCGGCGACCATCACCACCACCCCCCCCACCCTACACCGTCTTCCCCCACCCCTGCTCACCTCCCTCATGAACTGACACCCGCAGGTCCACCGGCGACAAGCACCACCGCCTCCGCCCATACACCGCACCCCCCTTCTTAGACTCAACATCTGCGTGAAGAAGAAGACAACACACTCCCAGGCGCATAGGTCTCGGTGTCGGCGCCCATACCACAGCTGGGACTGAGGCGATCACGGCGGAAGGTCAAGGACCCCGACAGACATGACCTTTAAGCCCACTTCATCACCGCCGGATTCTTTTTTAAACAGGGGGTGAATGTGGTAAACCACTTTTGTAAGGGCCACGAAGAATCCCGCACGAGTTTTAAGGATACAAAGTAATAACATTTATTTACTATAACATATATACATAACAGTAGCAGTAACTTCCCTTGCTACATACTCCTTCCTCCTGGTTCCTGAACTGGCCAGCTTATTTATACTAGGAGTTTACTAGTGGTTTCCCCGCCCCCCTCATTGGGGAAGCTCATACTCCCACAGGATTGTGGGATAGTCATTAGTCCCCAGCCATTGGTAAGTAGGCAGGTTATAACAACCACGTTATTGCATTGTATGTATTGTGCATGCCTGGGCTTGTCCAGGCTGGCTCCGCCTATAGCTCCTCCCTTCGGGCTTCTGTATAAAGGTGGCAAGTCTCCGCCTCCGGACCCAGTTTGGGTCCAGAGGCAGGAGGCTTGCTGTTTAGTGTATTAGAGCCTCAGTTACGTTCATCACTCGTCGTGTGTTATTGATGGTGTATCAGGTGTCGAGCTTGAGTGTTGTTGGACCTGCACTCTTCCAGGCAAGTGGGGAGTATAGATATTTAAATAAGAAAAGTTAACATTGGTCCTACAGGTGTGTCTGGGGAATTAATAATGGTTAATAAGGAGATGGCAGATGAATTGAACAGATATTTTGAATCAGTCATCACAATAGAGGATACAAGCAACATCCCAGAAATAGCTGTAAATCAGCAAATGGAAGAGAGGGAGAAGGCCAGGAAAATTACAGGGAATCGATACTTGGCAAAGTGCTGGAGGCTAACAAATCTCCAGAGCCAAAAGGATCTCATCCCAGATTCTTACAATAAGTGGTCAGTGAGATAATTGATGCATTGATTTTAATTTTCCAAAATTACCTAGATTTGGAAAGGATCTATTAGGTTGGGAAATACCAAATGTACTTGAAAATGAGAATAAAAAGATTTTTTAGAAAACATTTTCATCAATAAACAACCAAAGAAAAAACAAAACAAAAAAAAATACAATAACAATCTCCTACACACAAACCAACCCCCGCTCAATAAACAGACCAAAACATTCACCCGTACATTCCAGGTTAAAAAAAAACACAAAATTCACAATCAATCGTAAACAGTGTAACCAAAGACAACAATACCGCCGACACCCCCCTCCCCCACTCAAATGTTCAATGGCAACCAAGTCTCAGAACTGCAGAACAAATAACCCCCATGAATTGTGAAGCTCTTCCTTCATCCCCTTCAGCTGAGACTTTACCTTCCCGAGAGTCAAAGAAATATAAGTAGTGTCATAATATACATCTATGTATACAATGGAGTGCAGACAGGCAGTGATTGACACACAGGATGACCAGTAAGCACACAGAACAGAGCAGCCAATCACCAGACAGGACACGACCATTATAAAGCCAGAGGGCACCAGTTTTCCCGCTCTCTCGGGACCCAGCCTCTGAGACAGTCAGAGCTCGTGAGCTGGCCAGTGCAAACACCATGTGGTAGCTAGTAAGTCTGGTTAGGCTAGTATCAGGTCTCCAGTCAAGTCAGCATAGTGACAACCCACTGTTGAACATGTATAATAGTTTAGATGTTAAATAACATCGTGTTGCATCTTATCAAGTGTTGGAGGTCTGTCTCTCGCTACACTGCATCAAATGCAGTCCACATCGACCCAGCCTACCCTACACATCCAAGCTGTCGCAGGATGGATACGCTAACCTCCACCCCAACAAGACCCGCCTCCGGGCAATCAGCGAGGCAAAGGCTAACAACATCTGCCCCCGCACCCAGAGTTCCCCTCTAAGTCACTCACCATCCTGACCTGATGCCAGAGCTGGTCCAAACCCCTGATAAAGGCTTCTAGGGGCCCTGGTTCCAAGTTCACGAGCACTACCTCCGAGATGACCCTGAAAAACCTCAAAAGAAAATCCCAAATCTTACCTTTTCCAAATAGGCAACTTCAACTCATTTAGCATCCAGTGAAAAATAGAGCTACATACACTCCTCCATCTCCCTATCCTCAGTCCACAACCAATCCTCAGTCCCATTTCTCACTTCTGCCCCAATCCTTCTGCCTTCACAAACGTCTCCGCCGCTTCCACTGTCTCGAAATAAAAGTATTTGGAGTTGTAGGTCACCCTCAACTTAGCTTAGTACACCCTGCCATACAATAACAAGAGCTGCACCCTGCTGTTATACCGTGCCATCTTTACATGGCCGAAGACCGCCAGCCTCCTCGCCATCTTCACAATAAAGTGCTGGTACATACATATACCAGCTCCAGCCCACTGCACCTCCCACTTTGCGCAACACAGGACATTCTCCTTCATGCGGTATCTACGGAAACAAATAATCACTGCTCTTGGCGGCACATTCGCCTTTGGTTCAAGCCTCTACGCCCTATGAGCCCGATCCAATTCATACTGAGAGGGATCTCCCCATGCCCCAACAGCTCCGCCAACAACTTGGCAAAATATTCCGTCGGCCTCGGGCCCTCCACCGCTTCGGGCAGCCCACGATCCTCAGATTTTTCCGCCTAGATCTGTTTTCCAGGTCCTCCACTTTGGCTCGCAGGCGCTTGTTGGCCTCCACCATCCTCTGCAGCTCCTTACACATCGAGGTGAGTTGATCACTGTGTTGTAACAAGGCCTCTTCCACTCCCATCAGTTTCTCACCCTGCTCCTGCACCTCTGCCGATGTCCTCGAGACCGCCGCCTTCACCGGGGCAATCGCCTCCTCCACCAGCATCTTCAATGCTGCCATCATCTCCTTCCTCATCACCTCCATGTGCTTTGTGAACTGTTTTTCAAGTTGCACAACCATCACCTCGGTCATCTTTTCTGCCGTGAACCGTGCGGCCCCACCCAGCGACCCAGCCACCGCCATCCTTCCACATAGGTTTAAGGTGTGAGGGGCAAGGTTTAGAGGAGATGTATGAGGCAACTCGCTGGAACTCGCTGCCGGAGAAGGTGGTGGAGGCAGGGACGATGGTGACATTTAATGGGCGTCTTGACAAATACATGAATAGGATGGGAATAGAGGCATATGGACCCCAGAAGTGTAGAAGATTTTAGTTTAGATGGGCAGCATGGTCGGCGAAGGCTTGGAGGGCCGAAGGGACTGTTCATGTGCTGTACCTTTCTTTGTTCTTAACGGCGAACCTTCATTCGCCCCCTTCTTCACGGCAGCTTTCCTTTAGATTTTGGACATCTTTCTTCCATATGTCTTCCTGCACTTATTTAAATTGCCCCTGGGATCGGGCATAACATTTTTAAAAAATCAAGCCTTGAGCAGGAGCCATCCAACGTGCGACCTCCTCCTACATGCCGCCACCGGAAGTCGTCCCAAATGTACTTTTACTCAAAAAGGGAGACAGAAAGCAGGAAACTAAAGGCCAGTTAGCTTAACATCAGTCATAGGGAAAATATTGGAAGCTGGTATTGAAGATGTTAGAGCAGAGCACTGAGATAAACTCAAGGTAATCAGGAAGAATCAACATGCTTTTGTGGAAGGGAATCATGTTTAGCCAGTTTATTGGAATTATTTGAAGGAGTCACATGCGCTGTGGATAAAGGGGAACCATGGATAGAATACCCATAGAATCTCTGTGGGTAGAGTTGAGGAATGGCATAAGTAAAAAGACCCTGATGGGAGGGCCCCTAGCAGTCGTCAGGATGTGGGGCAGGAATTAAATCAGGAGATAGAAAAGGCATGTAAAAAAGGCAATATTACAAGAATCATGGGGGACTTCACTATGCAGGTGGACTGGGAAAATCAGTTTGGTAGTGGATCCCAAGAAATGGAATGTCTAAGAGCTGGGATTTTTTAGAGCAGCTTGTGACAGAGCAGCTAGGGAACAGGCAATTATGGATTTGGTGATGTGTAATGAGGCAGACTTGATTAGGGAACTTGACAAAGAACAAAGAAAAGTACAGCACAGGAACAGGCCCTTCGGCCCTCCAAGCGTGAGCCGACCATGCTGCCCGTCGAAACTACAATCTTCTACACTTCCTGGGTCCGTATCCCTCTATTCCCATCCTATTCATGTATTTGTCAAGATGCCCCTTTAATGTCACTATCGTCCCTGCTTCCACCACCTCCTCCGGTAGCGAGTTCCAGGCACCCAATACCCTTTGTGTAAATAACTTGCCTCGGACATCTACTCTAAACCTTGCCCCTCACACCTTAAACCTATGCCCCCTAGTAATTGACCCCTCTGCCCTGGGAAAAAGCCTCTGATTAGCCACTCTGTCTATGCTCCTCATAAATTTGTAGACCTCTATCAAGTCGCCCCTCAACCTCCGTCATTCCAGTGAGAACGTGTTTATTCAACCTCTCCTCATAGTTAATGTCCTCCATACCAGGCAACAGTCTGGTAAATCTCTTCTGCACCCTCTCTAAAGCCTCCACATCCTTCTGGTAGTGTGGCGACCAGAATTGAACACTATACTCCAAGTGTGGTCTAAGGTTCTATACAGCTGCAACATGAGTTGCCAATTCTTATACTCAATGCCCCGACCAATGAAGGCAAGCATGCCGTATGCCTTCTTGACTACCGTCTCCATCTGTGTTGCCCCTTTCAGTGACCTGTGGACCTGTACACCTAGATCTCTGACTGTCAATACTCTTGTGGGTTCTACCATTCACTGTATATTCCCTACCTGCATTAGACCTTCCAAAATGCATTACCTCACATTTGTCCGGATTAAACTACGTCTGCCATCTATCCGCCCAAGTCTCCAAACGATCTAAATCCTGCTGTATCTGACAGTCCTCATCGCTATCTGCAATTCCACCAACCTTTGTGTCGTCTGCCAACTTACTTATCAGACCAGTTACATTTTCCTCCAAATCATTTAGATATACTACGAACAGCAAAGGTCCCAGCACTGATCCCTGCAGAACACCACTCATCACAGCCCTCCAATCAGAATAGCACCTTTCCATTGCTACTCTCTGCCTTCTATGACCGAGCCACTTCTGTATCCATCTTGCCAGCTCACCCCTGATTCCGTGTGACTTCACCTTTTGTACCAGTCTACCATGAGGGACCTTGTCAAAGGCTTTACTGAAGTCCATATAGACAACATCCCCTGCCCTACCTGCATCAATCATCTTTGTGACCTCCTCGGAAAACTCTATCAAGTTAGTGAGACACGACTTCCCCTTCACAAAACCGTGCTGCCTCTCGCTAATACGTCCATTTGTTTCCAAATGGGAGTAGATTCTGTCTCGAAGAATTCTCTCCAGTAATTTCCCAACCACTGAAGTAAGGCTCACAGGCCTGTAGTTCCCTTGATTATCCTTGCTACCCTTCTTAAACAGAGGAACAACATTGGCTATTCTCCAGTCCTCCGGGACATCACCTGAAAACAGTGAGGATCCAAAGATTTCTGTCAAGGCCTCAGCAATTTCCTCTCTAGCCTCCTTCAGTACTCTGGGATAGATCCCATCAGGCCCTGGGGACTTATCTACCTTAATATTTTTCAAGATGCCCAACACCTCGTCTTTTTGGATCTCAATGTGACCCGGGCTATCTACACAACATTCTCCAGACTCAACATCCACCAATTCCTTCTCTTTGGTGAATACTGATGCAAAGTATTCATTTAGTACCTCGCCCATTTCCTCTGGCTCCACACATAGATTCCCTCGCCTGTCCTTCACCCTTTCCCTGGCTACCCTCTTGCTTTTTGTGCACGTTTAAAAATCCTTGGGATTTTCCTTAACCCTATTTGCCAATGACTTTTCGTGACCCCTTTTAGCCCTCCTGACTCCTTGCTTAAGTTCCTTCCTACTTTCCTTATATTCCACACAGGCTTTGTCTGTTCTCAGCCTTCAAGCCCTGACAAATGCCTCCTTTTTCTTTTTGACGAGGCCTACAATATATCTCGTTATCTAAGGTTCCCAACATTTGCCGTATTTATTCTTCTTCCACACAGGAACATGCCGGTCCTGAATTCCTTTCAACTGACTTTGAAAGCCTTCCACATGTCAGATGTTGATTTACCCTCAAACATCCGTCCCCAATCTAGGTTCTTCAGTTCCTGCCTAATATTGTTATAATTAGCCTTCCCCCAATACAGCACATTCACCCTCGGACCACTCTTATCCTTGTCCTCCAGCACTTTAAAAACTTACTGAATTGTGGTCACTGTTCCCGAAATGCTCCCCTACTGAAACTTCTACCACCTGGCCAGGCTCATTCCCCAATACCAGGTCCAGTATAGCCCCTTCCTTTGTTGGACTATCTGCATATTGTTTTAAGAAGCCCTCCTGGATGCTCCTTACAAACTCTGCCCCATCCAAGCCCCTAGCAGTAAGTGAGTCCCAGTCAATATTGGGGAAGCTAAAGTCTCCCATTACAACAACCCTGTTGCTTTTACTCTTTTCCAAAATCTGTCTATCTATCTGCTCCTCTATCTCCCGCTGGCTGTTGGGTGGCCTGTAGTAAACCGCCAACATTGTGACTGCCCCTTCTTATTCCTGATCTCTACCCATATAGCCTCGCTGCCCTCTGAGGTGTTCTCCCGCAGTACAGCTGTGATATTATCCCTAACCAGTAGCACAACTCCTGCAACCCTTTTACATCCCCCTCTATCCCGCCTGAAACATTTAAATCCTGGAACGTTTAGCTGCCAATCCCGTCCTTCCCTCAACCAGGTCTCTGTAATGGCAACATCGTAGTTCCAAGTACTAATCCAAGCTCTAAGTTCATCTACCTTACCTGTTATACTTCTTGCATTAAAACCTATGCACTTCAGGCCACCAGTCCTGCTGTTTTCAACAACATCTCCCTGTCTGCTCTTCCTCAGAGCCCCACTGTCCCTATTCCCTAGTTCTCCCTCAATTTTTTCACATTCTGACCTATTGCTCCAGTTTCCACCCCGCTGCCATACTAGTTTAAACCCTCCCTTGTGACACTAGCAAACCTCACGGCCAGGATATTTATGCCTGTCCAGTTTAGATGCAACCCGTCCTTCTTATTCAGGTCACACCTGCCCCGGAAGAGCTCCCAGTGGTCCAGATAATTGAAACCCTCCCTCCTGCACCAGTTGTTTAACCACGTGTTTAGAACACAGAACATAGAACAGTACAGCACAGAACAGGCCCTTCGGCCCTCGATGTTGTGCCGATCTTTGTCCAAAACCAAGATCAAGCTATCCCACTCCCTGTCATTCTGGTGTGCTCCATGTGCCTATCCAATAACCGCTTGAAAGTTCCTAAAGTGTCAGACTCCACTATCACAGCAGGCAGTCCATTCCACACCCTAACCATTCTCTGAGTAAAGAACCTACCTCGGACATCCCTCTTATATCTCCTACCCTGAACCTTATAGTTATGCCCCCTTGTAACAGCTACATCCACCCGAGGAAATAGTCTTTGAACGTCCACTCTATCTATTCCCCTCATCATCTTATAAACCTCTATTAAGTCGCTTCTCATCCTCCTCCGCTCCAAAGAGAAAAGCCCTAGCTCCCTCAACCTTTCCTCATAAGACCTATCCTGCAAACCAGGCAGCATCCTGGTAAATCTCCCTCAGGGTTCCTTCATCTTAAGTGCAGAAGATAAATAGTCACAGGGGACTCTATAGTCGGGCACAGATAGGCGCTTCTGTGGACGTGAAAGAGACTCCAGGATGGTGTGTTGCCTCCCTGGTGCCAGGGTCCAGGATGTCGCCGAACGGGTAGCGGGCATCCTGAAGGGGGAGGGCAAACAGGCAGAGGTCTTTGTACATATTGGTACTAACGACATAGGCAGGAAGGGGCATGAGGCCCTGCAGCAGGAATTCAGGGAACTAGGCAGAAAGTTAAAAGACAGGACCTCTAGGGTTGTAATCTCGGGATTACTCCCTGTGCTACGTGCCAGTGAGGCTAGAAATAGGAAGATCGAGCAGCTCAACTTGGAGGAGGGAGCTGAAGGGTGGATCAGTACATTTGCTGATGACACCAAGATTGGTGGAGTAGTGGATGAGGTGGAGGGCTGTTGCGGGTTAGTGAGGGGAGAGGGCAACTTCCGTTATGGAGATTGGATGTTGGGTTGCTAGCGGATGAAGCGGTCTGCGGGCGAGTGAATAAGTCTATCCAGAACTACCTGGAAACAAATGACACAGGAGAGGTATCTGCAGCGACGGTTGGGAAGCTCTGAAGGCAGTTGTTAGAGGGAAACTAATTTCGATTCGGTCACAGGGAAAAGGGGGAACGGGCAGAGAGGGAGAGATTAGTGGAGGAGATACACCGGGTGGACAGGAGATACGCAGAGGCTCCGGACGCGGGGCTCCTGAGGGAGCGGCGGAAGTTACAGGCGGAGTTTGAGTTGTTGACCACAGGGAAAGCAGTGGAACAGTTGAGGAAGGTAAAGGGGGCGGTTTATGAGTACGGGGAAAAGGCGAGTAGGATATTGGCGCAACAGTTTAGGAAGAGCGAGGCGGCCAGGGAGATTGGTAGAGTGAAGAATAGGGATGGTAACATGGTCCTGGTCGGGGGGGTGGTGAACCAAGTTTTTAAAGAATTTTACAGTAAATATGAGTCGTAAACCCTGGAGGAGTGGAGGGGCTGAGGCAATTTCTGGATCAGTTGAGGTTTCCGAGGGTGGAGGAGGACCAGGTGGAGGGGCTGGGAGCCCCAATTGAGATTGAGGAAACAATCAAGGGGCTGGAGGGCATGCAGTCGGGCAAGGCCCCGGGGCCTGATGGCTACCCGGTGGAATTTTATAAGAAGTTCTCAGAGATATTGAGCCCACTGCTGGTGAGGACATTTAACGAGGCTAGAGAGAAGGGAATCCTCCCCCCAACAATGTTGCAGGCCTCGATTTCACTTATTCTTAAATGGGAGAAGGATCCTGAGCAGTGTGGGTCATATAGGCCGATCTCGCTTTTGAATGTGGATGCCAAGTTGTTGGCTAAGATATTGGCCACAAGGATAGAAGACTGCATTCCGGGGGTGATGGGGGAAGACCAGATGGGATTCGTTAAGGGCAGGCAACTCGAGGCCAACGTTCGCAGGCTTTCGAAATGTTATTATGATGCCCCCAGAAAGAGGAGAGGCGGAGGTGGTGGTAGCGATGGATGCAGAGAAGGCTTTTGATTGGGTGGAGTGGGATTACCTGTGGGAGGCGCTGGGAAGATTTGGGTTTGGTGAGGGCTTTATTGGCTGGGTGCGGTTGCTCTACCAGGCGCCTGTAGCGAGCATGCGTACGAACTGGCTGAGGTCGGGGTATTTTAAATTACATTGAGGGACGAGGCAAGGGTGCCCCCTCTCCCCGTTATTGTTTGCTCTAGCTATAGAGCCACTGGCCATGGCGTTAAGAGCTTCGAGGAACTGGCAGGGGCTGGTTCGGGGGTGGGGGTGGGGGGTGTTGGAGCACCGGGTCTCGCTCTACGCGGATGATTTGCTTTTGTACATTTTGGACCCGTTGGAGGGGATGGGGGAGGTTCTGCGGATCTTGGGGGAATTTGGCAGTTTTTGGGGTATAAATTGAACATGGGGAAGAGCGAGATGTTCATGATTCAGGTTAGAGGGCAGGAGGAGAGACTGGGAGAGCTGCCACTTAGAATGGTAGGGAAGAGCTTTCGCTATCTGGGAATCCAGGTGGCTCTGAAATGGGAGGCACTGCATGAGTTTAATCTATCCCGATTGGTAGAGCAAATGGAAGGGGACTTTAAGAGATGGGACATGCTCCCGTTGTCACTGGCGGGGAGGGTACAGACCGTGAAAATGACGGTCCTCCCCAGATTTCTGTTTGTATTTCAGTGCCTCCCCATCTGCAGAACCTAAGGCCTTTTTCAAGCGGGTGAACAAGATCATTTTGGGCTTTGTGTGGGCAAATAAAATCCCGCGGGTGAAGAAAATGTTGTTGGAGCGTAGTCAGGGGGAGGGTGGGTTGGCGCTGCCGAACTTCTGCAACTACTACTGGGTGGCTAATATAGCCATGATTAGGAAGCACACAGCAGAACATGTGAAGGATTTGCAATAAACAAAAGTTCTAGTTGCACTACAATTCCTCAGAGTTTTTTTTTGAACTTGCAAGAATATACTATGGGGGAGGGGGAGGCATGTAAAGGCACCAGTCTGGGAGCATTGGTAACGGCACCTCTGCCGTTCACGTCGGCCCGATACTCCACAAGTCCGGTGGCAGTGGGGGCACTAAGGATCTGGGGGCAATGGAGGAGGTATAAGGTGGAGGGTGCGTCAGTCTGGACCCCGATTTGTAACAACCACAGGTTTGTACCAGACAGGCTGGATGACGGGTTCCAGAGCTGGCAGAGGGCAGGAATTAGAAGGATGGGGATCTGTTTATAGATGGGAGCTTTCCCAGCTTGAAGGCGCTGGAGGACGAATTTAAACTGCTGCCAGGGAATGGTTTCAGATATTTGCAAGTGCGAGACTTCCTGAGGAAACTGGTGTTGGCCTTTCTGCTGCTGCCGCCATGGGGGATACAGGATAGAGTATTTTCCGGTATCTGGGTGGGGGAGGGGAAGGTGTCGGATATCTACCAGGAGCTGTTGGAGAAAACCCCGGTGGAGGAGCTTAAGGGTAAGTGGGAGGACGAGCTAGGAGGAGAGTTAGAGGCGGGTCTATGGGCGGACACCCTAAGCAGGGTCAATTCCTCCTCATCATGTGCCAGGCTTAGCCTAATGCAATATAAGGTGGTCCACCGGGCACACATGACGGCGGTGAGGATGAGCAAGTTTTTCGGGATAGAAGATAGATGTGCGAGGTGCGCGGGATCCCCAGCAAACCATGTCCACATGTTCTGGTCATGCCCGAAGCTCAGAGGGTTTTGGCAAGGGTTGCGAAGGCAATGTCCACAGTGCTAGAAACACGGGTGGTGCCGAGTCCAGAGGTAGCGATCTTTGGAGTGTCAGAAAATCCGGGAGTTCAGGGAGTGAAAGAGGCCGCGTCCTGGCCTTTGCCTCCCTGGTAGCCCGGAGACGGATCCTTTTAATGTGGAGGGACTCGAAGCCCCTGAGTGTAGAGACCTGGGTTAACGACATGGCTGGGTTTCTCAGTCTTGAGAAAATAATGTTTGCCTTAAGAGGGTCAATGTTAGGGTTCTCTCGGAGATGGCAGCCGTTCGTCGACTTTCTCGGGGAAAATTAAAATGTCGGCAGAAGCAGCATTCTGAAGGGGGGGGGGGGGGGGCGGACGGATAGGTGTTAGATGGTTGAGGTGTGTGAAGATTGGGTCGGGTGGGGAAATGTTTATTTTACCATGTTCATGTTATTGTTTTTGTTATTGTTATAAAAATTTTGCAAATACCTTAATAAAAATTTATTTTAAAAATAGAAAAGGAAGGACTGTAGTAAAAGGAATAATCAGCCATGAATATCTAAGGAAATAAAGGATTGGATTGGATTGGATTTGTTTATTGTCACGTGTACCGAGGTACAGTGAAAAGTATTTTTCTGCGAGCAGCTCAACAGATCATTAAGTACATGGGAAGAAAAGGGAATAAAAGAAAATACATAATAGGGCAACACAAGGTACACAATGTAACTACATAAGTGACGAATGTGATATAAAATAGTTACTTTAGAGATATTAGTTACTGTAATGTAGAGATAGGCCAGTCTCATTTTGGTGAGTTCACAGACAAAGGATTTCAGACCGCATGGCAAAGCAAGGAGGAGGTGTGTCCAGCAAAGGAGGAGAAAAGGATACTGGGTAATAGGGGGCCAGAGGAATGGATGAGAAGTGAGCCAATCAGGATGTATGGCCAGGTCAGGAGGGGTATAGGATGACCTATGGGAATCGTGTATGTGAAATGTGATGCCATTTGAATGTATTTGCAGAAATCCCTTTGTCTCCTTCTTCATTCGTTTTCCAAGGGTCTAGGAGACTAGTTCTGTGTCCTGTGCCTCTGTGAAATGAATCAGGCTTGCAAGTCAAATAAAATAACTAATGCTGTACCTGCAAATCCATCTCGACTTTTATTGAGGCCAGACTGACGGGTACAGAAATTTATATTTGTCATTTGGTGCCGGAAACCCGGGATTTCTCAAGATGGTCATTGGTCAGCTGCGAACTCAGAATTAGACTGTTTATGGACGGAGGGAGAGTGGAAAAAGGGGCCCACAATGTAAAGCTGGAAAATGACCGCGCATTGCTTTTTCCCCTCTTCTTATCGTCTGATTAGTCTGGTCACTCGCGGTTGGGACGGAAAGATCGTCTCGACGAAATCAAAGGTCAGTCTGGGGATTAAAAAATTAAACTGATGGGATATCATAATTGATAGTTCAGTTTTGGGTTAATTGTGTTGTTGATGAACTGATGGGACATCGGAAGATGGTTCAGTTCTACGAGTGTTTTGAATAACTGGCGTAACCTCAGGATGAGGGTTCAGTTCAATGAGTGTTTTTAAATCTAAAGATGGTTTAATTCCATGTGTGAGTGTTTTTGGAGAACTGATGGGACCTCAGGATAGGGTTCAGTTCAATGAGTGTTTTAAATCTATAGTTGATTAAGCTAAAATTGTACCCTTGGACTATAGTGGCGAAAAATGCAGTTCTGCGGACTAGTTGAGATTATGAGGAATTGCTTGGATAAATTTCAAAACAAAGAACATCCATAGAACTGGATGCTGCATGTTAGTTAAAGCAGAAGTCTCTCAAAGGGTTAACAGCAGCAGCCAAAGTTAAAGACGACAGACAATTGCTTCTCACACAGGCCTTGAGATAACAGCAGCAGCCTGTGGTGTAATCGGATACCTTTCCTTTGAGTAAGTGAACTCCAGCAAAGTTACTTTTTGAATTAATTAAAGGAAACCAGTGGGTTTTCCACCTCTTTGATAAAAGTTATTATTTTCGAAAGCAATTGATTGCAATTGCCAGAATCTTAAGTTTTACTTACTTGAAATAATGTTTATCTCATTTTATTTGTGAATTAATAGAAACTGAAAGAAACTCACTGACACCATTTTAAAAAGTGTAAATCTGGAGATGACAGTTGACTTTGCTCCGGTATACATCACCGCAGCTAACTGCTCCCTCATTGATAGCAGCCAACATTTTTGAGAATATAAGAAAAACTTGTTAAAAGAAAAATTGTTAAGATAAAGAATTAATTAAGTTGTAAATGTTATACAAGTTTGTGTTAAGCAAATCGTAAATTTAGTTCTGAGTTGAGATCAGAGCTAAGCTTGCAAGTTGCAGTAATTCAATTTGAATTTTCAAACATTTTAAGTTTTAAAAGAACACTGTTAGAACCTTTTTAATAATTTTGCCAAGGAAAAAAAAAAATTACCATTGGTTATAAATAAGCAAATAAAAAAAATATATATAATTTTTTTTAAATTTAAAAAAAGAAAGAGCCAAAGTATGAAAGCTAAAGAGTTAATTAGATTATGGATACAATATCGTCAACATGAGAGGGATAAGATTATGTTATTAAGTTGGCAAGAAAATGCCCTTAAAATGGGGATTCCAATTAGTGAAGAAAAAAAAAACAATGGGCTACGTAGTTCAATGGCTGGCCTTGCATTGACAGAGGCAGAAGATGAACATTAAGATAATTTGACCAGGTCGGCTAGTATTTCGACTGCACCTGTAGCATTGTCTGCATTAATTCCAGGACCACCAGAGTATAATAATTTATATCCAGTCACTGCTCCCCAGATTCCAATCATGCCAGTCACTCCAGCCCTTTTGGTTGATAGCGTGGGTCCCGATTTACCATCTTCACGATCAGTAGGGGAAGAGGAGCTCTGTTCCACAAGACCAGTTAGCTCTAGGACCCGATCTCGGACAGCGAGAGAAGGGCTTGATCCTAACCAGAAACAATTAAGCATACCACCTAAATCCCTTCAGACCAAGGGGAAACCGCAAATTTCGAGAACAAAGGGAGATGCCAGGGATGATTCTGAAGAGAAAGAACTCCCTCTAGTGACAGGGAGGGACGTCGAAGTCTTGGAAGAACCAGAGGAAATAGCTAGAGTGCCTCCTGGTGAGACTCGGAGACAGTTGCCAATTAGGAAGATACCAAACCTTGACGCAGTGACTGCCGGGGCCCAGCCCACGATAGACGTTTATTTCCCATGGACACCCAGTGAGATGATGGCTATTATGGCTACAATCACAGATAGAAAAAAATCTCCTGCTGCTTTCGTGGATTCTCTGAGAACTACCATCTCAATTTATCAAGCTGATTCTAGGGACCTCTGGGCCCTAGTCCAGCAGGTTTTAACCCCAGCAGAGTACCGCAATCATCTTAATCACTTGAATTATGCTAGCCACGCCGCACTTCAGCAAGCCCATGCGTTGGACGACAATAGACGGACACAAATCCTGAATGCGTTGAATAGCACATTTCAAAAGCCCATAAATATTTCTGCTATCTTAGACCTCAAACCTAAGAAGATTGAAGAGCCAGAGGAATTTCTGGAACGTTTTAATGAAATCTACCGTGGGCAGTCAGGCGACTTGCCATACCAAAATGGTCAGAATTCCCCTCAATATTGTGCTATGTTAATGCATTGCCTACCACCTTCCGTGGCTACTGCTGTGAAATGTAATAACATGAATTGGACAGAAAACGACCCTTCCCAGATGGCAAGGGCAGTCAGATTTTATTGGAAGGATGGTGTAGGCCAGGAAGGAGGCTCAGTTACAAAGATTAAGACTGAGTATGTAATGAAAAAGGATGATCTGAGACCCCAACCAGCGGCAGAAACGGTGGCTTACCAGCTGGAACCCCAATATTGTGACTTTGGGTGGGTGGATCAGCAAGGGGGAGGATATCATACCCACCCAAATGGACCCTCAGCTCTTCTTTATGGCCCACTGTAAGTACCAACAGCTTTACAACCGCCGCCCCCTCTGAGGGGCCATTGGTCTACTGGGAGAAAAGGACGGGGCAGATATAGAGGGAGCAATGCATGTTTTAATTGCGGCCGTGCAGATCACTGGCATCAGGAATGCCCCTTTAAAAGACAGGCAGCAGAAGGAGACTACTCGACCCAAAGGAGGGGCTACCCACCAAGGGGAGGACAGACAAGATACACTGACTTCTCCCAGGCAAACCCTTTCCCAACACAGGATTGACTAGCTAATTTAGTCATAAGGACTCTCCAATCGGACAGGGAACCTAGTATCTCTCTGCAGACAGGAGATCAACATCACCCATTTGTAATCGACACTGGAGCAGCCAATGTTTCGGTGCAATCAGAACTTCGACTACCACTATCCGACCACACGCAGCATTTGTCGGGGTTCCAAGGACAGGTGTGTGCGTATCCTATCTCTGAACCTGTGACAGTCACTTACGAGAATAAGTCTGCAGATCATCAGTTTGTAGTGACTACTGGATTGGACTGTAACTTGTTGGCCCGAGATTTACTGTGTATCTTCCAGTTACAGCTAGAGTGCAGAGACAAAGGGGTAACGGTTCAATTATGGAGGATGAGACTACAGTGCTATATTTCTATCACCCCCCAGTGGTGGACGTTAGACATTGAACATTCACTGCATCACATTACCCTGGCCTATGACAGAACCGGACAAAACAGGGAGTTGGAGGACAAATACCGGCCATTAATTGGGACCGAATGGCCAGTCAAAGTTACAGCCACAGTCACGGGAAAAGAAGGTACAGCCGATTTTGTTACAATACCACCACATTTATGGCCACAGTCAGCTTCGGTAAGCCCTCATATTACACGTCAGGTCCACGACCAGTACCATGCCAGGGATCTGGGACCTATGGTAAGGAGGGCAGTGGATCATTCAGATCCAACAGTCACGCCAGACGGCACTGCTATAAAACATTTTGAGGTCCCTGAAACGATTAACACTCGACTGCAGCCCCGTCTATGGACAAATTAATCCGAGAGCTGTTGCAACAGGGTATTTTGGTCCCTTGCCAATCAGAATGTAACACCCCCATACTTGCTGTGCCTAAACCAGCCAAACCAGACCAGTACTGATTAGTACAGGATTTACGTTCAATCAATGCCATCGCACAGCCGTTACATGCTCTCACTCTCCAACAGGATATTACGGTGTATAGCTCCCACTCGGTCATCGCACGACTGAGGCAACTGCAGACTCAACATCTTACCGCAGCTCGTCAGAATAGGTATGAGATATACCTTTTGAACAATCCACGTCTGACATTTAAACACTGTACCACTATCAATCCAGCCTGTTTTCTTAGTGGTCCCCCTGTCCATGAAGACGCACCTGGCCACGACTGTTTAGCCTTGATTCAGGAAACTACCACAATAAGGGACGATTTGAGTGATATTTCGTCAGAACAACCTGACATGATTATGTGTGGTCAAATATCCCACCGGGATTTAGTTAATGACCTACTACAGGCCCTCCTTATGCCCGTGTAGATTTCCGTCATTAAATGCGCTGCCCACACAAACGGTAAGACCCCAGTCGACGTTGGTAATGAACAAGCAGATTGTGCAGCGCGGACAGCCGCGCAAATTCAGCAAGTGATGGTGCCTAAAATGTTAAGTCAGACTAAAAGTTCTGCAATAAATAGGTCTGCCTCTGACAAGCCAATGCCAACCATCCAAGACGTCAGAAGGGGCCTTCTGGGAGGTGAGTACTTACTTTAAAAAGCCTTACCTGGTCCCGTGTCTGTTCTTCTTTTCTGTTTTATTTGTTTTTATATAAGGCGGGAACCGGAAGTTCGACCCACGGACCTCTGGGAAGTCCCCCCCCCCCCCAACCAATAAATTCTGGTGGAGAGGAAACCCGAGACACTACACGTGTAGTGTCTCCCACCCGCCCTCCTCCTCTAACCTAATAATAAGACCCATTGGTGTAAGGTAAATGCCATATTATATTATTAGCATTGTGCAGGTCAAGGTTCGGAGGTGGAGGAGCAGTCTCTGTCAGCGAGAGAACCTGAGAACATCTAAGACACTCAGAAGGTAAGAAGGTAAGTAAGTGATTTTTACTTATTTTCACTTTTATACCTTTTTTCAAATTGTGTGTGTCGGGGGGAAACTGAAGTGACATCACAGAAAAGCTGTGGCCAGAGTGGCTGGTTGGGATTCTACCCTAAATTTAAAAAACAATTTGAGTATTTGGTAACTAATTAGACATAATAACTTAATTATAATTTAGAGGTATATCTAAGCCAGAGATCGGAGAGTATTATAGTTAGCTATCGCATTTCTGTTAGAAATCTAGTGCTAGGAAACAGATAGTTGACAGTAACTTTGAAATTTTTTTAAAATTAAAAAAAAAAGACAAATTTTAATTTTAATTTTAATTAATTGACACAATGTCAGTTAGAGGGGAGCTGTGCTCTGACTGTGAGATGTGGCAGGTCCGGGAGGCTTCCAGCGTCCCGGATGGCTTCATCTGCAGAAAGTGCACCCAACTGGAGCTCCTCACAGACCGCATGGTTCGGTTGGAGCAGCAATTGGATGCACTTAGGAGCATGCAGGTGGCGGAAAGCGTCATAGATCGCAGTTATGTAAATGTGGTCACACCCAAGGTGCAGGCAGAGAAATGGGTGACCACCAGAAAGGGCAGGCAGTCAGTGCAGGAATCCCCTGTGGTTGTCCCCCTCTCGAACAGATATACCCCTTTGGATACTGTCGGGGGGGATAAGCCTATCAGGGGAAAACAGCAGCAGCCAGAGCAGTGGCACCACGGCTGGCTCTGATGTTCAGAAGGGAGGGTCAAAGCGCAGAAGAGTAATAGTAATAGGGGACTCTATAGTTAGGGGCACAGATAGGCACTTCTGTGGACGTGAAAGAGACTCCAGGATGGTATGTTGCCTCCCTGGTGCCAGGGTCAAGGATGTCTCCGAACGGGTAGAGGGAATCCTGAAGGGGGAGGGCAAACAGGCAGAGGCCGTTGTACATATTGGTACTAATGACATAGGCAGGAAGGGGCATGAGGTCCTGCAGCAGGAGTTCAGGGAGCTAGGCAGAAAGTTAAAAGACAGGACCTCGAGGGTTGTAATCTCAGGATTACTCCCTGTGCCACGTGCCAGTGAGGCTAGAAATAGGAAGATAGAGCAGATAAACACGTGGCTAAACAGTTGGTGTAGGAGGGAGGGTTTCCATTATCTGGACCGCTGGGAGCTCTTCCGGGGCAGGTGTGACCTGTATAAGAAGGACGGGTTGCATCTAAACCGGAGAGGCATAAATATCCTGGCCGCGAGGTTTGCTAGTGTCACACGGGAGGGTTTAAACTAGTATGGCAGGGGGGTGGGCACGGGAGCAATAGGTCAGAAGGTGAGAGCATTGAGGGAGAACTAGGGAATAGGGACAGTGTGGCTCTGAGGCAGAGCAGACGGGGAGAAGTTGCTGAACACAGCGGGTCTGGTGGCCTGAAGTGCATATGTTTTAATGCAAGGAGCATTACGGGTAAGGCAGATGAACTTAGAGCTTGGATTAGTACTTGGAACTATGATGTTGTTGCCATTACAGAGACCTGGTTAAGGGAAGGGCAGGATTGGCAGCTAAACGTTTCAGGATTTAGATGTTTCAGGCGGGATAGAGGGGGATGTAAAAGGGGAGGCGGAGTTGCGCTACTTGTTCGGGAGAATATCACAGCTGTACTGCGAGAGGACACCTCAGAGGGCAGTGAGGCTATATGGGTAGAGATCAGGAATAAGAAGGGTGCAGTCACAATGTTGGGGGTATACTACAGGCCTCCCAACAGACAGCGGGTGATAGAGGAGCAGACAGGTAGACAGATTTTGGAAAAGAGTAAAAACAACAGGGTTGTGGTGATGGGAGACTTCAACTTCCCCAATATTGACTGGGACTCACTTAGTGCCAGGGGCTTAGACGGGGTGGAGTTTGTAAGGAGCATCCAGGAGGGCTTCTTAAAACAATATGTAGACAGTCCAACTAGGGAAGGGGCGGTACTGGACCTGGTATTGGGGAATGAGCCCGGCCAGGTGGTAGATGTTTCAGTAGGGGAGCATTTCGGTAACAGTGACCACAATTCAGTAAGTTTTAAAGTACTGGTGGACAAGGATAAGAGTGGTCCGAGGATGAATGTGCTAAATTGGGGGAAGGCTAATTATAACAATATTAGACGGGAACTGAAGAACATAGATTGGGGGTGGATGTTTGAGGGCAAATCAACATCTGACATGTGGGAGGCTTTCAAGTGGCAGTTGAAAGGAATACAGGACCGGCATGTTCCTGTGAGGAAGAAAGATAAATACGGCAATTTTCGGGAACCTTGGATGACGAGTGATATTGTAGGCCTCATCAAAAAGAAAAAGGAGGCATTTGTCAGGGCTAAAAGGCTGGGAACAGACGAAGCCTGCGTGGAATATAAGGAAAGTAGGAAGGAACTTAAGCAAGGAGTCAGGAGGGCTAGAAGGGGTCACGAAAAGTCATTGGCAAATAGGGTTAAGGAAAATCCCAAGGCTTTTTACACGTACATAAAAAGCAAGAGGGTAGCCAGGGAAAAGGTTGGCCCACTGAAGGATAGGCAAGGGAATCTATGTGTGGAGCCAGAGGAAATGGGCGACGTACTAAATGAATACTTTGCATCAGTATTCACCAAAGAGAAGGAATTGGTAGATGTTGAGTCTGGAGAAGGGGGTGTAGATAGCCTGGGTCACATTGTGATCCAAAAAGACGAGGTGTTGGGTGTCTTAAAAAATATTAAGGTAGATAAGTCCCCAGGGCCTGATGGGATATACCCCAGAATACTGAAGGAGGCTGGAGAGGAAATTGCTGAGGCCTTGACAGAAATCTTTGGATCCTCGCTGTCTTCAGGGGATGTCCCGGAGGACTGGAGAATAGCCAATGTTGTTCCTCTGTTTAAGAAGGGTAGCAAGGATAATCCCGGGAACTACAGGCCGGTGAGCCTTACTTCAGTGGTAGGGAAATTACTGGAGAGAATTCTTCGAGACAGGATCTACTCCCATTTGGAAGCAAATGGACGTATTAGTGAGAGGCAGCACGGTTTTGTGAAGGGGAGGTCGTGTCTCACTAACTTTTCGAGGAGGTCACTAAGATGATTGATGCAGGTAGGGCAGTAGATGTTGTCTATATGGACTTCAGTAAGGCCTTTGACAAGGTCCCTCATGGTAGACTAGTACAAAAGGTGAAGTCACACGGGATCAGGGGTGAGCTGGCAAGGTGGATACAGAACTGGCTAGGCCGTAGAAGGCAGAGAGTAGCAATGGAGGGATGCTTTTCTAATTGGAGGGCTGTGACCAGTGGTGTTCCACAGGGATCAGTGCTGGGACCTTTGCTCTTTGTAGTATATATAAATGATTTGGAGGAAAATGTAACTGGTCTGATTAGTAAGTTTGCAGACGACACAAAGGTTGGTGGAATTGCGGATAGCGATGAGGACTGTCGGAGGATACAGCAGGATTTAGATTGTCTGGAGACTTGGGCGGAGAGATGGCAGATGGAGTTTAATCCGGACAAATGTGAGGTAATGCATTTTGGAAGGTCTAATGCAGGTAGGGAATATACAGTGAATGGTAGAACCCTCAAGAGTATTGAAAGTCAAAGAGATCTAGGAGTACAGGTCCACAGGTCATTGAAAGGGGCAACACAGGTGGAGAAGGTAGTCAAGAAGGCAGACGGCATGCTTGCCTTCATTGGCCGGGGCATTGAGTATAAGAATTGGCAAGTCATGTTGCAGCTGTATAGAACCTTAGTTAGGCCACACTTGGAGTATAGTGTTCAATTCTGGTCGCCACACTACCAGAAGGATGTGGAGGCTTTAGAGAGGGTGCAGAAGAGATTTACCAGAATGTTGCCTGGTATGGAGGGCATTAGCTATGAGGAGCGATTGAATAAACTCGGTTTGTTCTCACTGGAACGAAGGAGGTTGAGGGGAGACCTGATAGAGGTATACAAAATTATGAGGGGCATAGACAGAGTGGATAGTCAGAGGCTTTTCCCCAGGGTAGAGGGGTCAATTACTAGGGGGCATAGGTTTAAGGTGAGAGGGGCAAGGTTTAGAGTAGATGTACGAGGCAAGTTTTTTACGCAGAGGGTAGTGGGTGCCTGGAACTCGCTACCGGAGGAGGTAGTGGAAGCAGGGACGATAGGGACATTTAAGGGGCATCTTGACAAATATATGAATAGGATGGGAATAGAAGGATACAGACCCAGGAAGTGTAGAAGATTGTAGTTTAGTTGGGCAGCATGGTCGGCACGGGCTTGGAGGGCCGAAGGGCCTGTTCCTGTGCTGTACATTTCTTTGTTCTTTGTTTGTTTGTCATAAGGTTACAGGAGGACGCTCCTGAGAGTGATAAACAAATGTGGAAATGGTTAGGTTGTACATATGATTCTGTTTCCTCTTTATGGACCATGTCTGATGTACTGGCTTTATGGGTCACTGAATGTGTACACTTTGCAACTCATTGTGGGGCTCGGGGGACTAGTGATTTGTTGCTGCACACTTGGTGGCACCCTAAAATGCAGGGGTTGGCTCAGAGTATCAGCACTCGGTGTTTGATTTGTCAGCAATATAACACCGGCAAAGGTATCCCTTGTGGTATGGGGCAAACCCCGTTGCCCAGTGGTCCCTTTGTGACGCTCCAAATGGATTACATTGAGTTGGAAAGCTGTCAATGTTATAAATATGTTTTGGTCATTGTGGATGTGTTCAGCAGATGGGTTGAGGCGTATCCGACTATCGATAATAAAGCTGCTACTGTGGTTAAAGTTCTGAAACAGGGAAATCATTCCCCGGTACAGTATACCAGCTCAGTTGAGTTCTGATAACGGGCCTCATTTTCTTGGACAGATTAACCTGCCTCCCTTCCCCAGTGCTATTTTACAGGTGTGGAGCATGATGGGGTGGCTACGCACCGTCTGTGTGATCTTCGGCCTCACCTCGCTTGGAGTGTTATTGGCGACGGACATGGAAAAGGGAAATATTATCTACATTTGTAACCCCAACCAAACTACAAGGACATTTCATTTATGCAAAGGTGATGTTCTTCGCTGCCCCCATATACGAGGACATGGTATCGACTCATGGAAGGTCATCAAGTTCACGGACAATGCAGGACCCATGAAGCAATTGCACCGGTCCCGGCGATGGGAAGGGAACATTACATGGACATTGCCTTGTTTTTGGAGTACATGTAAAATTGATTTTGGATGTGTTAAGATTGGTGCGATAAAGGTAAAATCAGACCATCAGGAGAGAGTAGGAAGAGGTTGTGGGAGAGAGAGGGGGACTAGAGAGAGGGCGGAGGGTGTGAGAAGGGGAGTACAACTAGAACGTAGGTTATCAGGAGATACACTTAATTCATTTAGAGGCCAAACTGAGGAAAACCCGGGTAGTATGAATCTCTTTTACCAGATTTACCACCGCTTGTATGGCCAGGGACGGGTTGTCTGCTACCCGAACCCTGCAGCGGTGTCTAGGTTATTTTCTGTTTCACCGCTTTGGGGCACTCCCCAAACGGTGGTTCATTGTCAGCGTTCCGAGCCACCGCCCGAGCAAGTCACTCTTCCTTGCGATCCGGGTTCAGCACCACCGGCTATTTGCCTTCCCCTTCCTCGGGATAATTCCCACTCACAGTATGATAGGCTGCAACGGTGGTGGGCGTACATACCTAGCCACTTCATTCCCTATAGGGATTCCCGGTTGTACAAGAATTGTTTCAGAAGTGAAGGATACGGCTGTTTGCTGGTAGAGGTGGAAACGAATATAACATGTCTGTTCCCCACCTGTACGGACTGGAGGTGTCATATCACCCAGGCGTCTGGCCAATGCGTTTGTTATAACACCAACTGCGTTCCATTGAACGCCGGCCTCCAGCTCCTTTGTGGCTGGGCGAATGTCTCTCATATCACTGTTGGGACTAGGGCTTTCCGCATTGCTAGGTGGCCCGAATGGGCGTTTCAAAGCTGGATAAACTGGGCTACTGGGGGATCCCTGCGCAGCCGATATACTGATTGTGATGCTAGCCTGCACACGGAGCAAGGATACTACTTTTTATTTAATGGCACAGCGACCAATGTTTTGTCACCCCCATTTCCCCGCCAAATTGCTATTGGGACTCTAGTCCCTACCACAGTCCCCTGCCCCTCGGCGTGGATGCTGCATACTCAGTTAACCCACTGGGCAGTCTCAGCTGAATTCAGCGAGAACTGGAAAAAACCTCAGGTTCTCGCATCCAACTGGGGCCACTCAGCCGGGTGGGGAATTCTGAGCGTCTTGTAGCTGCGGTTGTTTGCAATGCAGAACCGGTATGCTCTTGACTATCTTCTGGCCCGTGAGGGTGGGGCATGCGCCATAGTACAGGGCAAGTGTATCATGGGAGTTCAAGACTTAACCGCTAACATCACTAAATTTATGGATCGCATACGGGATCACCTGGACGGAATGCAGGATCCTGGCTCTTGGGGTAACTGGGGATTTGGAGGTTGGAAGGACTGGTTGATAAATATGGCCATGTAATTAGCAGTGGCTATTGGCTGCATCTTTGTGGGCACAGCTATCCTTAAATGTGTGATGGGTAGAATGCGGGGCGCACTGGAACAGATCAACGCCCCTAAAATCTTGGCTTCAAAATCCATGAGGGTGCAGCAGATGAAGGGGGGCTACGCCAGGAATTGGAAATGCAGCGACGGATCTTTTTAGATGAGGGACCGTAGCTATGGATTGGATAAATCGGTTATCATGGAATGATAAAAGGAGGGAATGACGAATGTGATATAAAATAGTTACTTTAGAGATATTAGTTACTGTAATGTAGAGATAGGCCAGTCTCATTTTGGTGAGTTCACAGACAAAGGATTTCAGACCGCATGGCAAAGCAAGGAGGAGGTGTGTCCAGCAAAGGAGGAGAAAAGGATACTGGGTAATAGGGGGCCAGAGGAAGGGATGAGAAGTGAGCCAATCAGGATGTATGGCCAGGTCAGGAGGGGTATAGGATGACCTATGGGAATCGTGTATGTGAAACTTGATGCCATTTGAATGTATTTGCAGAAATCCCTTTGTCTCCTTCTTCATTCGTTTTCCAAGGGTCTAGGAGACTAGCTGTGTCCTGTGCCTCTGTGAAATTAATCAGGCTTGCAAGTCAAATAAAATAACTAATGCTGTACCTGCAAATCCATCTCGACTTTTATTGAGGCCAGACTGACGGGTAAAGAAATTTATATTTGTCATAAGCACTGGCATCGGATGAAGCATACAGGGGTGTCGTGTTAATCAGGTCAGTCCATAAGAGGGTTGTTTAGGAGTCTGGTAACAGCGGGGAAGAAGCTGTTTGAGTTTGTGCGTGCTCTCACACTTCTGTGTCTCCTGCCCGATGGAAGAAGTTAGAAGAGTAAGTAAGCTGGGTGGGAGGGGTCTTTGATTATGCTGCCCGCTTTCCCCAGGCAGCGGGAGGTGTAGATGGAGTCAATGGATGGAAGGCAGGTTCGTGTGATGGACTGGGCTCTCTGAAGTTTCTTGCTGTCCTGGGCCGAGCAGCTGTCATACCAGGCTGTGATCAGATAAGATGCTTTCTATGGTGCATCTGTAAAAGTTGGTAAGAGTTAATGTGGGCATTGTGGTAAACCACTGTTGCACCTCAGTTAGGTGATGTACAGTAGGACCTGTACTACAGGTACATTGGTAGTCCCTGCCTGCTGGCTCCGCCCAGTAGGCGGAATATACATATGTGTGTCCTCCATGCTGCAGCCATTTCGCCAGCTGCTGTGGGAGGCCACACATCTTAGAGTAATAAAGCCTCAGTTGTACCCAACTCAAGTCTTTATGCAATTGATCGTGCCTCAATTTATTGCTCTAAGATTTTCAAAAGATGGACCTCCGTATCAAACCGGATCGCCTGCAGCTGGAACCGCATTCAAGCGACGCCAAAAAGGACTTTCAACACTGGCCAGCTTGCTTCGAGGCGTACATCAACTCGGCGTCCACCCCTGTCTCGGAGGCTCAGAAGATACAGATCCTGTACGCAAGGTTGAGCTCCAGCGTCTTTCCGCTAATCCAGGACGCATCGAACTACGCCGAAGCCATGACGCTTCTCAAGGAGAATTACGCTCAGAAGACGAACATGCTCTTCGCCAGGCACGTACTCGCCACTCGCTCTCAACTCCCTGGTGAGTCCATAGAAGACTTCTGGCGGGTCCTAACCCCACTCGTCCGGGACTGTGACTGTCAGGCCGTTACAGCCACTGAACATTCAAACCTCCTTATGGGGGACGCGTTTGTTACGGGATTGGGTCGGGCCTCATACGCCAGCAACTGCTCGAGGGGGCCACGCTTGACCTAGCGGAGACAAAGAAACTAGCACTCTCCATGACGGTTCAAGTCCCTCTCAGAATTGGTGAACAATTCTGAAATTGATGAGGACAGTATTAAACTTATAATATCGTATTACAAAGATGATATTGACCACAAATTAGTAAATGAGCGTTATCAGTTCAAAGAATATTTGCACCTTAGGAAATCCCAAACACAGACGAAAACACACCATCTAAAATGCAATGCGCAGAAGTTCTTCAGCTTATTTGTGAGCAACACCTAATTGAAGTGTTCCCCAATATTACTACTGCGCTTAAGCTGTACTTGACAATGCCTATCATGAGCAGAAAGGAATTTTTCAAAGCTATCCTTTATAAAGAACAAATTTTGGTCTACCATGACTGAAGAGCGCTTAAATTCTTTATGCATATTGTCTCTAGAAAATGACATTGCAAGGAAGCTCTTATATGACAAAACTGTACGTGAATATGTTGCTAGAAAAAACAGAAAAAAGAGTATTTTGTAAAATGTGCTTCATGTAGTATGTATTCTCATAGGTGTCTAAAATAAAAGATTATATTGACTGTGGTCTTTTCTATGTTTTATTTCATCTTATAACATTTCCCTAATTTTGATCCCCCCATAACTCAAAAACTATAAGGCATAGGACATTTTTATTCACACCAGTGACTTTGACATGTGAGATAATCCAGTACAGCAACTTTAATCAAAATCTGAGATGTAGTGGTTACATTTTTTAAAAATTTGTGGTGATCTGTCATGGAACAACCCCATTGAAGAAGATAATAGTGGTTACACAGGCCTTGTTGCTGGTTGCGAAGGGGCCCCCATAACAGGGCCCCAAAAATGTAGGTCCGCCACTGAGCATAAATGCATTTCTCTTCTAGTTGGCAGGATGAAACAAGTGATGTAGCACAGGGGATCCATGCTAGGGCCACAACTTTTCACAATTTATATAAATAAAGGGACTGAAGGTATGATTGCTAAATTTGCTGATGACACAAAGGTGGCTTGGAAAGTAAGTCGTGAAATAAGCTACAAAAGGACATAGATAAGCTAATTATGCGGAGATTTGGCAAATGGAATATAATGTGGGCAAATGTAAATTTGTCCATTTTGGCAAAAATAAAAAAACAAGTTATCTAGGAAACTCACGCAGACACGGGGAGAACGTGTAGACTCCGCACAGACAGTGACCCAAGCCGGGAATCGAACCCAGATGTGGTCTCACGAATTTCATGTATAACCTCACTACTTTTGTATTCAATTCCTTTGCAATAAACAATATCATTCTATAAAATTTCCGAATTACTTGCTGAACCTGCATACTAACCTTTTATGATTCATGCACTAGGACACCCAGTCCCTCTGCACCTCAGAGCTCTGCAATCTCTCACCATTAGATCATTTATTTTTTATTTTTGCCAAAATGGAAAAATTTACATTTTCCCACATTATATTCTATTTGCCAAATCTCCGCATACTCACTTAGCTTATCTATGTCCTTTTGTAGCCTATTTCACGACTTACTTTCCAAGCGACCTTTGTGTCATCAACAAATTTAGCAATCATACACAAGGCAGTGGATAGATTCTTAATAAACAAGAGGGTGAAAGGTTATCAAGTATTGGCAGGAGATTGCAATCAGATCAGCAACGATCTTAATCTTATTGAATGGCAGAGTGGACAGGTGGGGTCAAGTGGTCTATTCCTGATCTTAATTTGTATTATTGTACACTTGTATGTACCACAACATCCCAAATAATTGTATTGGCTGCAGTGGCTTTTTCCCAGCCTTTTTAAAGTTTGCCTTTGAATTGACCTGCACTGGCCTGATCCAAACAGACTGATTGCACTGCTTTGCTGCCAACCTGGTGGACCCTTTGTACAGATTCTATTTGATCCCATGAAGTATTACCTGAAGATATTGTTTCACTGCTCAGAATGCTGTTGACACCTTCTGCTTCCCTCACAAACTGCTGGGGTTATCCCAAATCAAATCTATGCTCTCCCAATGTTTCCCACTTCTTCGACGTTCCAACTTTAAAAAGCTACAGGTTTTCTTTTTTTAAACTAACCACACTGCTATTGTGCTGCACGTGGCCATCTTCAGATTGTAGAATCTTAAAAAGTCTTCAAAGTTGTCACAATACTGTGTCTGTGGAGCTTCAATTCTTCTAAATCTTTGAAAGCCCAACTGTTGCTCCCACATTGTACATGGTGTGCCTTGAAAGCATTTTTGAAGTCCATCAGCTGCCACCATGTTGTATTTCCTTCAAACATAATAAACTATGGTGAGTTCCTTATTCGAAGAGGACAGTAGTATCTACATATTGCTGGGGAGTTCTTACTAGTACAAATTGTTTGGTCAACTAAACATATTCCAACGATGTCATGTGACAGATAACATCATATTCTGTCCACGATGTGATTATGGATATATCTATTTAAAGACATACAACAACACCTTGTCCAAGAAAGGGTGTAGAAATAAGCCCAACAACCTGTTGGGACTATAATTCAGGACAAAATCAATAGTCACATTGACAAATGCAGATTAATTAAGGAAAGCCAGCATGGATTTGTTAAGGGTAAATCATGTTTAACTTGCTAAAGGTTTTGATGAGGTAACAGAGATGGCTGATGAGGGCAATACTGTTGATGTGGTATACATGGGGTGGGATTCTCTGCGAACCGACGGGGCGGGCCACTCCGGCGCCAAGGAATGGCGTGAACCACTCCGGCATCGGGCCGCCCCGAAGGTGCGGAATCCTCTGCACCTTCAGGGTCTCAGCCGGCGCGGAGTGTTTGGCGCCGCGCCAGCCAGCGCGGAAGGGCTTGGCGTCACGCCAACTGGTGTCGAAGGGCCTCCGCCGGCCGGCGCAAGTTGCCGCATGCGTGGGAACGCAAGCGTGTGCTGGCGTCACCCCAGCGCATGTGCAGGGGGGTTCTTCTCCGCGCCAGCCATGGCAGAGGTTGACAGCGGCCGATGCGGAGGGATAGAGTGCCCCCACGGCACAGGCTGCCCGCAGAGCCAGATCACCGTGGGGGCATCCCCCCGGGCCAGATCCCCCCGCGCCCCCACCCCCGAGGACTCTGCAGGCCGCCCGTGGAGCCAGGTCCCGCCGGTAAGGACCTGTTGTGATTTACGCCAGCGGGACCCGCTGAAAACAGGTGGACACTCGGCCCATCGCGGGTCGGAGAATCGCCGGGGGGGGGGTGCCGCTGCCAGCAGCCGCCGACCGGCGTGCCACGATTCCCACCCCCACCAAAACCTCAGCACCGGAGAAGTCGGCAGCCAGCGGGGGCGGGATTCACGCCGCCCACCGGTGATTCTCCAAACCGGCGGGGGGCGTCGGAGAATCCCGCCCATAGACTTGCAAAAGACATTTGATAGAGCGAATCACTCTGTGTGCAAAGATAGAGATCAAGGAATAAAAGGGACAGTCACAACATGGAAATGAGAGTAAAAAATAGCAGTGAACAGTCCTTATTTTTGTCCTGCAGGAAGGTTTATATTGGAGTTCCCCAGGGGTCGGTGTTAGGACCCTTGTCTTCCTGACATACATTAATAACCTAGATCTTGTGGTACAGGCCACAATTTCAAATTTTGTGGATGAAATAAAACTTGGAAGTAATGTGAACTATGATAAGGATAGTGTTGAATTCCAAGGACATAGATAGGTTGATGGACAGCATGGTGGCTCAATAGTTTGCACTGCTGCCTCACAGTACCAGAGGCCCCTTGGGTGACTGTCTGTGTGAAGTTTGCATGTTCTCCCTGTGTCTGTGTGGGTTTCCTCCAGTGCTCCAGTTTCTTCCTACAGCCCAAAGACGTGCTGGTTAGATGGATTGGCCATGCTAAATTACCCCTTAGTGTCCAAAGATGCCCAGTTAGGTGAGGTTATGGGGACGGGGCGGGTGAGTGGGCCTTCAGGGGATTGGTGCAAACTCACTGGCCAAATGGCTCCTTCTGCACTGTCAGGATTCTATAATTATATCGAATGGGTAGACACGAAGGAGATGAAATTTAATGCTGAGAAATATGAAGTGAATTACTCTGGTAGAAACTTCAATTACATGGAAAGAAGTTGGGACTGTTTTGCTTGGAGAAGGGAAGGTTGAGAGGAGATTTGATGGAGGTATTCAAAATTGTTTGGGGTTTGGATGGAGTAGATAGGGAGAAACGGTTCCCATAGATGGAAGGATGCAACACCAGAAGGAACAGATTTAAAGTAATTGGTTAAAAAAAATACAATTGCGACGTGAGGAAAGCATTTTAATTCAGCAGGTGGTTAGGATCTGAAATGTACCGCCTGAGCGTGTGGTGCAGTCAGGATCAATCAAAACATTCAAGAAGAAATTGGATTATCTCAAAAGTAAAAATTTGCAGGGCCACTGAGAAAAAACAGATAAGTGGCACCGGTCGGATTACTCCTTCAGAGGGTCAGTACAGATACAACATGTAAATGGCATCTTTCTGTGCTGTAACTAATCTATGATTCTCCTTCTCTCAGTATGCTTGCATGTATCTCATCTGGTCCAGATGACTTATCAACTTTAATTTATAGCCAGCCGATAGAATAACTCCTCTTATCTAGGGGCAGCACTCGTGTTCTAATTGGCCGATCTCAAAGGCCTGGCAAAGGGCAGCACGGTAGCATTGTGGATAGCACAATTGCTTCACAGCTCCAGGGTCCCAGGTTCGATTCCGGCTTGGGTCACTGTCTGTGCGGAGTCTGCACATCCTCCCAGTGTGTGCGTGGGTTTCCTTCGGGTGCTTCGGTTTCCTCCCACAGTCCAAAGATGTGCAGGTTAGGTGGATTGGCCATGATAAATTGCTCTTAGTGTCCAAAATTGCCCTTAGTGTTGGGTGGGGTTGCTGGGTTTTGGGGATAGGGTGGAGGTGTTGACCTTGGGTAGGGTGCTCTTTCCAAGAGCCGGTGCAGACTCGATGGGCCGAATGGCCTCCTTCTGCACTGTAAATTCTATGATAAATTTTATATGATAATCAATATTTAACCTCAACAAACTTCCGCTTTCTCTCTGACTTTGGTAAATAGAAGTGCAAGGTAATTATTTCATCATCTGTCAATTCCCTTTTATGCCCCTAATCCATCATCTTTTTACAAGAGCAGATTTTTGAATTCCCCTAGCTGCCAGTCTCTTCTCGTACTCCCTCTTTGCTTCTTTTTTCACTTTCCCTTTGAACCTATTTTCAACCTGGTTCTCAATGGTTTACCCATCTGACATCTGCCATGTGCACCTTTTTTCAACTTCATCTTACTCTCTTCATCTCTTTCATCATCCAGTACACTGTGGATTTGAGACCCTATTTTTCACCTTTGTGGGAATGCCCTCTTTAAATGCAGCCTATTGTTCCTTACTGTTTTGCTGCCAATCTTTGATTTCAATTTACCTGCATCAGATCCATTCTCATCCAAATTCCCCTTCCTTGAAAATATTTCTACTTCAATTCCATTTTGAAAAATACCTACTTTCACCAGCCTTTTGAATAGGGCATTCCAAATAAATGGTGTGTGGGGAAAAACGGCAATTTAGGGAGCTAGGTAGAATATTAAAAAGCAGGACCTCTAGGGTAGTAATCTTTGGATTACTCCCTGTGCCACATGTTAGCGAGGCTAGCAACAGGGATATAGCGCAGTTGAACACATGGCTAAAGAACTGGTGCAGGAGGGAGGGCTTCAGTTTTTTGATCATTGGGATGTCTTTCACGGAAGTTGGGGTCTTTACAAGAAGGACAGGTTACACCTGAACTAGAGGGTCACCAATAGCCTGGCTGGGAGGTTTGCTAGTATGGTTCAGGTGGGTTTAAACTAATTTGGAAGGGGGGTCGGAATCAGGACAGTAAGCCAGCAAGTGTAGAGACTGGGGTGAGCATAGTACCAGGGTCAGTCTGGCTAAGAGGAAGGGTAGGCTGGGGGAGGTCGAACGCAGTAGGACTGGAGGTCTGGAGTGTATCTGCTTCAACGTACTGAGTATAACAGGTAAGACATATGAACTTAAAGCTTTGATTCACACGTGGAACTTGAATGTGGTTATTGTAACGGAGACCTGGGGCGTCATTCTCCGACCCCCCGCCGGGTTGGAGAATCGCCGGGGGCTGCCGTGAATCCCGCCCCCGCCGGTTGCCGAAGTCTCCGGTACCAGATATTCGGCGGGGGCGGGAATCGGGCCGCGCCGGTTGGCGGGCCCCCCCACTCGATTCTCCGGCCCGAATGGGCCGAAGTCCTGCCGATAAATTGCCTGTCCCGCCGGCGTGGATTGAACCACCTTTTGAACGGCGGGACAAGGCGGCGCGGGCGGGCTCCGGGGTCCTGGGGGGGGCGCGGGGCGATCTGGCCCCGGAGGGTGCCCCCACGGTGGCCTGGCCCGCGATCGGGGCCCACCGATCTGCGGGCGGGCCTGTGCCGTGGGGGCACTCTATCCCTTCCGCCTCCGCCACGGTCTCCACCATGGCGGAGGCGGAAGAGACTCCCTCCACTGCGCATGCGTGGGAAACTGTCAGCGGCCGCTGACGCTCCCGCGCCGCCCGGTGATGTCATTTCCGTGCCAGCTGGCGGGGCAACAAAGGCCGTTTCCGCCAGCTGGCAGGGCGGAAATTCCTCCGGCGTCGGCCTAGCCCCTCAATGTTGGGGCTCGGCCCCCAAAGATGCGGAGCATTCCGCACCTTTGGGGCGGCGTGATGCCCGTCTGATTGGCGCCGTTTTGGGCGCCAGTCGGCGGACATCGCGCCGTTTCGGGAGAATTTCGCCCCTGGTTTAAAAAGGGACAGGACTAGCAGGATATTCCATGGATATTCCTATATTCCAGGATATAGGTGTTTTAGGCGAGACAGGGAGAAAGGTAAAAGGGAGTTGCAATACTGGTTAGGGAACATATTACAGCTATACAGAGGGAGGACACCATGGAAAAATCAAGTAACGAGGCACAGCTCAGAAACAGGAAGGGGGCAGTCACTATGATGGGGGTGTACTACAGGCCTCCCAACAACGCATGAGAAGTTGAAGGACAGATATGTAAGCAGATTCTGGACAGATGTATAAATAATAGAGTTATCATAGTGGGAGACTTTAATTTTCCTCATATTGACTGGAAATCCATTAGGACTAGGGGTCTAGATGGTAAGGAATTTGTTAACTGTGCCCAAGAAGGTTTTTTAGAACAAGGGGCGAAATTCTCCGGTATCAGCGCGATGTCCGCCGACTGGCGCCCAAAACGGCGCAAATCAGTCGGGCATCGCGCCGCCCCAAAGGTGCGGAATGCTCCGCATCTTGGGGGGCCGAGCCCCAAACTTAAGGGAACCAGCTGGCGGAAAAGGCCTTTGGTGCCCCGCCAGCTGGCGCGGAAATGACATCTCCGGGCGGCGCATGCGCGGGAGCGTTAGCGGCCGCTGACGGCATTCCCGCGCATGCGCAGTGGAGGGAGTCTCTTCCGCCTCCGCCATGGTGGAGACCGTGGCGAAGGCGGAAGGGAAAGAGTGCCCCCACGGCACAGGCCTGCCCGCGGATCGGTGGGCCTCGATCGCGGGCCAGGCCACCGTGGGGGCACCCCCCAGGGCCAGATCGCCCCGCGACCCCCCCAGGACCCCGGAGCCCGCCCGCGCTGCCTTGTCCCGCCGGTAAGGTAGGTGGTTTAACCTACGCCGGCGGGACAGGCATTTTAGCAGCGGGCCTTCGGCCCATTCGGGCCGGAGAATCGTGGGGGGGGGGGGGCCGCCAACCAGCGCGGCCAATCCCGCCCCCGCCGAATATCCAGTGCCGGAGAATTCGGCAACCGGCGGGGGTGGGATTCACGCCAGCCCCCGGCGATTCTCCGACCCGGTGGGGGGTCGGGGAATCTCGCCCAAGATGTGGATAGTCCGACTAGAAATGGGGCTATATTGAACCTAGTACTAGGGAACAAGCACGGCCAGGTCATCAAAGCTGCAGTGGGAGAACATGTGGTGAACTGTGACCACAATTCCGTAAGCTTTCGGATACTCATGGAAAAGGACGAGTGTTGTCCTAGGGTTACGGTGCTAAATTGGGGGAAGGCTAACTACAACCAGAATAGGCAGGATCTGGAGGCTGTTTGGGAGAGGCTGTTTGAGGGTAAATCCACGTGTGGCATGTGGGAGTCTTTTAAGGAGCAGTTGGTGGGAGTGCAAGACAGGCATGTGCCAGTAAAAAGGAAGGACAGGAAAGGCAGGATTCGGGAACCATGGATGACAGGGAAATTTAGAATATTGTCAAAAAGAAAAAAAATGCATATGTGAGGTACAGGCAACTAAAACCAGATGAAGCACTTGTGAAATACAAGGAAAGTAGAAAAGAGATCAAGCAGGGAGTTAGGAGGGCAAAAAGGAGTCACGAAAAGTCCTTGGCAGACAGGATTAAGGAGAATTCCAAGACATTTTATACGTACATTAGGAACAAGAGGGTAGTTAGAGAAAGAGTTGGCCCACTCAAGGGCAAAGGAGGGAAATTATGTGTAGAACCAGAGGAAGTAGGTGAGATCCTTAATGGGTATTTTGCATTGGTATTCACAAAGAGATTGGTGGTGTCTCAGAGGGATGTGTAAACACTTTAGAACAGGTAATTGTTACGACGTAGGAAGTGTTAGATGTGTTAAAAAGCATTAAAGTAGACAAATCCCCAGGGCCAGATGGCATTTATCCGAGATTTATGAGGGAGACAAGAGTTTAAATCGCTAGGCCTCTGACAGGAATCTTTGTGTCCTCATTGGCCACAGGTGAGATCCCAGAGGATTGGAGAATAGCCAATGCTGTACCGTTATTTAAGAAAGGTTGCAAGGATAACCCGGGTAATTAGAGGCCAGTGAGCTTGATGTCAGTGACAGGGAAATTGTTGGAAGAGATTCTCAGAGATAGGGGCCGGGATTCTCCAATGCCGTGCCCTGTCAGAGAATTGGCGGGGGAGGGGGGCGCGTGAATCCCGCAACGCCACTCCGACACCGGGACTTCGATTTGGGAAAAACCTCATCAAATCAGTGGGGGGTGGGGGTGGGGAAGAGAGTCCGAGGTGTCGTGGTGTCCCGGGACCTCCCCTGCATGGGGACCTGGAACGGGCCCCAGCACCTCCTCCTCCCTCGGGGTGCCCGATGGCCCCCGGGGCTCTCCATGGGACTGGGGTGCGAGCGGATCCAACACCCGCAGCACCTGGCGCTGCCAGTCCTGGGCCCACCCTGGCATCGACAAGGGTCTGCAAGTCATGCAGCCATGGAGCTCAGAGACTTGCCCATCCCTGTATGTGTCTGGGCGACGCCGGCCAGCACATGGGGAACGGCGCCGATGCTCTCAGCGAAGGCCTGCTGAGACCGGACCACGGCGTTGAGCGTCTCTGCGATCTGCAGCTGACTCTGGCTCATGGCTGTCTGTGAGAGGGCAGCCATGTCATGGGCCACGAATGCCCCCTGCACGGAAAGCCCCAGGCCTTGCATACTGCGACCCATGTCCAACACCGTCGCACCCATTGCGGACGCCACCCATTCGGTTTCAGCTTGGGTGGCACACACGACCGGCACCACTCCCTGCTCCTGCACCGTTGGACTCCTCCACTTGCGTCTGCAGGTGCTGCAAGCCGGCCGTCACCCCCTCCACTTGTCCCAGGGTCCCCTGTGTCATGGTGTCTTGAGTCAACTGGGACGGGGGGCTGTTGATGTGGCTGCCCTCCCCCTCACTGATGAGTCCCTACGTCGTGGCCTCACTGGCACTGGATGGGGGCGGCATATGCCCGATAGCCCAGGTCGATCCATGGCTTGAGGTCGCCCCGGCACTGGCTGGGGGCAGCCTCCAGCAGATGGCCCGGGTTGGTCCCTGGCACGTGGTCACCCTGACACAGCCTGGGGGCGATCTGCATCCGCAAGGATGGGTGGATCGCCATATGGTCCTGCAATACACAATAAAGCATGCATGGTTAGATACGCAGATGGGGCTGAGGGGGTGGTGGGAGGAGGGGGGATGGGAGGAGGGCGGAAGGGGGGATGGGAGGAGGGGGGAGCAGGTGGGGGGTCTCACTTGGTGGTGCACCCCCGATGTCTGCATCCGCAACCTTCGGGTCCGCCTGCAAGGTCCAGGGCCCTCTGTTCATGAACGGTGAGGGGGCGCAATTCAGATGGACCCCCTCCAGTCCTGGCACGCTCCCGGTTGTTGTAGGCGCACTTCTCCTGGGGTGGGGGGGGTGGGGCAAAAGATCATTGTTAGGCGGACATATACTTGCAGCCCATCGGTTGGATGTATGTTGGCATAGGTTCACAGGCCATCCTATCAATGCAGCTTGCAAGGGTGGGTGCAGCAATATGGGTATCAGCTAGGGCTGCACCGCCCATCATGCAGGGGGAGGGGACAGTGCCACATGTGTGGGGGTTGAGGGTTTGGTGCCATGGGCACAGTGGGGGGTTACTCACCCTGGCTGCCCTGACTAGGTCACTGACCTTCTTGTGGCACTGGCTGCCTGATAGATCTACCATGCGGTTTTAGTAGCACTTTGCGATTACTAGAACTCAGTAGAAATTTAAGTTAAAACTTCTCAGGTGCAAATAAGAATTGTTTTATTTGTCTTCTATTGATTACAATTGAAAGTCATTTAAAAGGCAATTCGTAGACAATTGAAAACTTTCAAAGAATCACAGAAATGATTTTCTTGCTTAGGCAAACAGCAATAACTTTAGAAGTCAATGTCTGAAAATGAAATATGAAGACAGGGGGATGGCCGTACGGACCTCACGGTTATACAAAATCATATCAGTCTTTAGCCATCTATCTACACCTCGAAGTCATCCTAATTGGTTTGGGTTAGAATCAAATGAGTTTGATTTGACGGTTAGCTGTCAATCTTGAATTTGCAACATTAGTTTTAATTGTTTCGTGTCGAGATACTTGTGTATGGTCAGGAATGAGATATTGTGCTGTTCTCGAGACCAGCTTGAACTGGTCTTTTGCTGACTTAGCTGTTATAACAATAGAGCCTTCATGTTACTTGTCGTTGCTATGCTGTTGCTATGGAGCCTGTCCTGTCCTTGGACACTGTCTTGAAAAATATATTCATTAGTTCAGTTAAAGTGTTTGATTTAATCTCTACTGCTTTTGCATGCATCAGGTTCATTTGTGTGTCTGTTGTTCTTACGTTGTACTGTCTTGCTAGAATAATGGAACTTAGTAAAGTGAATTACGCTGCGTTATGCTGTTTTGTAAGCTGTATGTTTTGAGATGACCTGAGGTTATGAGAGTGTTGAAATCCTTAATTTAAAATGTGTAAAACTGGGGCTTAATATTTATCCTAAATAGCTCTCTTTTACCTATCAGGTGTATTAGGAAATAGTTGACTTCTACCCTGCCTGTCCTGGGGGTTATGCCTCCCACCTCTGTCCACAGGCGCCGGCTGGTGTTGGTTGCGACCCTATGGCCATGTCCGGGGTACAGGGCATCCCTCCTCTGCTCCACGGCGTTGAGGAGGGCCTCGATATCCTGGTCCTGGAACCTCGGCATGGCGCGGCGGGCGCCCATCTTCCCGCATTGCACTGTGTCTCTGCTGTCATCATGATAACCTCATGATGCTCCACTTCTCCAGCTTCCACCCCAAACACATTAAAGAAGCCATCCCCTATGGACAAGCACTCCGTATACACAGGATCTGCTCAGACGAGGAGGAGCGTAACAGACATCTACAGACGTTGAAAGATGCCCTCGTACGAACGAGATATGGCACTCGACTCATTGATCGACAGTTCCAACGCGCCACAGCGAAAAACCGCACCAACCTCCTCAGAAGACAAACATGGGACACAACCGACAGAATACCCTTCGTCGTCCAGTACTTCCCCGGAGCGGAGAAACTACGTCATCTTCTTCACAGCCTTCAACACGTCATTGATGACGATGAACATCTTGCCAAGGTCATCCCCACACCCCCACTACTTGCCTTCAAACAACCGCGCAACCTCAAACGAACCATTGTTTGCAGCAAACTACCCAGTCTTCAGAACGGTGACCACGACACCACACAACCCTGTCATGGCAATCTCTGCAAGACGTGCCAGATCATCGACATGGATACCACTATTACACGTGAGAACACCACCCACCAGGTACGTGCGACTCGGCCAACGTTGTCTACCTCATACGCTGCAGGAAAGGATGTCCCGAAGCGTGGTACATTGGCGAGACCATGCAGATGCTGCGACAACGAATGAACGGACATCGCGCAACAATCGCCAGGCAAGAATGTTCCCTTCCAGTCGGAGAACACTTCAGCAGTCAAGGGCATTCAGCCTCTGATCTCCGGGTAAGCGTTCTCCAAGGCGGCCTTCAGGACGCGCGACAACGCAGAATCGCCGAGCAGAAACTTATAGCCAAGTTCCGCACACATGAGTGCGGCCTCAACCGGGACCTGGGATTCATGTCGCATTACATTCACCCCCACCATCTGGCCTGCAAAATCCTACCAACTGTCCTGGCTTGATGCAATTCACACCTCTTTAACATGGGGTTACCCCATCTCTGGATCTGTAAAGATTTAATCACCTGCTAATGCTCGCATTCCAAGCATTGTTTGGCATCTTTGAATTTGTCTATATATGTGTTTCTGGAACATACCTCTTCATTCACCTGAGGAAGGAGCAGTGCTCCGAAAGCTAGTGACATCGAAACAAACCTGTTGGACTTTAACCTGGTGTTGTAAGACTTCGTACTGTGCTCACCCCAGTCCAACGCCGGCATCTCCACATCATGTCAAATAAGAGGACAGTGTTTACTGTAATGAGGATGGTTACTGACCCAGGGGGGGCGGTATGTCATGGTCTGCGGTGTCCTGGTGAACCTGTACACTCCCAACCATGGTGGAAATCCCCAACGTTGACATGCACCTTCTTATCATGGGGAGGGACTTTATTATGTACAGGACCAACAGACAAACAGGCCAAACCCCAAAAACAGGGAAGACCTCTAAAATGGCGAAAGAACTCGGCATATTCATGGAGCAGAGGGGGCAGTGGATCCATGGCAGTTCACCCACCCAGTTCTCCCAGGTACACATTGTATAAACACGGATTGACTTTTTTGTAGTGGGGAAATCGATGCTTCCACGGCGAGTAAGAACGGAATACTCTGCGATTGTAATCTCCAACCGCGTTGTAAGACCATAAGACCTTGAAAACAGAGATGAGGAGGAAGACAGAGATAGATAGGTTCTTCATTAATAAGGGGACCAGGGGTTATAGGGAGAAGGCAGGAGAATGGGGGATTAGAAAAGTATTAGCCATGATTGAATGGCGAAGCAGACTCGATGGGCCGAGTGGCCTAATTCTGCTTCTATGTTTTATGGTCTTAACCACGCCCCACATTACGTGGATGTGAGCTTGGAGACAGGATGTGCCCAATGCCCCATAGAGGTTGGACATGTCCCTCCTGGCCGATAAGACCTTCTGCGAGAAAATATCACAGGCCATCGATGAGTATATTACTAATAACCAAAATGGGAAGGTCTCGCTTTCCACGTTCTGGGAGGCACTGAAGGCTGTGATCCGGGGTGAAATTATTGCCTACAAAGCACCCAGAGTAAAGAGAGGTGGCTCGGCAACAGCTAGTCAACCCATATTGGAGGTGGATTGGCAATACTCCGAGGCCCCGACCGTAGAGCTCTTGGTGGAGAGGAAAAAGCTACAAGATCTTTGACCTGCTCTCCATGAGGAAAACAGTGCACCAACTCAGCCAGGGGGACCCTGTACGAACACAAGACACAACCAGCTCGCCAGCTGAGAAAGCATGCAACCACGAGGGAAATAGCGCATAGGTTACGGATGATAGAGGCAAACTAGTAGCATAGCCGAAGTAGGTCAACGAGGCATTCTACTGGGGGCTGTACACCTCCAAGCGCCCCGAGGATGAAATAGTTCCTTGATGGACTGGACATGCCAGTCTTGCGGGAAGGTAGGAAATGGGAGCTGGAAGCACCATAGAACTGGGAGAAGTCATGGAGAGCATCAACTCTTGCCTAAGATTCGCCTTATCTCACGTTCATAGATAAGGGGCGGGATTCTCCGGTATCTGGCGTGAACCACTCCAGCGTCGGGCCGCCCGGAAGGTGCGGAATCCTCCGCACCTTCAGGGGCTAGGCCTGCGCTGGAGTGATTGGCACCGTGCCAACTGGCACCAAAGGACCTCCGCCGACCGTTGCGAGTTGGCGCATACGCAGGAGCACCAGCGTTTTCCGAGAACCGCTGCCGTGATTCCTGTGCGTGCGCAGTGGGTTTCTTCTCCGTGCCGGCCATGGCAGAGCTTTACAGCGGCCGGCGCGGAGGGAAAGAGTGCCCCACGGCACAAGCCCGCCCGCAGATCGCGGGCCAGGCCACCGTGGACCTGCAGAAGTGGGACATACTCCCACTCTCCCTGGAAGATGAACGCACCACTCAGGTTCCTTTTCCTGTTTAGATCCATTCTGATCTACGTCCCCAAGGTTTTCTTCAATTCATTAGAAAAACAGATCATGGCGTTTGTGAGTAGGGGAGGGGGGGATCCTAGGATCCCCAAAATAGATTTGCAGAGAACGAGAAGCATGGGGGACCTATCCCTCTCAAATTGGCAGTATTACCACTGGGCAACAACTGCGGAAAGGATCAAGGAGCCGGAAGCCGAATGAGTGGGAATGGAGGTACTGCATGGGGACCGCCCTCCAGGCCCTGGCCACGGCAGTGGTCTCATCCCAACCAACCAAACACTCAACGGGCCAATGGTGATAGCCACACTCCGGTCGTGGAACCAACTACGACACCACTTCGGATTAACCATCAAGGCCCCCATCTGCAACAACCACAGGTTTGCGTCCACCATAGTGGACGCCGCCTTCAAAAGGCGGAGATAGGATAGGGGTCATTGACAGTTCGGTACTTCTACACAGACAACAGACTGCCAACACTGGAAGAACTAACAGAGAATTCCAGCTGACAGAGGAAAACACGCTAAGATATATGCAGGTCAAAAGCTTCTTACGTAGGGAAACAAGGACATACCCACGACCACCGCAACAATCACTGTTGGAGGACCTACTGGACGCGGACACCTTTGGGAAGGGGAATTGCGGTGACCTGTATGGGCGACTACTGGAAAGGGAACACATACTATTAGACGAAACAAGGGAAAAGTGGAAGGAAGATCTAGGGTTTGAAATAGGGTTGGGACTCTGGAGCAAAGCACTGCACAGGGCCAGCTTCACCTCCACATGACTAAGCCTAATGCAGCTGGAAGTGGTACACAGAACTCACTTAACCGAATGAGCAGGTTCTTCCTAAAGGTGGAAGACAAATGCAAACGGTACCAAGGAGGCCCGGCCAACCACATCCACATGTTCTAGTCTTGCCCCAGACTTGTCGGGTTCTAGACAGCCTTCTCCGAGGCATTAGTCTTTGGGGTATCAGAACAGCCAGATCCCTTCATGGGGAGCAGGGCCGACGCCCTTGCCTCCCTAATTGCCCGCCTGAGAATCCAGCTCAGCTGGCAATCAGCAGCACCACCTAAAGCTGCAGACTGGCTGCCCAACATATTGGAATTTCTCCAAATGAAGGAAATTATATTCGCCATCCGGGGGTCGAAAGAGGGCTCCTACAAAACATGAGAACCATTCACCCAGTTATTCCAAGACCTCTTTGTAGCCAACAGCCAATAAGCCAGAGGGAGGGAGGGGGAAGGCGCAGTAAAACAACGGACACAAATGAAAGGGGGGGTGGGGAATAAAGAGGCATGGAGCCCAACCATGCCCAACACATAACCAGATACACGGCATCACACCACCCCAACAGGAACAGGGTAAAAGAACCGAGGAGGTAAAGGGTCACAAGAAGGGGACGGCGGTCAGTAAGAAATGGGGGAGAGGGAAGCAGAGGATCCTACTAAAATTAATCGCCTACTGGAAAATGAAAAACAAGTAACTGTAATCGATGTAAATAACGAAAGATGGACATAATGGATGACAATTAATGTATATGTATTTTTCCGGTGTTTGTTCACGCTCATCTCTGCTCTGTATAATATGAAAAACCCTTTTGAAAAACATTTTAAAAGATTGTTCGTCTTCTCGGATTTTCTCCCCTGGTGGGCTTTGAGAGAAGATTCCTCACAGTTCCAATTTCTTATCTCGTAATTCAAGAGAGTGCAAATGCTGATGGTCCTTCAGTCTACTCTCTTAGGTAAGTCTTTCATTGACAAAAGTCTATCATCCTTTCAGTTCAGTAGTCCTGCAGTTTAAGCTTTCCGCCAATGCTGTAAAATTGCAGTCCTGTCATGCTGATAACTATGTCCTCGAAAGCAACGAAGAAAGAATGCGTATCTCCAAGATGTCTTCCCTAAGGGTCAAGAACACAAGGAGACTGAATCCCTTGAAACAGTGACGTGGGATAGGAGTAAGTGTTGGGGAGAATCTGTGGTAGTTAAAAGGCAATTATAGAAACATGATGTAAATAGTTAAAAACCTACTTCCATATGGTTGTTAAAAAGTACAGTATAGTTAGGGGGAGCTTTACTGTAAAGGGCTCATAGAATGGATATGCTACCAAGGCTCCTCAGGCTGCACCTTCCAAACCCACGACTGCTACATTCTAGAAGGTCAAGGGCAGCAGACATATGGGAACAACGCCACGTGGAGGTTCCCCTCCAAGTCACTCACCATCCAGAGTTGGGAAATATTTAGCCTTTCCTTTACCGTCTTTGGATCAAATTCCAGGAACTCCCTAACAGCCCTGTGGGTGTACCTACACCACATGGACTGCAAAGGTTCAAGAAGTCAGCTCACCACTGTCATGATATGCACTCATGCACATAGTGAGATACAGACAGGCAGTGACAGACACCCAGTACAGCCAATCAACACACAGAACAGAACACAACCAATCACCAGACAGAACACTGGAGAGGGGATTCCCACTATAAAACACATGAGGCATCAACACTCCGCCTCTTTCCGCTGGTGACAACTGTAGTGACAGTCAGGGTGTATATATGAGTTAGCACCTTCTACACGTGGCTCAGAGCTAGTCTGATCTGGTTAGTTATAGTTAGCACACTTAGAGTAGTCGAGTGTCAACCCACAGCACGTTACAGTAGTTCAATAAATCGTATTGGACCAACGTCTCAGTTTGGTATCTGCTTTTCAGTACAACTGCATCCAGTTACAGTCCATGTTAGAGTAGTAGAGTGTCAACCCACAGCAGCTGTGTGCACTGTTACAGTAGTTCAATAAATCGTACTGAACCAACGTCTAAGTTTTGTGTCTGCTTTCCAGTACAACTGCACCCAGTTGCAGTCTGTGTTACCCCAGGGTGAATAACACGACATGGTACCAGTAGTCTATTCATCTAAGTAATTTACCTCGAGTGATTCAGTGACGACCAGCAAGTGCCTTCCAGTGGCATGGAGAAGATCCAGGCCCCTCCACAGCTACGGATCTCCGGCAATCTCGGCGCCAACTGGCGGGTCTTCAAGCAGAAGTTCAGTCCCTACATTGAGGCCTCGGGCCTCGAGGATGTGTCTGATGCCAGAAGAATCGCGCTGCTTCTATCGACTGCGGGGAACCAAGCCATCCAAATTTTCAACTCGCTCACTTTTGCCGACGGCGAGGACAAGACCAAATTAAAGACCATTTTAGCCAAATTCGACAATCACTGTGAAGTCGAAACGAACGAGAGCTTTGAGCGCTATGTCTTCCAGCAACGCCTTCAGGGTAAGGATGAACCTTTCCAATCTTTTCTAACTCATCTCCGTATATTAGCGCAGTCCTGCAACTATGGTGACACCGCTGATTCCATCATGAGGGATCAGGTCGTGTTTGGGGTCCACTCCGACGCCCTGCGGGGGCAGCTCCTAAAAATAAAAAACATGACCCTGCCAGTCGCAATCGAGACATGTAAAGTGCATGAACAGGCGAGAAGTCGGTACTCCCGTCATAAATCGGCAGAACAGGACAAACTTGCCTCCCACGAGGCAGAGTGTGTACAGGCCACCGCCCGGTTCCGGCACCTCAGTATCGATGAAGGCAGCCATTTTGTGTTCTTTTCCCGGGGTCCCACGAACGGGAGAACAAAGCGGCCGAAGACCAAATTGCACAGGTGTGAACGGCGGCTGACCGCACTACGGATGTGCGACGATGCACAGAGCGAAACAATGTCAACGTCATGACGTGCCCGAACTGCGGCACTGCCCACTTAAAGTGGCAAAGCCCTGCAAGAGGCAGGCAATGTTTAAATTGTGGGAAGCCTGGACATTATGCAGCCTTGTGCAGGTCTGCACTACCGGTCGTGGGCCAGCGATCCCATTTCCAACGCAAACGCGTTCAATGTGTGCAGCAAGGGCTACTGGATTCTGATCCTGGTAGCACTACGGATCCAGAGTCCCCATATCATGTGGGCATCATCACTACATGTGACAAGGCCTCCTCAAATTCAGCTAGACGTCTATCTATCCTCACCGTGGATTCTGCGGACGAATGGCGTGCTGTCGTACACGTTAACCAATGCAGCATCCAGTTCAAGCTGGACACTGGTGCTTCATCCAATCTCATATCTCAAGCATCAAAAGGCAACCCAAAATTCTTCCGCCGGCCTGCCAGCTTCTTGACTATAATGGCAATGCCATAACTGCATTAGGATCTTGTCATCTGCATGTCTCCAACAAGGCCATCAATGCCACACTGCGATTTGAAATCGTCAAGCCTGACAAGGCTTCCCTGCTTGGTGCCCATTCATGCAAGCTACTCAATCTCGTGCAGCGAGTCCATGCCATGTCCTCTGCCAATGTGGATCTTCAGGCTGACATTGATGAAATCCTGACACAATACCCGGATGTGTTTAGTGGAATGGGTACGCTGCCATACCGCTACAAAATCTTACTCAGGCCTGATGCCACACCTGTGATCCATGCACCACGCCGGGTGCCTGCTCCTCTGAAAGAACGTGTAAATGCGCAGCTGCAGGAGCTCCAAGACCAGGGTATAATCTCTAAAGTGACGGAACCGACTGACTGGGTCAGCTCGATGGTCTGTGTGAAGAAGCTCTCAGTAGAGTTGCGCATATGTATAGATCCCAAAGATCTTAACCAGAACATAATGCGGGAACACTACCCGATCCTGAAGCGGGAGGAACTAACCAGTGAGATGGCACATGCCAAATTCTTCACAAAGCTAGAGGCATCGCGTGGTTTCTGGCAGATACAACTGGATGAGTCCAGCAGGAAGCTCTGCACGTTTAATACACCTTTCGGAAGGTACTGTTATAACCGCACGCCGTTCGGCATAGATTTCAGAGGCTGAAACATTCACAGGATCATGGAACAGATGATGGAGGGCATTGAGGGTGTGTGTGTCTACGTAGATGATGTAATCATATGGTCCACGACCCCCGAGGAACACATGTCTCGTCTCAAACAAGTCTTTCGACGTATCCATGCAAACGGCCTCAAGTTGAACAAGGCCAAGTGCTCCTTTGGCATGTCATCCATCAGGTTTTTGGGCGATCAAATATCTCAGCAGGGTGTGCAACCAGATTCGGACAAAGTCAAGGCCATCAACACCATGAAGACCCCGGAAGACAAAAAGGTGGTACTACGCTTCCTCGGTATGGTTAACTTCTTGGAAAAGTTCATTCCCAACCTCGCATCACACACCACGGCTCTCAGGCATCTGGTGAAGAAGTCCACTGCGTTCCAGTGGCTACCAACACATCAAGCAGAGTGGCTCGAGTTAAAGGTAAAGCTCACCACTGCTCCGGTACTAGCATTTTTTGACCCGGAGAGGGAGACAAAAATTTCCACGGACGCCAGCCAGGAAGGCATCGGTGCGGTGCTCCATCTGAAGGATGACTCCTCGTCCTGGGCTCCAGTGGCCTATGCGTCAAGGGCCATGACTCCCACTGAATAGAGGTATGCTCAGATAAAAAGAGTGCCTGGGCCTCCTAACCAGCATTGTAAAGTTCCATGACTACGTCTACCAACCTTCACAGTAGAGACACGGACCACAGACCCTTGGTCCATATTATTCATAAGGACTTGAATGACATGACGTCCAGGCTTCAATGCATTCTCCTTCGACTCCGCAGGTACGATTTTGAGTTAGTATACACACCGGGCAAGGAGCTAATAATTGCGGATGCCTTGTCGCGCTCCATCACCTCGCCCTGTGAACAGGTAGACTTCATCTGTCAAATTAAGGCACAGGTGCAACTGTGGGCCAGCAACCTCCCGGCCTCAGATGAAAGAGTGGTCAACATTCGAGAAGAGACTGCCAAGGGCCCTCTTCTGCAGTGGGTAATGCATCACCTTGCAAATGGTTGCCAGAAAGGGCAATGCCCCCAGTTCTTTAATGTCAAGGATGACCTGACAGTCGTCGAGGGACCCTCCTCAAGCTAGATCGTATTGTTATTCCTCGCAGCCTCCAGAGCTTAATGCTCAAACAAATCCACGAGGGACACCTCGGTGTCGAGAAATGTAGGCGCAGGGCCCGGCAGGCTGTCTATTGGCCTGGAATCAACCAGGACATATCCAACATGATCCTGAATTGTGCGACCTGCCAGCGTTTCCAGCCTGCTCAGGCCAAAGAAACACTCCAGCAACACGAGATTGTGACGTCTCCATGGTCTAAGGTGGGAATCGACCTTTTCCACGCCAATGGGCGTGACTATGTGCTCTTCACAGACGACTTCTCAAGTTACCCGGAAGTTGTGAAGCTGTCCGACCTCACATCAAGGACAGACATCAAGGCCTGCAAGGAGACATTTGCCAGGCATGGTATTCCGCTCACTATCATGAGTGACAATGGTCCCTGCTTCCACAGCCAAGAGTGGTCCAATTTCGCCAAGCTGTACCAATTCAAACACATTACCTCAAGCCCGCACTACCCGCAATCTAACGGGAAGGTCGATAAAGGGGTCCATATTGTGAAGCAACTGCTCTGCAAGGCTGCAGACTCGGCTTCTGACTTCAATCTTGCGCTGCTGGCATACAGGGCAACCCCTCTGTCCACCGGTATGTCTCCAGCACAGCTCCTTATGAATAGGAACGTGCGGACGACTGTTCTGGCCATTCACTTACCAGACCTGGATCACATCCCAGTGCTGCAAAAGGTGCAGCAACTCAGGAACTGGCAAAAGCTGACATACGATGCTCATGCTACTGATTTGCCTGTGCTATCTCCAGAAGATGCCGTTTTGCATCAAGTTACCTGATGGCGGCTGGTCAGCCCCAGCTGTTGTTGTTTGACAGGCTGCTCCCAGGTCGTTTGTGGTTCGTATGGCTGATGGCTCCATTGTCAGGCGCAACAGAAGGGCTCTACGCAAACTTGCCTGCCCAGCACCGAATCTCACCTTTCCAGCTGTTGTTATGCCTCCTCCGGACACCTCGCTCCACGAGGCCACCAATCTGGCTGCAATCCCGTCTGTCAAGGCACCGTCGTCCCCACCTCCACCTCTCAGGTGGTCGACAAGGATCCAACGCCAGCCCAAAGATTGGACTTTTTATAGACACTTATCTTGTACATATTGTTCGGTATCTGCATGCGAGACACCTTCCATGTACATATTCATTCACTCGCCATTTACTGTAAATAGTTATATCTGTATATACTATCGTATATGCTCTAAGCACCCGACATTTTTTTAAAAAGGAGGATGTTATGATATGCACTCATGCACATAATGAGATACAGACAGGCAGTGACAGACACCCAGTACAGCCAATCAACACACAGGACAGAACACAACCAATCACCAGACAGAACACTGGAGGGGGGATTCCCACTATAAACACATGAGGCATCAACACTCCGCCTCTTTCCGCTGGTGACAACTGTAGTGACAGTCAGGGTGTATATATCAGTTAGCACCATCTACACGTGGCTCAGAGCTAGTCTGATCTGGTTAGTTATAGTTAGCACACTTAGAGTAGTCGAGTGTCAACCCACAGCAAGTTACAGTAGTTCAATAAATCGTATTGGACCTGTTGGGAGTTTTCTATCGGCCTCCAAATAGTTCTAGGGATGTAGAGGAAAGGATGGCGAAGATGATTCTGGATAAGAGCGAAAGTAACAGGGTAGTTATTATGGGAGACTTTAACTTTCCAAATATTGACTGGAAAAGATATAGTTCGAGTGCAATAGATGGGTCGTTTTTTGTACAATGTGTGCAGGAGGGTTTCCTGACACAATATGTTGACAGGCCAACAAGAGGCGAGGCCACGTTGGATTTGGTTTGGGGTAATGAACCAGGCCAGGTGTTGGATTTGGAGGTAGGAGAGCACTTTGGGGACAGTGACCACAATTCGGTGACGTTTACGTTAGTGATGGAAAGGGATAAGTATACACCGCAGGGCAAGAGTTATAGATGGGGGAAGGGCAATTATGATGCCATTAGACATGACTTGGGGGGGATAGGTTGGAGAAGTAGGCTGCAAGTATTGGGCACACTGGATAAGTGGAACTTGTTCAAGGAACAGCTACTGCGTGTTCTTGATAAGTACCTACCGGTCAGGCAGGGAGGAAGGTGTCGAGCGAGGGAACCGTGGTTTACCAAAGAAGTGGAATCTCTTGTTAAGAGGAAGAAGGAGGCCTATGTGAAGATGAGGTGTGAAGTTTCAGTTGGGGCGATTGATAGTTACAAGGTAGCGAGGAAGGATCTAAAGAGAGAGCTAAGACAAGCAAGGAGGGGACATGAGAAGTATTTGGCAGGTAGGATCAAGGAAAACCCAAAAGCTTTCTATAGGTATGTCAGGAATAAAAGAATGACTAGGGTAAGAGTAGGGCCAGTCAAGGACAGGGATGGGAAGTTGTGTGTGGAGTCTGAAGAGATAGGCGAGATACTAAATGAATATTTTTCGTCAGTATTCACTCAGGAAAAAGATAATGTTGTGGAGGAGAATGCTGAGACCCAGGCTATTAGAATAGATGGCATTGAGGTACGTCGGGAAGAGGTGTTGGCAATCCTGGACAGGCTGAAAATAGATAAGTCCCGGGGGCCTGATGGGATTTATCCTAGGATTCTCTGGGAAGCCAGGGAAGAGATTGCTGGGCCTTTGGCTTTGATTTTTATGTCATCATTGGCTACAGGAATAGTGCCAGAGGACTGGAGGATAGCAAATGTGGTCCCTTTGTTCAAAAAGGGGAGTAGAGACAACCCCGGCAACTATAGACCGGTGAGCCTTACGTCTGTTGTGGGTAAAGTCTTGGAGGGGATTACAAGAGACAAGATTTATAATCATCTAGATAGGAATAATATGATCAGGGATAGTCAGCATGGCTTTGTGAAGGGTAGGTCATGCCTCACAAACATTATCGAGTTCTTTGAGAAGGTGACTGAACAGGTAGACGAGGGTAGAGCAGTTGATGTGGTGTATATGGATTTCAGTAAAGCGTTTGATAAGGTTCCCCACGGTAGGCTATTGCAGAAAATACGGAGGCTGGGGATTGAGGGTGATTTAGAGATGTGGATCAGAACTTTGGCTAGCTGAAAGAAGACAGAGGGTGGTGGTTGATGGGAAATATTCAGAATGGAGTTCAGTTGCAAGTGGCGTACCACAAGGATCTGTTCTGGGGCCGTTGCTCTTTGTCATTTTTATCAACGACCTAGAGGAAGGCGCAGAAGGGTGGGTGACTAAATTTGCAGACGACACTAAAGTCGGTGGTGTTGTTGACAGTGCGGAAGGATGTAGCAGGTTACAGAGGGACATAGATAAGCTGCAGAGCTGGGCTGAGAGGTGGTAAATGGAGTTTAATGTAGAGAAGTGTGAGGTGATTAACTTTGGAAGGAATAACAGGAATGCGGAATATTTGGCTAATGGTAAAGTTCTTGGAAGTGTGGATGAGCAGAGGGATCTAGGTGTCCATGTGCATAGATCCCTGAAAGTTGCCACCCAGGTTGATAGGGTTGTGAAGAAGGCCTATGGAGTGTTGGCCTTTATTGGTAGAGGGATTGAGTTCCGGAGTCATGAGGTCATGTTGCAGCTGTACAAAACTCTGGTACGGCCGCATTTGGAGTAGTGCGTACAGTTCTGGTCACCGCATTATAGGAAGGACGTGGAAGCTTTGGAGCGGGTGCAGAGGAGATTTACCAGGATGTTGCCTGGTATGGAGGGAAAATCTTATGAGGAAAGGCTGATGGACTTGAGGTTGTTTTCGTTAGAGAGAAGGTTAAAAGGAGACTTAATAGAGGCATACAAAATGATCAGGGGGTTAGATAGGGTGGACAGTGAGAGCCTTCTCCCGCGGATGGAAATGGCTAGCAGGAGGGGACATAGCTTTAAACTGAGGGGTAATAGATATAGGACAGAGGTCAGAGGTAGGTTCTTTACGCAAAGAGTGGTGAGGCCGTGGAATGCCCTACCTGCAACAGTAGTGAACTCGCCAACATTGAGGGCATTTAAAAGTTTATTGGATAAGCATATGGATGATAATGGCATAGTGTAGGTTAGATGGCTTTTGTTTCGGTGCAACATCGTGGGCCGAAGGGCCTGTACTGCGCTGTATCGTTCTATGTTCTATGCATACCCTCTCCCCCGCATATCCGACATGGTCAATCGAATTGCACAGTGCAAGGTCTTTTCCACCGTGGACCTCAAGTCCGTCTACCACCAGCTCCCCATCCGTCCCGGTGACCGCAACTATACTGCCTTTGAAGCAGACGGGCGGTTATACCACTTTTTAAGGGTTCCATTCGGCGTCACGAACGGAGTCTCGGTCTTCCAACGAGAGATGGACCGAATGGTTGACCAGCACGGTTTACGGGCCACGTTCCCGTATCTCGACAACGTCACCATCTGCGGCCACGACCAGCAGTACCACGACGCCAATCTCCAAAAATTCCTCCAGACCGCTCACGCCCTGAACCTCACTTACAACAAAGAAAAATGCGTGTTCCGCACCGATCGTCTAGCCATCCTGGGCTACGTAGTGCGTAATGGAGTGATAGGCCCCGACCCTGAACGCATGCGCCCCCTCATGGAGTTCCCTCTCCCCCACTGTGCCAAAGCCCTGAAACGTTGCCTGGGCTTCTTTTCTTATTACGCCCAGTGGATCCCCTAGTACGCAGACAAGGCCCGTGCACTAATCCAGTCCACTACTTTTCCCCTGACGACAGAGGCATGCCAGGCCTTTAGCCGCATCAAAACGGATATCGCAAAGGCCACGATGCGCGCCATCGACGAGTCCCTCCCCTTCCAGGTCGAGAACGATGCATCGGATGTAGCTCTGGCGGCCACCCTCAACCAAGCGGGCAGACCCGTGGCCTTCTTCTCCCGAACCCTCCACGCTTCAGAAATCCGCCACTCCTCAGTGGAAAAGGAGGCACAAGCAATAGTGGAAGCTGTGCGACACTGGAAGCATTACCTGGCCGGTAGGAGATTCACTCTCCTCACTGACCAACGGTCGGTTGCCTTCATGTTCGATAATGCACAGTGGGGCAAGATCAAGAACGACAAGATCTTGCGGTGGAGGATCGAACTCTCCACCTTCAATTATGAGATCTTGTATCGTCCCGGAAAGCTGAACGAGCCATCCGATGCCCTATCTCGCGACACATGTGCCAATGTACAAGTGGACCGTCTACAAGCCCTCCACGAGGACCTCTGCCACCCGGGGGTCACTCGTTTCTAACACTTCCTTAAGGCCCGCAACATCCCTTACTCCGTCGAGGACGTCCGAACAGTCACCAGAAACTGCCAGATCTGCGCTGAGTGCAAACCGCACTTTTTCAGGCCAGACAGAGCGCACCTGGTTAAGGCCTCTCGACCCTTTGAACGCCTCAGTTTGGATTTCAAAGGCCCCCTCCCCTCCACCGATCGCAACGCGTACTTCCTGAATGTCGTTGACGAATATTCCCGTTTCCCTTTCGCCATCCCCTGCCCCGACATGACCGCATCCACGGTCATTAAAGCCCTCGGTACCATTTTTACACTGTTCGGTTTCCCCGACTATATCCATAACGACAGGGAATCCTCCTTTATGAGGGACGAACTGCATCAATTCCTGCTCAGCAGGGGCATAGCCTCGAGCAGGGCGACCAGTTACAACCCCCGGGGGAACGGGCAGGTAGAAAGGGAGAATGGAACGGTCTGGAAGGCCGTCCTGCTGGCCCTCCGGTCTAGGAGCCTTCCAATTTCCCGCTGGCAGGAAGTCCTCCCGGATGCCCTTCACTCTATCCGGTCCCTGCTGTGCACCATCACGAATCAAACGCCTCACGAGCGCCTCCTCCTCTTTCCTAGGAAGTCCTCCTCTGGAACGCCACTTCCGACCTTGCTAGCAGCTCCGAGAGCCATTCTGCTCCGGAAACATGTGCGGGCGCACAAGTCAGATCTGTTGGTGGAACGGGTGCATCTCCTTCACGCCAACCCGCAATACGCCTTTGTGGAGTACCCCGATGGGCGACAGGGCACGGTCTCCCTACGAGATCTGGCGCCCGCCGGAGCTACCCACCCCCCCCCCCAACGCCAATCACCACCTCCTCATTCCCGCCGGTTCATCCCGCAGCCACCCCCTTCCCGGGGGGTTCGGTTCTCCTCCCAGACCCGCCCAGGAGTAAGGACACAGGGGACAGCGCTACGCTCCCAGAGTCGACGGGACTCGAGCCAGCGCCATCACCACCACGCCCGAGACGATCGGAAAGGACGACCAGGGCGCCCATCCGGCTCATCGAATCACTTTAACTCTCAACGTTTTCAGTTATTGTGTCTTGTTATAGTTATGGCATCATGCCGACCCTGTTTGGCCCGTTTTCCCAGTTTTCAGTTATTGTGTCTTGTTATAGTTATGGCATCATGCAGACCCTGTTTGGCCCGTTGGCCCAGTTGAAGCGATAATTTTGTGTTTTGTTCAAAGTTACGGCACAGTACCGACTCTGTAAACCCCTACCACCATGCGAACCACCATCCCGCCGGGTTTTTTTTCAACAAGGGGTGAATGTGGTGGTATGTATTAGGGGTAATACTGTACACCACGTGTCAACAGGCTATTGGTGGAGGGATGCCAGGTCCTGATAGGATCTGCCACCTACTGGACTCCACCCAGAAATGCCGGTATAAGGACCCAGTTTTTCCCTCCATTTCCCTCAGCAGTTGCATTCTGTAACCACGTTGCTGGGGATAAAGTTCTGCTTAATAAAGCCTTCAATTGACATTACCTCATCCTGCTTCGCGTCATATTGACAGTGCTACAAAGGGTCGCTGTGGGAGTGTCTCAAGATTCATCCCCAGCTGAGAGCTCGGAACAGCACTAATTTCCAAATGGCCTTTTTCCTGCTCCATATATTCACCAATTCTCCCGTTCCCTGCGCAGTTCCTCCCCGACCGACACTGAGGATAAGGGGCGGGGCTTGCTGAGATGCGCGCGCATCCCGGGGAAAGTGGCGGGGGCTCGCCGGAGATGCGCGCACATCCCTGCGCCGGGGGGGGGTGGGGTGGAGATTGTTGCATATGCGCGCCCACTCCCCGGAAAGGGGCGGGGCTTGTTGGAGGTGCATATGCTTATCCCCGGAAAGGGCGGGGCTTTAGGAAGCGCATGCGCGCATCCCCGTGAAAGGGGCGGCACTTTGTGGGAAGCGCATGCGCGCATTCTTGGGCAAGGGGCGGGGCTTGTCGGAGGTTCGCGCGCGTCACCGAGACGGAGGCTGTTGGCGCGAAGTGTCCGGCCCGGAGGAAGATAGAGTCTGGCTCAAACAGGAGCCTCCGAGTATCCGTGCTGAGGCCTCGTCTGGGCCACCGAATGTGACTCAGATCTCCCGGCTACAGCAGGGCCTGTGTCTCCCACTCGCCTCAGCCGGTGGTCCCGGAGCCCTGGCCTATCATCCTGGGGGGTAAGAGTGTCCTGTAACTGACCTGTGGTAATAGATCAGCTGCTGCATTCTCCAGCGGTTGGTGGACAGGAGCTGCAACTTTCCCCAACTACGGCTGTCTCCGAGATCAGGGTCTGTTTTTAAACATATTTAACTCTTGAATGAGGATCAGTTGTTTCGTTCGAAAGACATTTCTGACTTTTAAGAGCCACAGGAGGTCCCAAAATGCTTTAGTCAATGTGTTGTAATGTGGAAACCTGGCAACCAATTTGTACACAGCAAGCTCCCACTGACAGCAATGTGGTAATGACTAGATAATGTCTTTGTGATGTTGATGGGGAGATAAATGCTGAGATGTAATTCCCCTGTTTTTCTTTAAAACAATGTCATGAGATCTTTACATTCACAAAGCCAAATGGAGTCTCTGTTTAAGGTGCCATCTGAACGATGTCACCTCTGACTGTGCAGCACTCCCACAAAACTACACTGGAGCTGTCAGCCTTGATTTTTGTGCTCTTGCCCTGGAACCCAGAAATTTGAGATTCTGGGTGTTGCCAAGTGAATTATGGCTGCCAAACAACATGATAATGACCAAATGGTCTGTTTTAGTGCTGTTGATTCAGGATGCCAGGGAGAATATCCCTACTCTAAATAATCTTTATTAGTGTCATAAGCAGGCTTACATTAACACTGCAACAAAGTTACTGTGAAAATCCCCTAGTCGCCACACTCCGATGCTTGTTCGGGTACACTGGAGGAGAATTCCGAATGTCCAATTCACCCAGAACTAGCAGTCTCCGCACAGACAGTAACCCAAGTGGGAATCGAACCCGGGTCTCTGGTGCTGTTATGCAGCAGTGCTAACCACCGTGCTACCGTTTGGTTGTGTGTAAGTTTACTTTGAGAGCAGACAGTATGTGCTTAATGTATTATTAAAGCAACAGAGCAGTACTCCATTTGAGTGTCTGCCTGGAGTAAGGTGCAAATTTCTGGAGTGGGATTTAAATCCCCATGATTCTGACTCTGATATGAGTGTCATCACCGATTGGGCTATAATTATAGTTTTGCTTCTGATCACAAATCATTGTTACTGCAAGATTTTGAGAACGGTATTACCTTTTTTGAAAGTTAATATAAATTTGGAAAGCTGAAATATTGTCAAGAGACACTAAGATCAATTAAGTTATAACCCTTGGTATTTTAACCAACTGGTCACTTTAATTGTATCTGCCTGTTTGTATTCCTCAGTTGAAGCTTCGCCCTCACAGTCTAACCATCTCAGCTTCAGTAGCTCACGTGTTGAGTTTGTTAGTTTCTTTCTAGCAAGAGTTTATATATCACAGGTGTGAAGGAGAGATTTTGTTGACCACAAGACTGGAGGGGCCAGAGAGCTGGAGGAGCAGATGGTGCAATTAGGGGGAAGGTTGGGAAATGAATGGAGCCGAAGTGACATGCAGCTGCCAATGATATGTTGGGCTTGTGTGATTTGGTGTAAAATACGATTTGAATGGCAGAGGTTTTGGATGAATTCGTAGAGGGTCATTGGTTACAAGAGCATTTGAGTAATTAGTTTGGAGTGTGAAAAAACCTTAATGGCGGTGTCGACAGCAAATGCTTAAGCCATTGATAGGAGTTGGGTGATGTGAGTTGGATGGTGAAAATCCCTTCCGGTCTTAACTTTGTCTCACACTTAACCTGAAATTGCCAAAACTAGGGCCATAAATGCAGGAAAGTCATTCATAAATCCAATATAGGGAATTAAGACAGAACATCTATACTCTGATGAAAGTGGCAACCTCGATATACTTGGAGTGACATTCAGCTGGATGTTGGATTGAAAACATGAGGGAGCAAGGAAATGCTGAGGAGATTAAATTAAGAGGGGAGAGTTCTGTAGAGCAAAGACCTTTATAGGTTGAATGGCCTGTTTCTGTGGTGTTCATTCTATGGGCAGCATCATCCATAGACATGAGCCAGCTTTTACATCTGCTGATGACCCCCAGCTCCAGCGTTGGACTGTCTAAGCTGTCAGCTGTTCCAAAATCTTGATTGAGATGAACCACAATTTCTTGCATTTAAAGTGCAAAAACTAAAGACTTTAGCTTCCATGATAAACTCCATACCTGCAATACTAACTCTATTCCCCTTTCATTAGTTGAAATGAATTCCATTACGATTTTTATGACTTTATTGACATGTGTTGCTATTTCTATTGAGTTTCTGCTTGTAAGCACAAGTACATAGAACATAGAACAATACAGGGCAGTACAGGCCCTTCGGCCCACGATGTTGCACCGAAACAAAAGCCATCTAACCTACACTATGCCATTATCATCCATATGTTTATCCAATAAACTTTTAAATGCCCTCAATGTTGGCGAGTTCACTACTGTAGCAGTTAGGGCATTCCACGGCCTCACTACTCTTTGCGTAAAGAACCTACCTCTGACCTCTGTCCTATATCTATTACCCCTCAGTTTAAAGCTATGTCCCCTCATGCTAGCCATTTCCATCCGCGGGAGAAGGCTCTCACTGTCCACCCTATCCAACTCCCTGATCATTTTGTATGCCTCTATTAAGTCTCCTCTTAACCTTCTTCTCTCCAACGAAAACAACCTCAAGTCCATCAGCCTTTCCTCATAAGATTTTCCCTCCATACCAGGCAACATCCTGGTAAATCTCCTCTGCACCCGCTCCAAAGCCTCCACGTCCTTCCTATAATGCGGTGACCAGAACTGTACGCAATACTCCAAATGCGGCCGTACCAGAGTTCTGTACAGCTGCAACATGACCTCCCGACTCCGGAACTCAATCCCTCTACCAATAAAGGCCAACACTCCATAGGCCTTCTTCACAACCCTATCAACCTGGGTGGCAACTTTCAGGGATCTATGTACATGGACACCTAGATCCCTCTGCTCATCCACACTTTCAAGAACTTTACCATTAGCCAAATATTCCGCATTCCTGTTATTCCTTCCAAAGTGAATCACCTCACACTTCTCTACATTAAACTCCATTTGCCACCTCTCAGCCCAGCTCTGCAGCTTATCTATATCCCTCTGTGACCTGCTACATCCTGCCACACTATCGACAACACCACCGACTTTAGTATCGTCTACAAATTTACTCACCCACCCTTCTGCGCCTTCCTCTAGGTCATTGATAAAAATGACAAACAGCAACGGCCCCAGAACAGATCCTTGTGGTACTCCACTTGTGACTGTACTCCATTCTGAACATTTCCCATCAACCACCACCCTCTGTCTTCTTTCAGCTAGCCAATTTCTGATCCACATCTCTAAATCACCCTCAATCCCCAGCCTCCGTATTTTCTGCAATAGCCTACCGTGGGGAACCTTATCAAACGCTTTGCTGAAATCCATATACACCACATCAACTGCTCTACCCTCATCTACCTGTTCAGTCACCTTCTCAAAGAACTCAATAAGGTTTGTGAGGCATGACCTACCCTTCACAAAGCCATGCTGACTATCCCTGATCATATTATTCCTATCCAGATGATTATAAATCTTGTCTCTTATAATCCCCTCCAAGACTTTACCCACTACAGACGTGAGGCTCACCGGTCTATAGTTGCCGGGGTTGTCTTTGCTCCCCTTTTTGAACAAAGGGACCACATTTGCTGTCCTCCAGTCCTCTGGCACTATTCCTGTAGCCAATGATGACATAAAAATCAAAGCCAAAGGTCCAGCAATCTCTTCCCTGGCCTCCCAAAGAATCCTAGGATAAATCCCATCGGGTCCCGGGGACTTATCTATTTTAAGCCTGTCCAGAATTGCCAACACCTTCCCTACGTACCTCTATGCCATCTATTCTATTAGCCTGGGGCTCAGCATTCTCCTCCACAACATTATCTTTTTCCTGAGTGAATACTGACGAAAAATATTCATTTAGTATCTCGTCTATCTCTTCAGACTCCACACACAATTTCCCATCCCTGTCCTTGACTGGTCCTACTCTTTCCCTAGTCATTTGCTTATTCCTGACATACCTATAGAAAGCTTTAGGGTTTTCCTTGATCCTTCCTGCCAAATACTTCTCATGTCCCTTCCTTGCTCGTCTTAGCTCTCTCTTTAGATCCTTCCTCGCTACCTTGTAACTATCCATCGCCCCAACTGAAACTTCACACCTCATCTTCACATAGGCCTCCTTCTTCCTCTTAACAAGAGATTCCACTTCCTTGGTAAACCACGGTTCCCTCGCTCGACGGCTTCCTCCCTGCCTGACCGGTACATACTTATCAAGAACACGCAGTAGCTGATCCTTGAACAAGCCCCACTTATCCAGTGTGCCCAACACTTGCAGCCTACTTCTCCACCTTATCCCCCCCTAAGTCACGTCTAATGGCATCATAATTGCCCTTCCCCCAGCTATAACTCTTGCCCTGCGGTGTATACTTATCCCTTTCCATCACTAACGTAAACGTCACCGAATTGTGGTCACTGTCCCCAAAGTGCTCTCCTACCTCCAAATCCAACACCTGGCCTGGTTCATTACCCCAAACCAAATCCAACGTGGCCTCGCCTCTTGTTGGCCTGTCAACATATTGTTTCAGGAAACCCTCCTGCACACACTGTACAAAAAACGACCCATCTATTGTACTCAAACTATATCTTTTCCAGTCAATATTTGGAAAGTTAAAGTCTCCCATAATAACTACCCTGTTACTTTCGCTCTTATCCAGAATCATCTTCGCCATCCTTTCCTCTACATCCCTAGAACTATTAGGAGGCCTATAAAAAACTCCCAACAGGGTGACCTCTCCTTTCCTGTTTCTAACTTCAGCCCACACTACCTCGGAAGAAGAGTCCCCATCTAGCATCCTCTCCGCCACCGTAATACTGCTCTTGACTAGCAGCGCCGCACCTCCCCCTCTTTTGCCTCCTTCTCTGAGCTTACTAAAACACCTAAACCCCGGAACCTGCAACATCCATTCCTGTCCCTGCTCTATCCATGTTTCCGAATTGGCCACAACATCGAAGTCCCAGGTACCAACCCATGCTGCCAGTTCCCCTACCTTGTTTCGTATACTCCTGGCATTGAAGTAGATGAGGTTTGACTTTGTTCCATCAAATTTCCCTCCCTTTGTGTAGGCCTTTTGTTGCATTGCGTGCTCCCTTTAAGATTTCCATGCATGGCATCCCAAAGAGACCTTCTGTACAACCTGTTATGAGGACAGGAAATATTATGAGTAATGAGCCCTATTTTATTAGTAGCCTAACTGTGCACGAACATTTATCAAATAGTGATCACAACATGATTGAATTCAGTGTAGCATTTGAAAGTGAAAGCACATTTCAGACACCAGAATTTTAGAATTGGGTACGGTGGACTTTAATAGGATGATGCAGAGACTGTCTACGATAAACTGGTAAGATCTGTTAATGGGTCAAACGACTGAAGGTCAGTGGAGAATATTTTAAAAAACATTTAACGAGATACAGAGCAAGTATACACCCCTGAGAGAAAAGTGTTCCGCTTTTGTGGGCAGCACGGTAGCATTGTGGATAGCACAATTGCTTCACCGCTCCAGGGTCCCAGGTTCGATTCCGGCTTGGGTCACTGTCTGTGCGGAGTCTGCACATCCTCCCCATGTGTGCGTGGGTTTCCTCCGGGTGCTCCGGTTTCCTCCCACAGTCCAAAGATGTGCAGGTTAGGTGGATTGGCCATGATAAATTTGCCCTTAGTGTCCAAAATTGCCCTTATTGTTGGGTGGGGTTACTGGGTTATGGGGATAGGGTGGAGGTGTTGACCTTGGGTAGGGTGCTCTTTCCAAGAGCCGGTGCAGACTTGATGGGCCGAATGGCCTCCTTCTGCACTGTAAATTCTATGATTACATTCACAAAAAGAAAGCCGTGGACAACTAAAGAGCTTAAGGATAGCATAAAATTAAAAGAAAGGGCTTACAAAAATGCAAGACATAGCACAGATCCGGACGAATGGGATAGATACAAGGACCAGCAAAGGGTCACAGCAGCTAAGAAGAGCTACTAAAAGGGATTATGAGAGGAAAGTTGAACGGTGCATCAAAAACAATAAGAAGAAATGTTCCAGATATATAAAGGGAAAGTGAAGGGTGAAGAATGATGTAGGCCCACTAAAAGCTGAAAATGGAGATATTGTCAGTAATAATGGAGAAATGGCCAACATGTTGAACAATTACGTTCCCTCAGTGTTTACTGTAGGATAACTGGCCGGAAGTCCTGTAAAAATGAATAGTCGATAGAGAACAGGGACTTAATACAATTAACATTAGTACAGCATCACTAATTAAGAAATTAATGGAACCTAAAGAGTGACAAATCCCAAGGACCTGACGGTTTCCATCCAAAGGTGTGAAAGGAAGTAAGGGAGTATTGTAGATATCCTGACTTCCAGAGTTCCCTAGATTCAGGAGTAGTCCCTCTGGATTGGCAAATTGCACATGTCGCTCCATCTTTTTAAGAAGGGGGAAACCAGGGAATTACTGACCAGTTAGCCTAACGTCTGTGATGGGGAAATTGCTGGAGTCTATAATCAGGGATGGGGTAACTGAACACCTTGAAAAATGTTGGTCAATCATGAGAACCAGCATGGATTCGTGAAAGAAAGGAGTTGCTTTTTTGAATTTTTTGAAGTGGTGACTAAGGTTACCAGGGAATATCTGGATGTCATTTATATGGACTTCCAGAAGACAAAGAACAAAGTGAACAAAGAAAATTACAGCACAGGAACAGGCCCTTTAGCCCTCCAAGCCTGCACCTGCCATGCTGCCTGTCTGAACTAAACCCCACTACCCTTCCGGGGGCCATTTCCCTCTATTCTCATCCTATTCATATATTTGTCAAGAAGCCCCTTAAAAATCACTATCATATCTGCTTCCACTATCTCCCCTGGCAGTGAGTTTCAGGCTTCCACCACCTTCTTTGTAAAAAATTCTGCCTCATACATCTCCTTTAAACCTTGCCCCTCGCACCTTAAACCTATGGCGCCTAGTAATTGACTCTTCCACCCCAGGAAAAAGCTTCTGACGATCCACTCTGTCCATGCAGCACGGTAGCATTGTGGATAGCACAATTGCTTCACAGCTCCAGATCCCAGGTTCGATTCCGGCTTGGGTCACTGTCTGTGCGGAGTCTGCACATCCTCCCTGTGTGTGTGTGGGTTTCCTCCGGGTCCTCCGGTTTCCTCCCACAGTCCAAAGATGTGCAGGTTAGGTGGATTGGCCATGATAAATTGCCCTTAGTGTCCAAAATTGCCCTTAGTGTTGGGTGGGGTTACTGGGTTATGGGGATAGGGTGGAGGTGTTGACTTTGGGTAGGGTGCTCTTTCCAAGAGCTGGTGCAGACTCGATGGGCCGAATGGCCTCCTGCACTGTAAATTCTATGATAACATGCTCCTCATAGTTTTGTAGACTTCTATCAGGTTGCCCCTCCACCTCCATCGTTCCAGTGAGAACAAACCAAGTTTCTCCAACCTCTCCTCAAAGCTAATGCCCTCCATACCAGGCAACATCCTGGTAAATCTTTTCTATACCCTCTCCAAAGCCTCCACATCCTTCTGGTAGTGTGGCAACCAGAATTGAACACTATACTCCAAGTGTGGCCTAACTAAGGTTCTCTACAGCTGCAACATGACTTGCCAATTTTTGTACTCATTCCCCCGGACAATGAAGGCAAGCATGGCGCATGCCTTCTTGACTACCTGCTCCATCTTCGTTGCCACTTTCAGTGAACTGTGTACTTGTATGCCCAGATCCCTCTGCCTATCAATACGCTTCAGGGTTCTGCCATTTACAGTATATTTCCCATCTGTATTAGATCTTCCAAAATGCATTACCTCACATTTGTCTGGATTAAACTCCATCTGCCATCTCTCCGCCCAAGTCTCTAACCAATCTATATCCTGCTGTATCCTCTGACGATCCTTATCGCTATCCGCAATTCCACCAACCTTTATGTCGTCCGCAAACTTACTAATCAAATCAGTTTCATTTTCCTCCAAATCATTTTTATATATATATATATATGTTACAAACAGCAAAGCTCCCTGCATTAATCCCTGTGGAACACATTAGTCACAGCCCTCTCTTCACTGCCACCCTCTGTCTTCTATGACCGAGCCAGTTCTGTATCCAACTTGCCAGCTCACCTCTGATCCCGTGCGACTTCACCTTCTGTACCAGTCTGCCATGAGGGACCTTGTCAAAGGCCTTACTGAAGTCCATATAGACAATATCCACTGCCCTACCGTCATCAATCATCTTGTCAATTCTTCAAAAAACTCAATCAAGTTAATGAGACATGACCGCCCCTTCACAAAACCATATTGCCTCTCGCTAATACGTCCACTCATTTCCAAGTGGGAGTAAATCCTGTCTTGAAGAAACCGCTCCAATAATTTCACTACCACTGACGTAAGGTTCACCGTTCTATAATTACCTGGATTTTTCTTGCTACCTTAAACAAAGGAACAGCATTAGCTATTCTCCAATCCACTGGGACCTCCCCTGTAGCCAGAGAGACTACAAAGATTTCTCTCAAAGCTTCATCAATTTCCTCCCTTGCCTCTCGTATTCTGGAGGACAGGTCCTGGGGACTTATCTACTTTAATGTTTTCCACGACCTCCAATACTACCTCTTTTTTGATCTCAACATGACCCAAACTATCTACACACCCTCCCCCAGACTCACCATCCACCAAGTTCTCATCTTTAGTGAAGAGGAAAGTACTCATTTAATACCTTGCCTATTTCCTTAGGCTACACACATAGATTCCCTTCCCTGTCCTTGAGTGGGCCAACCCTCTCCCTGGCCAACCTCTTGCTCTTTATGTATGTATAAAAAAGCCTTGGGATGTTTCTTAATCCTGCTGGCCAATGACTTTTTGTGACATTTGATAAAGTCCCAAACAAGAGACTGTTAACTAAGGTGGAAGCACACGGAGTTGAGGGCAAATTATTGACACGGTTAAGAAATTGGTTAAGTGGCAGGCAACAGGGAATAGAATCATAGAATTTACAGTGCAGAAGGAGGCTATTCGGCCCATCAGGTCTGCACCGGCTCTTGGAAAGAGCACCCCACTTAAGCCCAGACCTCCACCCGATCCCCATAAACCAATAACCCCACCTAACCGAAGGGCAATTTAGCATGGCCGATCCACCTAACCTGCACATCTTTGGGCTGTGGGAGGAAACCCACGCAGATACGGGGAGAAGGTGCAGACTCCGCACAGACAGTGACCCAAGCCAAGGAATCGAACCTGGGATCCTGGAGTTGTGAAGCAACTGTGCTAACCACTGCTACCATTAATTACTCTAATTGGCAGGAGGTGACTCGTGGTGGACCACAGAGATCTGTGTTAGAACATAGAACATACAGTGCAGAAGGAGGCCATTCGGCCCGTCGAGTCTGCACCGACCCACATAAGCCTCACTTCCACCCTATCCCCGTAACGCAATAACCCATCTCACCTTTTTGGACACTAAGGGCAATTTAGCCTTGCCAATCCACCTAACCTGCACGTCTTGGGACTGTGGGAGGAAACCGGAGCACCCGGTGGAAACCCACGCAGACACGGGGAGAACGTGCAGACTCCTCACAGACAGTGACCCAGCGGGGAATCAAACCTGGGATCGTGGCGCTGTGAAGCCACAGTGCTATCCACTTGTGCTACCGTGTTAGGGCTTCAATTATTCATCCTGCACTAATGACTTGCATGATAGCATTGAAAGGGAACCATGGCCAAACCATGGCTTACAAGGGAAATTAGAGACAGTATTAAATTCAAGGAAGAGGCATACAAGTTAGCAAGAAAAATCAATAGGCCGGAGGATAGGGCACAGTTTAAAATTCAGCAAAGGCAGACCAAGCACAGTTGATAGTACTGTTGCTTCACAGCTCTACGGACCCAGGTTCGATTCCCGGCCTGGCTCACTGCCTGTGGTGAGTCTGCACGTTCTTCCCGTGACTGCATGGATTTCCTCCGCGTGCTCCGGTTCCTCCCACAGTCCAAAGATGTGCAGGTTAGGTTGATTGGCTATGCTAAATTGCCCTTGGTGTCCAAAAAGTTTAAGTGGGGTTAGGGTGGAGATGTGGGCTTTAGTAGGGTGTTCTTTCCGCGGGCCGGTGCAGACTCAATGGGCCGAATGGCCTCCTGCACTGTAAATTCTATGATTCAAGGGATTGATTAAGAAATGGAAAATGCAATATGGAAGTAAGCTAGCAGGGAACCTAAAAACTGACTGTAAAAGGCAAGTAAAGAGAAAAAGATTGATAAAAACGAATGTAGGCCCTTTGCAGTCAGAAACGGGGGAATTCATAACGAGAAATAAAGAAATGGCTGAGAAACTAATTTCATTACTAGCTTCTGTTTTCACAAAGGAACACCTGAATAATGTACTCAAAGCTCTGAAAAGCACACGTTTCAGTGAGGTGCTGAAGAAAATTAGTATGAGTAAAGAAATTGTTTTGGAGAAATTAATGGGATTGAAGGCAGATAAATCTCCAGGGCCTGATAATTTTCATCCCAGAATACTTAAGGAAGTGGGTCCAGAAATAGTAGATCCATTTGTCGTCACTTTCCAAAATTCTTTGGACTCTGGAATAGTTCCTACAAATTGGAGGGTAGCTAATATTCAAAAAGGGAGGTAGAGAGAAAACAAGGAACTATAGACCAGTGAGCCTAACATCGGTAGTAGGAAAGTTGCTAGAGTTCCATTATCAAGGATTTCACAGCACAGCATTTGGAAAGCAGTGGTATAATCAGACAAACTCAGCATGGATTTACGAATGGGTGTGCTTGACAAATCTACTAGTATTCTTTGAAGATCTAATTAGTAGTGTTGACCAGGGAGAATCAATAGATGTGGTTTATTTAGACTTTCAGTAGGCTTTCAACAAGGTCTCACAGAGCAGATATAAAGTTTAAGCGATGGGATTGCGGGTCATGTTTTGAGATGGAGAGTTAGCAGACAGGAAGCAAAAAGTTGGAATAAATGGGTCTTTTTCTGAATGGCAGCACAGTGACTAGTCAGGTACCGCAGGGGTCTGTGCTGGGACCCCAACTGTTCACATTATATATTAATGATTTTGATGAGGGAACAAAATGTATTATCTCAAAATTTGCAGATGATACAAAATTGGGTGGGGTGGGGGCGGGGGGGGGGATGAGCTGTGAGGAGGATGCAGAGATGCTGCAGTGAAATTTGGACAGGCTCAGTAAGTGGGCATATAAACAAAGAAAATTACAGCACAGGAACAGGCCCTTCGGCCCTCCCAGCCTGCGCCGATCCAGATCCTTTATCTAAACCTGTCGCAAAGAACAAAGACAATTACAGCACAGGAACAGGCCCTAAATGGTAGATTCGGTATAATGTGGAGAAATATGAAGTTATCTGCTTTGGTAGCTAAAATAGGGAGGCAGATTATTATTTGAATGGGTGTAAATTGAAAGAGGTGGATACTCTCCAAAATCAGTTGCATTCTTGGACACACTCGTCTCCATCAAGGACGGTCACCTCAGCACTTCGCTTTACCGCAAACCTACGGATAACCTCATGATGCTCCACTTCTCCAGCTTCCACCCTAAACACATTAAAGAAGCCATCCCCTATGGACAAGCGCTCCGTATACACAGGATCTGCTCAGACGAGGAGGAGCGTAACAGACATCTACAGACGTTGAAAGATGCCCTCGTACGAACGGGATATGGCACTCGACTCATCGATCGACAGTTCCAACGCACCACAGCGAAAAACCGCACCGACCTCCTCAGAAGACAAACATGGGACACAACCGACAGAATACCCTTCGTCGTCCAGTACTTCCCCGGAGCGGAGAAACTACGTCATCTTCTTCACAGCCTTCAACACGTCATTGATGACGATGAACATCTTGCCAAGGTCATCCCCACACCCCCACTACTTGCCTTCAAACAACCGCACAACCTCAAACGAACCATTGTTTGCAGCAAACTACCCAGTCTTCAGAACAGTGACCACGACACCACACAACCCTGTCATGGCAATCTCTGCAAGACGTGCCAGATCATCGACATGGATACCACTATTACACGTGAGAACACCACCCACCAGGTATGCGGTACATACTTGTGCGACTCGGCCAACGTTGTCTACCTCATACGCTGCAGGAAAGGATGTCCTGAAGCGTGGTACATTGGCGAGACCATGCAGACGCTGCGACAACGAATGAACAGACGTCGCGCAACAATCACCAGGCAGGAATGTTCCCTTCCAGTCGGGGAACACTTCAGCAGTCAAGGGCATTCAGCCTCTGATCTCCGGGTAAGCGTTCTCCAAGGCGGCCTTCAGGACCCGCGACAACGCAGAATCGCCGAGCAGAAACTTATAGCCAAGTTCCGCACACACGAGTGCGGCCTCAACCGGGACCTGGAATTCATGTCGCATTACATTCATCCCCCACCATCTGGCCTGTGAAATCCTACCAACTGTCCTGGCTTGGTACAATTCACACCTCTTTAACCTGGGGTTACCCCATCTCTGGATCTGTAAAGATTTAATCACCTGCTAATGCTCGCATTCCTAGCATTGTTTGGCATCTTTGAATTTGTCTATATATGTGTTTCTGGAACAGACCTCTTCATTCACCTGAGGAAGGAGCAGCGCTCCGAAAGCTAGTGACATCGAATCAAACCTGTTGGACTTTAACCTGGTGTTGTAAGACTTCGTACTGTGCTCACCCCAGTCCAACGCCGGCATCTCCACATCATGAGAACCAAAGGTGTTAGAGCTGTAGAAACTGCAACAAAAAGAAGCAACTTTAAAAACAAAAGCCGAGTGTGATGGGGAGAGCGGTTGGTTGTATTGAGGCAATACATATATGGAATATTTTTTTGAAAGGTGGTTTAAGATGGAAGAGAAAGGCCACAATTTAAAGCTGTCGAACTCAGCGTTTGAGTCCCGAGGGCCAACCAGAGGGTGAGGTGCTGTTCCTCCACCTTACGCCAGGCTTCACTGCGGCAATGCAGATAGGCCCAGGGTGGATAGGGCATGAGAACGTAAATGAACAGAAATATATCAGAAAAATACCATCTGGTAGTTTCACTTTGCTGTTTGTGGGAGCTTGCTGTGCAGTGTTTCCTGCATTACAACAGTGGCTACAATTCATTGGCTATGAGACTCTTTGGATCTTGTTGAGGTTGTGAAAGGTGCAAGTCTATTTCCTTCTACTGATGCTCTTTTATTCTTGTTAATACTTTGTTAAAATGATCAAACCTGGGGGGGAGAAACTGCTATAAATGTAACTTTATTAAAAATATAAATGGTTTACCCTCTTATTGAACAAGTCTTTTTTTACACTGCAAGTAAGCCTCTGTGTAATACATAATTGCGGTTTTGAAGGTCTCCTTTTTGGCCCCAAGTATTTGATTTTTGGTCAAATTAGGTTCTTCCAGTTTGGAATCAAGGTATTAGGCAAACCAAGAACAATACAGCACAGGAACAGGCCCTTCAGCCCTCCAAGCCTGTGCCGACCATGGTACCTGCCGAAACTAAAACCGTCTGCACTTACGGAGTCCGGATCCTTCCATTCCCACCCTATTCATATATTTGTCTAGATGCCCTTTAAATGCCGCTATCGTACCTGCTCCCACCCCCTCCCCAGGCAGTGCATTCCATATATTCACTACCCACTATGTAAAAAAACTTGCCGCGCACATCTGTTCTACACTTTTCCCCATGCATTTAAACCTATGTCCCCTAGTACTTGACTCTCCTACCCTAGGAAATTATCCACTCTGTCAATGCCAGTCATAATCTTGTAGACTTCTATCAGGTCGCCTCTCAACCTCCGTCGTTCCAGTGAGATCTGTTGTGTTGGGTGCTCTGGATCCGTGGAACACAGACAGGCCACCAACACTTAAAATAGTGCAACACTATTTTATTAAGTTAGAAACTGTTGAACATACTTTCACTGTGGGTTAACACGATGTTAGATTAAACTAAAGACCTATGCCTGTCCTAACCAGTCTACGCACTCAGCACATGGTGAGGACCTGTGCTGTAAGTTGTAAGCTCTGTCCTTGTAGGAGGCTGCATCCCGAATGAGCGGGAACTCTGATGCCCCCTGTCTTTATAGTGAGTGTGCTCTAACTGGTGATTGGCTGCGGTGTTGTGTGTGTTGATTGGTCTTGCTGTGTGTCCATCAGTGTGTGTGTCTACACCATGATATACTGGTGTATATTATGACATTCCCCCCCCCCTTTTATAAAGATATGTATGTGTGTGGCAATAAATAATGTGTGGTGAGAATGTTCCTAACTACGTGTGGGGTGCCAAGACATATTCACAGGACTACGTACATGAGAACTAAGCTATTTACATGGGAAGGTGCCTGGTGCAGATAAACTGTATGCAACAAGAATAACGAGTTCAACACTATATACAAACCAGGGAAACGATCAAACAAAGCAATGAAACAATTCAGAGAGTCCATAAGTTCGAAAAGTTAATAAATTTAGTCTCTGAGGTGGGCGACGAATTCTGGTTGACCGCCTCAAGGATGGTTTGAGAGCCGCCGGTTCAGGTGCGGGCTGGACTGCGTCAAAGTTGCGGGGAGGCAGAGTGACAGGGAGCTCTGCATAGTCCGTGGTAGGGTCAGCAGGAGGGCGCGGCGACACTGGAGGATCACGAGGCGAGCGTGGAATGAGACTAAGGACGCGTCGATTGCGGCGCAGAATAGAGCCATCCGGTAGACGAACCAGGAACGAGTGGGGGGCCACCTGCCGAAGGACAACAGCGGTTGCAGACCAGCCACCATCCAGAAGATGGACGCGGACGTTGTCATCTGGTGCCAGAGCAGGGAGATCAGCTGCACAGGAGTCATGAGCCGCCTTGTGCTGTGCACGAGACAGCGGCATCCGGCGAAGGACCGGAACGTGGTCGAGGTCTGGGACATGAATGGACGGCACAGTCGTCCTCAGGGTGCGACCCATGAGTAACTGGGCTGGCGACAGGCCAGTGGACAGTGGGGCAGAGCGATAGGCCAGCAAGGCAAGGTAGAAATCGGACCCAGCATCGGCAGCCTTGCATAGGAGCCGTTTGACGATATGTACTCCCTTCTCCGCTTTGTCGTTGGATTGGGGCTACAGGAGACTGGACGTCACATGGGCAAAATTGTACCGGCTGGCAAAGTTGGACCATTCTTGGCTGGCAATGCAGGGGCCATTGTCCGACATAACCGTGAGCGGGATGCCGTGTCGAGCAAAGGTTTCTTTACCTGCACGAATGACTGCAGACGAGGTGAGGTCGTGCAACCGTATCACCTCCGGGTAGTTCTAAAAGTAGTCCACGATCAGAACATAGTCTCTACCCTGTGCATGGAACAGGTCGATGCCCACCTTGGTCCATGGTGACGTGACCAACTCATGGGGCTGCAGGGTCTCACGTGGTTGGGCCGGCTGGAAGCGCTGACAAGTGGGGCAGTTGAGCACTGTGTTGGCTATGTCCTCATTAATGCCGGGCCAGTACACTGCATCTCGGGCCTGTCGGTGGCACTTTTCCACGCCAAGGTGTCCCTCGTGTAGTTGTTCCTGGACAAGCTGGCGCATGCTATGCGGGATGACAATGCGGTCCAGTTTTAGAAGAACCCCGTCTACTACCGCCAGATCATCTCTGACATTATAGAATTGAGGGCATTGGCCCTTGAGCCACCCGTCCATTAGGTGGAGCATGACATGCTGTAGCAAGAGATTAGCCGCTGTCATGCGGCGAATTTGGACGAGTAGTTCATCCGTGGCAGATAGATTGGAGGCCGCGAATGCCACATGGGCGTCCAGCTGGCAGACAAATCCCGCTGGGTCACATGAAGTGTTGACTGCCCTGGAAGAGCGTCAGCAATGATGAGGTCTTTGCCTGGGGTGTATACCAGCTGGAAGTCGGATCGCCGGAGCTTGAGAAGAATACGCTGGAGGCGAGGCGTTATGTCGTTCAAGTCTTTCTGTATTATATTGACCAGCGGGTGATGGTCGGTCTCGATGGTGAATTGAGGAAGTCCGTAGACATAATCGTGAAACTTAACCACACCAGTCAGAAGGCCCAGGCACTCCTTTTCTATCTGCGCGCTGCTCCGTGGGGGTCATCGCACGTGACGCATATGCAACGGGGGCCCATGATGAGGCCTCATCACGTTGAAGGAGCACTGCCCCAATGCCGGATTGACTGGCATCGGTCGAAATTTTGGTCGTCTTTGCTGGATCAAAGAAAGCTATGACCGGGGCCGTGGTCAGTTTTGTTTTGAGTTCTCTCCATTCGTGCTCGTGGGCAGGGAGTCACTGGAAGTCTGTCGTCTTCCTGACCAGGTTCCTGAGAGCCGTGGTATGAGAGGCGAGGTTAGGGATGAATTTCCCTAAAAAATTGACCATGCCCAGAAATCGGAGGACCGCCTTCTTGTCCTCTGGTGTTTTCATAGCTGTGATGGCTACCTTGTCCGCATCCGGCTGCATACACAATTGGGAGATGTGGTCCCCGAGGAACTTGAGTTCCGTCTGACCAAAAGAGCATTTGGCCCTGTTGAGGCAGAGGCCATGCTCATGTATACGTCTGAATACACGCTGGAGGCGACTAACATGCTCCTGCGGGGTGGTGGACCAAATGATTATGTCATCGACATAGACGCGAACACCTTGAACACCTTCCATCATTTGTTCCATAATCCTATGGAACACTTCTGATGCAGGGATGATCCCAAACAGCATCCTGTTGTAACAATATCTGTCAAAGGGGGTGTTAAATGTGCAGTTTCCTGCTGGATTTATCGAGCTGGATTTGCCAGAATTCTTTTGAGGTGTCGAGTTTGGTAAAGAGCTTGGCACGAGCCATCTCACATGTGAGCTCTTCGCGCTTGGGAATTGGATAGTGCTCCCTCATAATATTGCGATTTAGATCCTTGGGATCAATGCAAATTCTCAATTCGCCGGAAGGCTTTTTTACACATACCATGGAGCTGACCCAGTCGGTCGGTTCCGTGACTTTGGAAATCACTCCTTGGTTCTGGAGGTCCTGCAGCTGCTGCTTGAGGCGGTCCTTAAGGGGTGCTGGGACCCTGCGAGGTGCATGCACCACAGGCATGGCATTCGGTTTTAATAAAATCTTGTAGGTGTACGCCATGCCCTCGAAGACGTCGTGGTACTGGTTGATAATGACGTCGAGCTGCGTCCTGAAGTCTGTGTCCTGAAAGGCAGATGCGTCAGCAGGAGACCGAGAGTGAACTCTCTGAACATGTTCAACAGCTTGCATGCCTGTGCGCCAAGCAGGGAGGCTTTCAAGGAGCACACTATTTCAACAGGAAGGGTGGCTTTGCGTGACCTGTGCGTCACTTCAAGTTGGCATGAGCCGCTGGCAGCAATGGCATTGCCATTATAATCTAATAGCTGGCAGGCTGATGGGAGGATGGCTGGTTTGACACAAAGACTTTGGAGGTCAGATTGAGATTGGCAGAGGCACCAGTGTCCAGGCAAAATCGTATTTGGGACCGGTTGACCGTAAGGGTGACACACCACTCATCGTCTGGATCGATGCTGTATACCGATAAAGGCTGGATTCTTTGCTTCGGGGACACCCTGTTTTTTGTAACGATACCGAATCGAAAAGGCACCTTCGGGTCCTCAGTTTCAATATCGGGTAGCAGGTCCGAATCGGACTCTGTGACCGTTGGTTGAATGGCCCGGACAATCCTGCGAGGCTGGCTGGAGCGACAAGAGTTGACAGGCTGAGCTGATCTGCATAAAGCAGCATAGTGGCCAAGGTTGCCTCATCTCAGGCATCGTCGGGATCTGGCAGAGCATTGCCGTTTTAAGTGGGCGGAGCCACAGTTGCCGCACATTGTACTGTCAGTACGTTCGCTGCGCCACCACGTATGCGCGGTGCGGTCGTACGTGGTGCGCGCCTGCGCAGTATGTTCGTTGACGTCGCCGTTCCCTCGTTCGGTGCGCACCTGCGCGGGAGTCTGCGAAAAGCGTGCAAAATGGCCGCTGTCATCCAGGCTGAGGCCTTGGAGTTGCTCGATTGCTTGGACCCATTCTGCCTCGTGGGAACCTTGCCGCGCCGTTTCAGCTGCTTGGATGTGGGAATACCGACTAGTGGCGTGTTCGTGTAGCACGCAGGTCTCGATGGCAATCGTTAGGGTGAGCTGCTTTACCTTGAGGAGCTGCTGGCATAGGGGGTTCAACTGAACATCAAAAACAATCTGGTCGCGTATCATGGAGTCGGAGGTGGGCCCGTAATTGCAGGACTGCGCAAGGATGCGGAGGTGGGTGAGAAAGGACTGGAAAGGTTCATCCTTACCCTGCAAATGCTGTCGGAATACATAGCGCTCAAAACTTTCATTCACCTCGATGTTGCAGTGACTGTCAAACTTGAGGAGGGCCGTCTTGAATTTTGATTTATCTTCACCATCAGCAAAGGTGAAAGAATTGAAAATGTGGATGGCATGTTCCCCGGCCGTGGATAGGAAGAGAGCGATCTTCCTAGTGTCTGAGGCAGCTTCCCGGTCTGTGGCTTCAAGGTAGAGCTGGAAGCGTTGTTTGAATATCTTCCAGTTGGCCCCTAGGTTACCGGTGATGCGGCGCTGTCCATTTTGCAGGATGTCTGTATGCTGGTGGAAGGCAGATCACTTGCAGGTAGGTCTAAGAAGTTCTAACATCCCTCAACTCCTGGTATCATGTTATGTTGGGTGCTCTGGATGCGTGGAACACATACAGGCCACCAACATTTAAAATAGTACAACACTATTTTATTAAGTTAGAAACTGTTGAACATACTTTCACTGTGGGTTAACACGATGTTAGATTAAACTAGAGACCTATGCCTGTCCTAACCAGTCTATGCACTCAGCACATGGTGAAGATCTGTGTTGTAAGCTCTGTCCTTCTGAGAAGCTGCATCCCGAATGAGCAGGAACTCTGATGCCCCCTGTCTTTATAGTGAGTGTGCACTAACTGGTGATTGGCTGCGGTGTGTGTGTTGATTGGTCTTGCTGTGTGTCCATCAGTGTGTGTGTCTGCACCATGATATACTGGTGTATATTATGACAAGATCAGATCGAGTTTATCTAACCTTTCCTCATAGTTAATGCCCTCCATACCAGGCAGCATCCTAGTAAACCGATTCTGTATCCTCTCCAAAGTATCCACATCCTTCTGGTAGTGTGGCGACCAGAATTACACACAATATTCCAACTGAGGCCTAACTAAGGTCCTGTACAGCTGCAACATGATTTGCCAATTTTTATATTCAATGCCCTGACCGATGAAGGCTAGCATCCGTATGCCTTCTTGACCACCTTATCCACAGGCGTTGCCACTTTCAGTGATCTGTGGAAATGTACGCCCAGATCTCTCTGCCTGTCAATACTCAAGAGTTCGACCATTTACTGTGTAATTCCTACATGCATTGAACCTTCCAAAGAGCATTACCTCACACTTGTCCGGATTAAACTCCATCTGCCATTTCTCCGCCCAAGACTCCAACCAGTTTATATCTTGCTCACTATCAGCAACGCCATCAATTTTTGTGTCGTCTGCGAACTTAACCAGACTAGCTACATTTTCCTCCAAATCGTTCATATACACTACGAAAGGTCCCAAAACTGATCCCTGTGGAACGCCGCTAGTCACAGCCTTCCATTCAGAAAAGCACCCTTCTGCTGCTACCCCCTGTCTTCTGTGCCCAAGCCAGTTCTGTATCCAACTTGCCAGCTCTCCTCTGATCCCATGTGACTTCACCTCCTGTCCCAGTCTACATGAGGTACCATGACGATCGACCTTAAAATCCAACTTTCTTTTTCTCATAACTTTCCGTCATCCTTCATAAACTCTGGCTCTGTGTTTGCCCCATTTAGTACAATTGCACAAAGGATGGTTTGTCTTTCTTAATGCCTTGGAATATGTAGATTGCTTTAGGAGGAAAGACTGGACAGGCTAGGCTGGTATTCACTGGAGTTTCGAAGAGTGAGGGGTGACTTGATTAATATGTACAAGATTCTGAAGGGACTTGATAGGTTGGATGTGGAGAGGATATTTTATGTTAGAGAATTGAGAACCGGGGCCACTGTTTTAAAAATAAGAGGTTGCCCAATAAAGGGAGAGATTGGGCAGCACAGTAGATCAAGTGAATAGCACTGTGGCTTCGCAGCGCCAGGGCCCCAGGTTCGATTCCCCGCTGGGTCACTATCTATGCGGAGGCTGCACGTGTCTGCGTGTGCTCCTCCGGATGCTCCGGTTTCCTCCCACAGTCCAAAGACTTACAGGTTAGGTGGATTGGCCATGATAAATTGCCCTTAGTGACCAAAAAGGTTAGGAGGGGTTATTGGGTTACGGGGATAGGGTGGAAGTGAGGGCATAAGTGGGTCGGTGCAGACTCGATGGGCCGAATGGCCTCAAAGAATAAAGAAAAGTACAGCACAGGAACAGGCCCTTCGGCCCTCCAAGTCCGTGCCTCCTTCTGCACTGCATGTTCTATGTACTGTAAAAGCAGCTTTCAGTTTGTGTGGTAAACAGTTCTGCAGCTATTTCTGGATGACCGTCGCTGTATACACTGATTGCTTTTGTAACGGGTAATATCAATGCAAACTGTTACGTATTTGAATGCTGTTAGTGGTGAAATGCAAGCAAATTTCAAACGCTAAATAGTATAAATTGTGCATGTTTAAATTCTGTATGTTGCTTTTGCCTTCCCATTAATCTATATTCAGACCCAGTATTTATTCAACATTTGAGAAACTGCTGTGTTCTTAATCTGGTGGCTCTCCTATCTCTCATCTTTATACTTTGCAGGATATACCATGCAGGATAGCATCAAATTAGCCTCGTGCGGGGATGACATTAAAATCTGGGATTCGGTTACAATGACAGTGGTGGAACAGTTTAACCCTCACAAGAAACCCTGCGAAGTAACGTCTGTTTGCTGGACTGTTGATAATATCCTTTGGAGCTCATTGCTGTCAGTAACTATTGCATTTATGTAAGTTAATCAAATGCACGATTAATCAGTTGCCATTGGAAAGTTGTGGCTATTGATTTTCTCGATGAAGGCAGTCCCTGGGAATCGAGGCAGACCTGCTGCCACTCCAGTTCGATGGGTTCTCAGATGGCTGATTAGTCCAGTGCATGGTCTGCAGACTCTGCCACCTAAGGGGCAGCTGGTGATTGAAGGCCTGGGTAGAAGAGTTGTTGGAGGTTTGTGCGTTCACTCTCCAATGCCGCAACTTCACCTCTGCATGTTCCCAACTAAGTCAATGTGTTTGGTGCCTTCCTAAGTTAACGTTCTCCGTTTTGGTTGGTCACAAGCCAGGATCTCTTCAGGGATGTTTTGGGGGCATCTCTGAAACATTTCCACTCCCTCCTGGGAGTTTCCTGCTGTGGCCAAGGCTTCGGTGGAGCAGCTACTGCGAGACTCTGGTTCACAACAGAATTAAATGTCCCACCCAGCAGAGCTGGTTTTGAGTGATAAGCACCTTGGCGCTGGGCATGTTGGCTTGGAAAGAGGGTGCTATCTCTCTTGCCACTGAATTTGGAGGATCTTGTGAAGGCACCGTTGGTGGTACTTCTCTAATGATTTGAGATCTGCTGTGAGTTGTCCAAGTTTCTGAAGCACATGAGAATGCAGGGATCACTGCTGCCCGCCAACCTTGGTGTTTGGTTTAAGATCCTGGTCCTCAAGTACCCTTTTTCTTAGTTGGCTGAAGGCATTGGAGACAATGATGAATTTTGTTGTTTATGTCTGTCATCAAGAGGCTCATAATGTTTGAAAAATGGTTTTATATAATGATTATAGGACCCCAAATTAGCAAACTATAATTAGAGAAACAGGTTTGCAAACAGCATCCTTAAGTTAGCAGGGCGGAATTAATTTTTCATGTTCAATTCCCAGGTTTCCCGTTGTCATAGAATCATAGAAAAGTTACAGCATAGAAGGAGGCCATTCGGCCCATCTTGTCCATGTCAGCCAGAGGACACCCAGGTGCCCTTTCTAATCCCACCTTCCTGCACCCAGTCCATAGCCCTATAGCTTAGAGCACTTAAGATCCAGGTACTTTTTAAAAGAGTTTACCACCTCTGCCTCCACCACCACCTCGGGCAGCGAATTCCACACACCCACTACCTTGCATAAAAAGGTTATTCCTCATGTTCCCTCTACACCTTCTGCCATTTATCTTGAATCTCTGTCCCCTGGTTCTAGAATTCTCCACCAAGCGAAACAATTTTATGCTGTTCACTCTATCTCTTCCTCTCATAGCCCTGGAACGTTCTTGCAAACCTCCTTGTGTTTGTATTTCAGGTTTCTTTCTGATTTTTGTATTTCCTTTCCAATGCCAAAGTTTCTGCTAGTCCCTTCCTGCCTCCATTCTTCTCTTTTACACCTTTTCACATTACAGCTGCTTGTGCCACCGGTTTGGTCTTATTAATGGCTAATGCTTCTGTGATTACCCACTAATTCCCCGACATCATTCTGAAATGCGCTTAAACTCTTCCTAAGTTTAGAGAAGTCATCCTTAAACCTGTTTGAAATAGTCCAGAGACTTTCTAGTGGATAAAATAAGAATCAGCAGAATTTGATAACTTTTTTAAACTCCGGTTTCAACTTTAATAAAGCCCTTGTAAAACTTCAAGGATTTTAAAAACCTTCAGTACTTGAATGCCACTGAATGGCCAAGTCATAACTTCATTTACAAAGCATTTTGTTCTTCACTTAGTAATTTTGCTCTTGTAATGAGGCACAATAATGTCACTTCTGAAATCATTTTACCTTCATTCCTCTACATCAGTGTTTGGTGAGCTCATCCAGCAGTGGTGACAAGATAGTGCTGTCATCCTGCAGATCTACTCCAGTTCCTATAAAAGATCTTGCTGAAGGGGTAGGTAATTTGTTGTTTAAAACTACAAAACTAACTCCAGGTTGGCGAATAAAGTTTTGAGAAATTCTTTTGCAGCCAGGCGTCATTAATTTAATTAAAATGTCTTCCATTTAATGTATGTGAATCTGTTTTTGATAATTACATTTTGTCTCTTCCACAGAAAAAACAGACATGTCTAAGTCTGAATTCCACTTCCAAGTGTATTGTGAGTGGAGGCCTTGATAACACGGTCAACATCTGGGATATAAAGTCGAAGAGATCTCATAGGACACTTACGGTATTCTGTTCAACAATGGTTAAGAGTTAGTGGATGTTTCCGTTTGCTGTACCATGACAAAAATGTCACAATTTCATGCTTATGATCCCTGACTAGAATTTGGGTGCGTAGTTTCAAAATAAGGAGTCACCCCTTAAGATGGAGGTGAGAAGTAATTTCTTCTCTGAGAGGATTATAAATCTTTGGAATTCTCTATTCCAGAAAAGTGGAAACTGGGGCATTAAATATATTGGAGGCTGAGTGGGACAGATTTTTGATCGTTAAGGGAATCTAATGGTTATGGGAAAGTGAAGTTGAAGGTCAAGATCAGATCAGCTATAATCTATGGTGGAATAGGCATGAGGGGATGGATATCCAATATTCGCACTATCTCTCTAGTTCCACATGGGTACTGTATCTCCCAATAAGTGGTTGACTCGTAACTAAATTCTAATCTTGCCAGCAGTGCCCAAAAATCTTGTATAATTTAAGAAGAATTATAAATTGGACATTTTGACTTGTTTTTTTTTAACGTATTTTAAGTTTCACCTACAGAAAACAAGAGAAATGCATTGAGTTTTGCATTCTGATAGTTGTAAGAAATATTTTGATGCGAATCCCCGAGTATGCATCAATGGTATTGAAAACTAATGTTGAATTATATTTTTGGAAAGTATATTGTACCATCTTTCATTCTTTTTCCTTTTTTCTCTGGCTGTTTGGATAGAAGAATTTGCTGTTTTAATATGAAAGCTTTAATTCCGATACCAACAGCTCTGTTTACTTAAATCAGTCAAGATTTTTTTTCTTTATTATTTCATTGGATGTGAGTCAGCATTTGTTGTCCACCCCCAGTAGCCCTTAAACTGCGTGGCTAGCTAGGTCATTTCAGAGTCGGTCACATTGCTGTGGGTCTGGAGTCAAATGTAGGCCAGACCAGGTAAGGATGGCAGATTTCCTTCCCTAAAGGACATTAGTGAACCAGATGGATTTTTACAACAATTGATGATGGCTTCAGGGCCATCGTTACTGCGGCCAGCTTTCAATTCCAGATATATTAATTGAATTTAAATCCCACCAGTTGCCGTGGTGGGATCTGAACCCAAAGTCCCCTGAGCATTAATCTGGGCCTCTGGATTACTAGTCTAGTGATGTTGCTGCTGTACCACAACCTTCCGTCAGGGCATTGATGTCTTTGTTATTATACAAAATAATTGAGGATGATCTTAACAGTTGCTCTGTATGTTCGCTCCCTGTAAAATAAACCAGATAAATAATTTTTATCCGGAGGCAACCATGAGCTGAGCGGCCGCACAAAAGATGGCACTCTCCGAGGAACTTCTGATTAGACTTCTACCCCCGTCAAACGGGCACCAAAAGTGCAAATAATTTATACCCTCACCAAGTGCATTCATAAAGAATCGCAATGTGATAGGCACAAATATCTAGCTTCGGTTGTGAGAATGTTAGAATCCTAGGTCGTTCTGTTGTAGAAATAGATAGTGTGAGTCAGATCCCACAAAAGTAAGTGTTCTGACTGCTTATCAGAGTGGTTGACTCCACGGGATTTGAGAAGAGACGAAACCGATCAGAGTGTGTATTATCCCAGCTATTTTTCCTGAGCTTTGGAATATTTAGCTTTCTGTTCAGGGTAAGCGTTTTGGTGTTTGAATGTTTTAAAGCATCTTCCAAACGGCATTACTTTTGTGTGTTCTAATTTTTCGTGAAAGTTTTAACAAATTAATATACTATTCTTAGTACTATGTCAGTGTCACCTTCTTTGATGTTTTTGTGCTGAATATATATTTTCTACAGTTTTCAGATATAAAAACAGCTTTCGTTTTAATGGCTTTCTACTAATCAACAATGTGCATTACAGGATCACAGGGAAGAGGTCAATAGTGTATGTTTCAATTGGAATGACTACTATATAGCATCAGGTTCACGCAGCGGTGATATCATTGTTCACAGTATCACAACTAATATTTCCAGTGCTCCATTTGGTCACGGTAAAACACAGGTACGTAGTTTTTTTTAGCGAGTGCTTTGTGATGTTTAAATGTTGTAAAACTGTCTGTTTATAAGGAAAATGAGTTGGCTGTTTGGTTCAGGAAGATAATCTTGATTTGAGGTTTTATTGACATAAATTACTGGATACATGGAATCGTAGTAACATTCGCAGGAAATTGGATTCATACTTGAGGGGACAAACATTGCAGGGTTCTGGAGAAAGGGCAGAGAATGGGGTTAAATGGGTAGCTCTTTTGATTTGAAAGCGGTTTAATGTGTAAAATTGTGTTGTGTTACACTTGCTCATTGGTGTCTCTTTTAAAACTTTAGCCAAGGTACCAAGCTGGACTTCAAATAAGTGCATCAGTTGTCTGTTCAGCATTGTTTTCTCTGCAGTTGTACCTATGTAGGATCTCACTTTCCCAGTCTACATGATATGAGGTTGTACACTTTTTTTGCATTAATAATAGAGGTAACTTAATTTGCCTGGTTTTATATGAGCAGTTTATGATCAAAACTGATCAAACATAGAATAATACTTGGTGTTTGCATTACAATTGTAAAACTTAAAAAATAAAGATTGTTGACTTTTATCTTGTTGCTGAATGTGTTTGAAGGTTTGCAGTTGAGGTGCAGCGCAAGAATGGATGGGGGTGGGAGTTCCTGGTTACTTATCTGTATTGTGTTGTAATAATTAATAGATACTGATATCCAGGGGAAATCGGATTGCTATTTTTTTTTTCAGATAACTACTGAACTCTGAGAGAAAGAAAATCATGTTTGTGTTAAAATTCAGCTCAGTCCAAAAATCAAACTATTCTGAATTAACTAAGTTCAGATATGTATTCACCTAATTTGTCCTCCTCTCCCTATCCTGCAAAGAAATAAACTATTTAAAGAAAAAAGTCCTGAAGACACGTCGTTCGTTTTCACATGTACACTGATGATACCCAGCTCTACCTCACCAAGGTCTCTCTCGACGCTTCCGCTATTGCTAAACTGTCAGACTGCTTATCCAACATCCAGTACTGGATGAGCAGAATCTTTCATCCAAGTAAAGATTGGAAAGACTGAATCCAGTCTCTGCCTCAAACTGCATTCCCTAGCCACCAACTCCATCCCGCTCCTTGGCAACAGTCCGAGGTTGTCAGTCTTTTCAAAACTTTGGTGTCACATAGGTACATAAAAGATAGGAGCAGGAGGAGGCCTTTTGGCCCTTTGAGCCTGCTCTGCCATTCATCGCGGTCATGGCTGATCATCCAACTCAATAGCTGTTGATCACAAGATGAGCTTCCTACCTCCTACTAGCAACATCACCAAAGCAGCCTACTTCCACCTTTGTAACATCGCCCAGCCTCCTCGCTCCTGTCTCAGCTCATCTGCTGAAACCCTCACTTTAATATGAAGTTCAAGTTATTGGTTTTACTTCAGTTAATGAGCACCAGTTTCACCATCTTATTGCTCCCAACAAAATGTTTTAAAATATTGATACGGCAACATCTGGTCAGCAAGTTGGATTTGCTCTATGTGGAACCAGAATGTACCGATGCAAATCACTTCAAAAAACCTGAACTTAATCGCGCTTTCTTTTGCCTCAGTGCCACAATTAGTGACTGGTTACACGCTGCTTCACGTATCACGTCGAACTGAAACTTAAATTGGCATGACAATGTATTTAACATGAAATGTTTTCTTCACAAGCAGGGAATGCCAGAGATAATCAGCAGTCAGGCAGCATCTGTGGAAAGCGATACAGAGTTAATGTTTCGGGTCAACAACCTTTTCTCAGAACTTTAAGCACGATTCTTTGTCCGAATAAAATGATTAATTGATAAGTCAAACGTTGGAGATCTGAAGCAAAGTATATTTTGCTGGAGAAAATTCTCTCTTTCGACCTCCTTCCGTGGCTCCACATTTCAAGTGGTCCTGCTTGATTTTATTTTTCCTTTTTCCAGCCAGTGCAAAATCTAAAATATTCCATCTTTAAGAAAGCTTTATTGGGAAGTGTCCATGACAGTGGAACTGTAACCCTTTGGGATGTTAATACGCAACAACCTTACCATACCTTTGAAAATGCTCACAAGGCTCCAGCATCTGGACTGTGCTTCTCACCAGTGAATGATTTATTGTTTGCCACAGTTGGTTTGGATAAAAAGATCAACTGCTATGACTCATCCAGCAAGATGTGAGTATGCTTTGGGATGTGTGGCAACATCTCTTCATTGTGTATTGTCAGCGTGAGGACCATAGCTTTTCTTGAAATTTGTTAATAATTTGGACTCGGGTGTAAGGGCACCAACTCAAAATTTGCAGATGAAGCAAAATTTGTATGTATGGTGAACTGTGGGGAGGATAGTAATAGACTTTGAGGACACGGACAAGGCTGGTGGAATAAGTAAATGTGTGGCAGGTTAAATTTGGTGAAGACAAGTGTGAAGTGATACATTTTGATAGGAAGAAGGAAGAGAGGCCTTATAAAACAAAGGGAGTGCTAGTTCAGAGACACCTGGGAATATGTGTACAAATTGTTGAAGATATCCTGTGATACGGTTGACAACACCATCCTTCGCCACCACTGTCCGGCTGGTAGCCACTGAGTCAGTTGCAATGGCTTCTCTTCCTGTCTGACAGTTATTCCGGGTGTCCCCCAGAAATCAATCCTCTACCCTCAGAGGCATCCACCTGAAGACACAGTTTTAGTTTTCACATGTCCGCTGATGACACCCAACTCTACCTCATCACCGCCTCTCTCGACAGCTCCGCTATTGCTAAACTATCCGACTGTTTATCCGACATCCAGTACTGGGTGAGCAGAATTTCCTCCACGTAAAGATTGGAAAGACTGAATCCAATGTTTTCGGTCCCTGCTTCAAACTCCATTCCCTAGCTACCAACTCCATTCCCTAGCTACCAACTCCATTCCCTGCTTCAAACTCCATTCCCCAGCTACCAACTCCATTTCCTAGCTACCAACTCCATTCCCTGCTTCAAACTCCATTCCCTAGCTACCAACTCCATTCCCTTGCTTCAAGCTCCATTCCCTTGCTTCAAGCTCCATTCCCTTGCTTCAAGCTCCATTCCCTTGCTTCAAGCTCCATTCCCTGCTTCAAGCTCCATTCCCTGCTTCAAACTCAATTCCCTGCTTCACACTCCATTCCCTAGCTACCAACTCCATCCCGCCTCTTAGCAACAGTCTGAGGTTGAGTCAGTTTGTTCACAACCTTGGTGCCAGATTTGATCATTAGATGAACTATCACCTATTTCCACCTTTGTAAAATTGCCCATCCTCACCCCTGTCTCAGCTTATCTTCTAATCAAACCCTCACCCATGTTTTTGCTTCCTATAGACTAGATAAATCCAGTGCTATCCTGGCTGGTCTCCTGCATGTTTGGTTTCCTCTGTAAAAAATGTTTTTAAATTTTGAGTACCCAATTATTTTCTCCAATTAAGGGGCAATTTAGTGTGGCCAACCCACCTATCTGCACATCTTTGGGTTGTGGGGGTGAAACCCACGCAGACACGGGGAGAATTTGCAAACTCCACACGGACAGTGACCCAGGGCCGGGATTCGAGCCCAGGTCCTCCGCACCGTAGGCAGCAATGCTAACCACTGTGCCACCGTGCTGCCCTTTCCTCTGTAAACTTGAGGAAATCCCGTGTCTTAACTTGCACCAAATCCCATTTCCTGATTGTCTCAGTGCTCACTGATCTAGTCAAGCTGTATTTCAAACTCCTTCAAGACCTCACCCCTCTTTATCTCTGTATTTTCTTCCAACGTCAATACCCTCCAATATCTACTCCTCTGATTTTGGCCTCTTGTGTATTCCAGCTCTGGCCCATATGGGCCCCAGACTCTGGAATTCCCTCTTTATCTTGCTTTCCTCTTCAGACAGTTTTTAAAAAACCTTCCTCTTTGACCAAGCTTTTAGTCATCTGACATAATACTTCATTTTGTGGTTCAGTGTTTTACTTGTTTTAGAATGCTCCTGTGCAGTATCTTGTGGTGAAGCATCAATTATGGTAAAGGTGCTATATAAATATCTGTTGTTGTGGTGGCAGGTAAGTTGGGAATGTTATTTTGCAAGGCATATGGAATTCTGGGCTTTCTAAACCAAGGCGGACTTGGGCAGTTATGGTGAACCATTGTGTCCAATTTGGAGCACCACGCTTCAGGAGTGTGGGTTTTAGAGTGAGGTTTGAGAATGGGGGTAGTAAAGTTTTCTGAACATGGTTCCAGGGTAGATTGGAGAAGCTAGGCTTTTTCACTGGGCCATCGTGCTGCCCTGCTAATAAAATAAAAGGGATCCTGGGCTTTATAAATATGGCATGGGGTAGAAAATCCAAGAAGTTATGTTTAACCTACGTAACACACTTGTTCAGCTGTCTATTGTTGCTAATTGTGTTTCTCTTTACTTGGCTCTGAAGATGGCGGCCAATATGGTCGCCTTCCTTAATCCTAATTCCGTTTTGCTCTAGAGTCACCAGGTATCTCTCGATACCGCCACAAGGTTCAAAACCGAATACTGATCAAAGACTCGATACACCAGTTAGTTAGTTCAAAGTCAAATGCTTATTTATTTACACACACAGTTAAATATACTCATGCACAAATACTACAGACTAAACTATCATTACTGCTAAAGCCTACACTTAGCTTCGGGCACCCACTCAGTCAGAGGAACAATGGCCGTTATTCGGTTCTGAGGCTGCTGGGGTGGAACTGGTACGGGATAACAGCTGAGGTCGTCTGTCTGGTAGCGTGCGTTGACCTTGGACTTACTTGTTCTGGTACAGTGGGGAGAGGGGGCATCCCTGTCTCGTCCCCTGATGCAGCCTAAAATAGTCCGATGTTGTCCTATTCGTCCGTATGCTCGCCACAGGAGCTTGATACAAACTGACCCAGTCAATAAAGCCCCGCCCAAATCCGAACCGTCCCAATACCTCCCACAGATATTCCCATTTTATTCGATCAAATGCCTTCTCTGCGTCTATTGCGATCACTACCTCCACCTCCCTACCTTCTGGGGGCATCATGATCACATTTAACAACAAAGAACAAAGAAATGTACAGCACAGGAACAGGCCCTTCGGCCCTCCAAGCCCGTGCCGACCATACTGCCCGACTAAACTACAATCTTCTACACTTCCTGGGTCCGTATCCTTCTATTCCCATCCTATTCATATATTTGTCAAGATGCCCCTTAAATGTCCCTATCGTCCCTGCCTCCACTACCTCCTCCGGTAGTGAGTTCCAGGCACCCACTACCCTCTGCGTAAAAAACTTGCCTCGTACATCTACTCTAAACTTTGCCCCTCTCACCTTAAACCTATGCCCCCTAGTAATTGACCCCTCTACCCTGGGGAAAAGCCTCTGACTATCCACTCTGTCTATGCCCCTCATAATTTTGTAGACCTCTATCAGGTCGCCCCTCAACCTCCTTCGTTCCAGTGAGAACAAACCGAGTTTATTCAATCGCTCCTCATAGCTTATGCCCTCCATACCAGGCAACATTCTGGTAAATCTCTTCTGCACCCTCTCTAAAGCCTCCACATCCTTCTGGTAGTGTGGCGACCAGAATTGAACACTATACTCCAAGTGTGGCCTAACTAAGGTTCTATACAGCTGCAACATGACTTGCCAATTCTTATACTCAATGCCCCGGCCAATGAAGGCAAGCATGCCGTATGCCTTCTTGACTACCTTCTCCACCTGTGTAGCCCCTTTCAGTGATCTGTGGACCTGTACTCCTAGATCTCTTTGACTTTCAATACTCTTGAGGGTTCTACCATTCACTGTATATTCCCTACCTGCATTAGCCTTTCCAAAATGCATTACCTCACATTTGTCCAGGTTAAACTCCATCTGCCATCTCTCCGCCCAAGTCTCCAGACAATCTAAATCCTGCTGTATCCTCAGACAGTCCTCATCGCTATCCGCAATTCCACCAACCTTTGTGTCGTCTGCAAACTTACTAATCAGACCAGTTACATTTTCCTCCAAATCATTTATATATACTACAAAGAGCAAAGGTCCCAGCACTGATCCCTGTGGAACACCACTGGTCACAGCCCTCCAATTAGAAAAGCATCCCTCCATTGCTACCCTCTGCCTTCTATGGCCTAGCCAGTTCTGTATCCACCTTGCCAGTTCACCCCTGATCCCGTGTGACTTCACCTTTTGTACTAGTCTACCATGAGGGACCTTGTCAAAGGCCTTACTGAAGTCCATATAGACAACATCTACTGCCCTACCTGCATCAATCATCTTAGTGACCTCCTCGAAAAACTCTATCAAGTTAGTGAGACACGACCTCCCCTTCACAAAACCGTGCTGCCTCTCACTAATACGTCCATTTGCTTCCAAATGGGAGTAGATCCTGTCTCGAAGAATTCTCTCCAGTAATTTCCCTACCACTGAAGTAAGGCTCACCGGCCTGTAGTTCCCGGGATTATCCCTGCCACCCTTCTTAAACAGAGGAACAACATTGGCTATTCTCCAGTCCTCCGGGACATCCCCTGAAGACAGCGAGGATCCAAAGATTTCTGTCAAGGCCTCAGCAATTTCCTCTCCAGCCTCCTTCAGTATTCTGGGGTAGATCCCATCCGGCCCTGGGGACTTATCTACCTTAATATTTTTTAAGACACCCAACACCTCGTCTTTTTGGATCACAATGTGACCCAGGCTATCTACACCCCCTTCTCCAGACTCAACATCTACCAATTCCTTCTCTTTGGTGAATACTGATGCAAAGTATTCATTTAGTACCTCGCCCATTTCCTCTGGCTCCACACATAGATTCCCTTGCCTATCCTTCAGTGGGCCAACCCTTTCCCTGGCTACCCTCTTGCTTTTTATGTAAGTGTAAAAAGCCTTGGGATTTTCCTTAACCCTATTTGCCAATGACTTTTCATGACCCCTTCTAGCCCTCCTGACTCCCTGCTTAAGTTCCTTCCTACTTTCCTTATATGCCACACAGGCTTCGTCTGTTCCCAGCCTTTTAGCCCTGACAAATGCCTCCTTTTTCTTTTTGACGAGGCCTACAATATCATTCGTCATCCAAGGTTCCCGAAAATTGCCGTATTTGTCTTTCTTCCTCACAGGAACATGCCTGTCCTGTATTCCTATCAACTGACACTTGAAAGCCTCCCACATGTCAGATGTTGATTTGCCCTCAAACATCCGCCCCCAATCTATGCTCTTCAGTTCCCGCCTAATATTGTTATAATTAGCCTTCCCCCAATTTAGCACATTCATCCTCGGACCACTCCTATCCTTGTCCACCAGTACTTTAAAACTTACTGAATTGTGGTCACTGTTACCGAAATGCTCCCCTACTGAAACATCTACCACCTGGCCGGGCTCATTCCCCAATACCAGGTCCAGTACCGCCTCTTCCCTAGTTGGACTGTTTACATATTGTTTTAAGAAGCCCTCCTGGATGCTCCTTACAAACTCTGCCCCTTCTAAGCCCCTGGCACTAAGTGAGTCCCAGTCAATATTGGGGAAGTTGAAGTCTCCCATCACCACAACCCTGTTGTTTTTACTCTTTTCCAAAATCTGTCTACCTATCTGCTCCTCTATCTCCCGCTGGCTGTTGGGAGGCCTGTAGTATACCCCCAACATTGTGACCGCACCCTTCTTATTCCTGATCTCTACCCATATAGCCTCACTGCCCTCTGAGGTGTCCTCTCGCTGTATAGCTGTGATACTCTCCTGAACAAGTAGCGCAACTCCGCCTCCCCTTTTACATCCCCCTCTATCCCGCCTGAAACATCTAAATCCTGGAACGTTTAGCTGCCAATCCTGCCCTTCCCTCAACCAGGTCTCTGTAATGGCAACAACATCATAGTTCCAAGTAGTAATCCAAGCTCTAAGTTCATCTGCCTTACCCGTAATGCTCCTTGCATTAAAACATATGCACTTCAGGCCACCAGACCCGCTGTGTTCAGCAACTTCTCCCCGTCTGCTCTGCCTCAGAGCCACATTGTCCATATTCCCTAGTTCTCCCTCAACGCTCTCACCTTCTGACCTATTGCTCCCGTGCCCACCCCCCTGCCATACTAGTTTAAACCCTCCCGTGTGACACTAGCAAATCTCGCGGCCAGGATATTTATGCCTCTCCGGTTTAGATGCAACCCGTCCATCTTATACAGGTCACACCTGCCCCGGAAGAGCTCCCAGTGGTTCAGATAACCGAAACCCTCCCTCCTACACCAGCTGTTTAGCCACGTGTTTGTCTGCTCTATCTTCCTATTTCTAGCCTCACTGGCACGTGGCACAGGGAGTAATCCCGAGATTACAACCCTCGAGGTCCTGTCTTTTAACTTTCTGCCTAGCTCCCTGAACTCCTGCTGCAGGACCTCATGCCTCTTCCTGCCTATGTCGTTAGTACCAATATGTACAACGACCTCTACCTGTTTGCCCTCCCCCTTCAGGATTCCCTCTACCCGTTCGGAGACATCCTGGACCCTGGCACCAGGGAGGCAACATACCATCCTGGAGTCTCTTTCACGTCCACAGAAGCGCCTATCTGTTCCCCTGACTATAGAGTCCCCTATAACTATTACTCTTCTGCGCTTTGACCCTCCCTTCTGAACATCAGAGCCAGCCGTGGTGCCACTGCTCTGGCTGCTGCTGTTTTCCCCTGATAGGCTATCCCCCCCGACAGTATCCAAAGGGGTATATCTGTTCGAGAGGGGGACAACCACAGGGGATTCCTGCACTGACTGCCTGCCCTTTCTGGTGGTCACCCATTTCTCTGCCTGCACCTTGGGTGTGACCACACTTACATAACTGCGATCTATGACGCTTTCCGCCACCTGCATGCTCCTAAGTGCATCCAATTTCTGCTCCAACCGAACCATGCGGTCTGTGAGGAGCTGCAGTTGGGTGCACTTTCTGCAGATGAAGCCATCCAGGACGCTGGAAGCCTCCCGGACCTGCCACATCTCACAGTCAGAGCACAGCACCCCTCTAACTGACATTGCGTCAATTAATTAAAATTAAAATTTGTCTTTTTTTTTTTTAATAAATACTTTTTTTTTTTTTAAATTACAAAGTTACTGTCAACTATCTGTTTCCTAGCACTAGATTTCTAATAGAAATGCGATAGCTAACTATAATATCCTCCGATCTCTGGCTTAGATATCCTCTAAATTATAATTAAGTTATTATGTTTAATTAGTTCCCAAATAGTCAAAAAAAATTTAGGTTAGAATCCCAACCAGCCACTCAGGTCACAGCTTTTCTGTCCCCCCCGACACACACAATTTGAAAAAAGGTATAAAAGTAAAAATCACTTGCTTACCTTCTGAGATGTTCTCAGGTTCTCTCGCTGACAGAGACTGCTCCTCCACCTCCAATCCTTGGCCTGCACAATGCTAATAATATATAATATAATATGGCACTTACCTTACACCAATGGGTCTTATTATTAGGTTAGAGGAGGAGGGTGGGTGGGAGACACTACACGTGTAGTGTCTCGGGTTTCCTCTCCACCAGAATTTATTGGGGGGGGGGAGACTTGCCAGAGGTCGAACTTCCGGTTCCCGCCGAAATCCAAAGGGCTGCTCCTGTAAAGGTAAGGTTTTTAAACTCACTACTCACCTCCAAGAAGGCCCCTGCGCACCGCTGCCGCCGAAATCCAATGGGCTGCTCCTGTAAAGGTAAGAGCTTTTAAACTAACTACTCACCTCCCAGAAGGCCCCTGCGCACCGCTGCCGCCGAAATCCAATGGGCTGCTCCTGTAAAGGTAAGGTTTTTAAACTCACTACTCACCTCCAAGAAGGCCCCTGCGCACCGCTGCCGCCGAAATCCAATGGGCTGCTCCTGTAAAGGTAAGAGCTTTTAAACTAACTACTCACCTCCCAGAAGGCCCCTGCGCACCGCTGCCGCCGAAATCCAAAGGGCTGCTCCTGTAAAGGTAAGGTTTTTAAACTCACTACTCACCTCCAAGAAGGCCCCTGCGCACCGCTGCCGCCGAAATCCAATGGGCTGCTCCTGTAAAGGTAAGAGCTTTTAAACTAACTACTCACCTCCCAGAAGGCCCCTGCGCACCGCTGCCGCCGAAATCCAATGGGCTGCTCCTGTAAAGGTAAGGTTTTTAAACTCACTACTCACCTCCAAGAAGGCCCCTGCGCACCGCTGCCGCCGAAATCCAATGGGCTGCTCCTGTAAAGGTAAGAGCTTTTAAACTAACTACTCACCTCCCAGAAGGCCCCTGCGCACCGCTGCCGCCGAAATCCAAAGGGCTGCTCCTGTAAAGGTAAGGTTTTTAAACTCACTACTCACCTCCAAGAAGGCCCCTGCGCACCGCTGCCGCCGAAATCCAAAGGGCTGCTCCTGTAAAGGTAAGGTTTTTAAACTCACTACTCACCTCCAAGAAGGCCCCTGCGCACCGCTGCCGCCGAAATCCAATGGGCTGCTCCTGTAAAGGTAAGAGCTTTTAAACTAACTACTCACCTCCCAGAAGGCCCCTGCGCACCGCTGCCGCCGAAATCCAATGGGCTGCTCCTGTAAAGGTAAGGTTTTTAAACTCACTACTCACCTCCAAGAAGGCCCCTGCGCACCGCTGCCGCCGAAATCCAATGGGCTGCTCCTGTAAAGGTAAGAGCTTTTAAACTAACTACTCACCTCCCAGAAGGCCCCTGCGCACCGCTGCCGCCGAAATCCAAAGGGCTGCTCCTGTAAAGGTAAGGTTTTTAAACTCACTACTCACCTCCAAGAAGGCCCCTGCGCACCGCTGCCGCCGAAATCCAATGGGCTGCTCCTGTAAAGGTAAGAGCTTTTAAACTAACTACTCACCTCCCAGAAGGCCCCTGCGCACCGCTGCCGCCGAAATCCAAAGGGCTGCTCCTGTAAAGGTAAGGTTTTTAAACTCACTACTCACCTCCAAGAAGGCCCCTGCGCACCGCTGCCGCCGAAATCCAATGGGCTGCTCCTGTAAAGGTAAGAGCTTTTAAACTAACTACTCACCTCCCAGAAGGCCCCTGCGCACCGCTGCCGCCGAAATCCAAAGGGCTGCTCCTGTAAAGGTAAGGTTTTTAAACTCACTACTCACCTCCAAGAAGGCCCCTGCGCACCGCTGCCGCCGAAATCCAAAGGGCTGCTCCTGTAAAGGTAAGGTTTTTAAACTCACTACTCACCTCCAAGAAGGCCCCTGCGCACCGCTGCCGCCGAAATCCAATGGGCTGCTCCTGTAAAGGTAAGAGCTTTTAAACTAACTACTCACCTCCCAGAAGGCCCCTGCGCACCGCTGCCGCCGAAATCCAATGGGCTGCTCCTGTAAAGGTAAGGTTTTTAAACTCACTACTCACCTCCAAGAAGGCCCCTGCGCACCGCTGCCGCCGAAATCCAATGGGCTGCTCCTGTAAAGGTAAGGTTTTTAAACTCACTACTCACCTCCAAGAAGGCCCCTGCGCACCGCTGCCGCCGAAATCCAATGGGCAACCTTCTTACATTGGCCACCAACTGCCTTCCCTTAACAAACCCCGTCTGGTCCTCCCCAATAATGTCCGGAACGCAATGCTCAATCCTAGAAGACAAGATTTTGGCCAGCAGTTTGGCTTCCACATTCAATAGGGATGTCGGCCTGTAGGACCTACACAGCTCTGGGTCCTTGTCCCGCTCCAGGATCAATGAAATCATGGCCAGTGACATTGTCGGAGGAAGCAACCTCCTTGCCCCATTGAATGTCCTCATCAACAGCGGCCCCAATATCCCAGAGAACATTTTATAGAACTCCACTGGGTACCCGTCCGGCCACGGGGCTTTACCCGATTGCATGGCCTTCAGACCCTCCGCTATCTCTTCCAACCCGATCGGGGCCCCCGGCCCTTCTACCAGCCCCCCGTCCACCTTCAGGAAATTCAGCTCCCCTAAGAAGTGCCTCAGCATCTCCGGCCCAGCTGAAGGTTCCGACCCATGCAGCCTACTGTAAAACTCCTTAAACACCTTTTTCAGCCCTGCTGAGTCTCCAACCAGGTTCCCGTCCCCATACTTTACTCCCTGTAGTTAACAAGCCAAACTCCGCCTGTAGCCTCCACCATTCCCTTAAAAGCCCTGCCTCTGGGGTCTCCGCATACCCCGTGTTGACGTGTAATATCTCCTTTACCAGTCGGTCCGTCTCTGCCCTGCCTGCCTTCTCCCTGTGGGCCCGTATCGAGATCAGCTCCCCTCTAATCACCGCCTTCAATGCCTCCCAGACCACCTCGGCCGAAACTTCCCCCGTGTCGTTGACTTCCAGGTAGTTCTGAATACATTTCCTCAACCGCCCGCACACCTCTTCATCAGCTAAAAGACCCATGTCCAGTCTCCAGTGCAGGCGCTGGCTACAGTCCTTGCTAACCTGTAGGTCAACCCAGTGTGGAGCATGGTCTGAGATTGTGATCGCCGAGTACCCAGTGTCCACCACCCCAGCCAATAAGGCCCTGCTCAAAATAAAGAAATCAATCCGGGAGTACACTTTTTATGCACGTGTGAGTAGAAGGAGAACTCCTTCACCCTCCCCAGCATCCTTTTATAAACTCCACATCATTCCAATTTGGCGCAAACACATTTACTAGTACCACCTGAACCCCCTCAAACTTCCCACTGATCATAATGTACCGGCCTTCCACATCCGTAACTATTCTCCCCGCCTCAAACGCCACTCGCTTATTAATCAGGATCGCGACCCCTCTCGTCTTTGAGTCCAGCCCCGAGTGAAAAACCTATTCGACCCATCCCTTCCTTAATCTGATCTGCTACTCTAATGTGCGTCTCCTGTAGCATTACCACGTCCGCCTTCAGTCCTCTCAGATGCGCGAACACGCGTGCCCTCTCAGCCAGCCCATTTAGCCCTCGTACATTCCAGGTGATCAGCCTAGTTGGGGGGCCCACCCCCCACTCCTTCTGTCCCTCAGCAGAAGTCCTTCCCTCATCAGAACATTCCCCCCCGGTAACAGCACAATGTAAATCAACCCCTTCGATAAGCCTAACATATATTCACGCCCCACTGTGCTTCCGTGAGCTAGCCTGCCTGGTGGCCCCTGCCCCGGCGCCAGACATTCTCCCACCTATTGTTCCCCCCCCCCACCCAGCTCATACAAAGATATTCAAACAAAAAAACAGTCCCAAGCCAATTGCCCTAGAAAAAAATCGATAAACAAAGAAAAGATCAAACAGAAGATCCAGTATCTAACAAACACACCTCCATCCCCCATCAGTGCAAATGTAAACTTTAACTCACTCTGCAACTGGCCCCAAATCAATACAGAAGGCATTACAAATAACGTCCAACAAACAAGAAACTTTTTTAAAACATGAACGTTGTAGCAAAGTCCTCAGTCCGCCACCAGTCCTTTCCTTTTCGCCAAGTCCATCGCTTCCTCAGGCGACTCAAAATAAAAATGTTGCTCCTCATACGTGACCCAGAGATGGGCTGGATACAGCAGTCCAAACCACCCTTTTTCTTAAAAAGGGTCGACTTTATCTGATTGAACCCTGCTCTTCTCCTGGCCACCTCTGCACTCAGGTCCTGATAGATCCGCAGGATACTGTTCTGCCATTTACAGCTCCGTGTCTGCCTGGCCCACTGTTAAATACGCTCCTTGTCCAAGTACCTGTGGAATTTCACCACCATTGCCCCCGGGGGGATTCCCCCACTCGCGGCTTCCTCGCGAGCGCTCTGTGAGCCCTGTCCACCTCCTAGGGTCGGGAGAATGTCCCATCTCCAGCAGCTTCTCAAACATGCCCGCTATGTATGCCTCAGCATCCGCCTCTTCGGACCCCTCCGGGAGACCGACAATTCTGCCGGCGGGACCTATTCTCTAGGTCTTCCACCTTCACCAGGAGCCTTTTTTGCTGGTCTCTCAGCATCCCCACCTCCAGCTCCACCGCAATTTGATGTTACTCCTGCTCAGCCAGCGACTTCTCTACTTTCTGGCTCACCCGATCTTGGGCACCCAATCTGAGCTCCAGCCGCGCAATTGATTCTTTAATCGGTTCCAAGCATTCCTGCTTCTGCTTGGTGAAGTCCTGAATAAATTGCATCAGCTGCTCCATGGACCACTGGGTCAACAAGCCAGGACTCTGGTCATCCACCATGCTGTCTCCCGCTGCAGCTTCAGCCCAAGTCTTCTCAGTTCGTCTGTTTCTTCCTTTGCGAGCACTTCTAGTCCACCTCTCCATGCACCGGTGTGGGAATCCAATCAACAATTATCTCTACCATCAATTTTCCAAATCAAGTCCTGTAAAAAATCAGGGGAAAAGGTCCAAAAGTCCGACCCGAGCGGGAGCCACCGAATGTGCGACTTACTCCTTCATAGTTGCCACCGGAAGTCCAATATGGTTGATGCTTAACTGTCCTCTGAAATGATCTCGCAAGCCACTCCGTTCAAAGGCAACAAAAGCTGACCTTGCCAGCAATGCAAATATGAAAGAACAGACCAGCCTTTCAAGTAAAGTTACCAATTCTTACATGATGGCACAACGCATTTGACCATTTTTCCCAATTGCTAATGGATGATAGGCAGGAACTCGGAGTGAGACCGTCATCCAGCAGTATCTGCACCTCAACATGGTCACTGTCCTCAAGACAGAGTGGGAAGAAAATTGAGATGTTTAACAAACTCTTGTAGACAGTGATTCTATTCTTATCGTGAAATTACAATGCCGTCATAGGTCTAACTGCACACAGCATCACGCCTTTTCAAAATTAGGTCATCATTAAGTGCACAAAGGGTCTAATAATAAATCAGTTCCTTACTCTTCAGCTATGTCAGCTATGATTCAGTTGGTAGTAAACCTGCCTTGGAATCCTCTGAGTCGCAAGGTTCTGGGTTCAGGCCTCACTCTAGATGTGAGCACAAAATCTAATGCTCACACTCCAGTGCAGTACTGAGGGTGCACTGCATGTCATAGAATTGACAGCACCATCCAATCGCTCATGTGGATGGAAAAGATTGGACGGCACAAAACCGAAGAACTGCAGTGAGCTCTTTCCTACTGTACTGGCCATTATTTAACCCTTAATCATCATTACAGCCAATGAATTACCTGATCATAATCTTCAAGAAGTAATTCATTGGGTTTCCTCTTGTTTCCCTTCAAGTTGACGGACGCCATCTGGGGTGTTTGGTAGGGTCTGGTAGATATGTAGCGCTCAAGCCAATCTGCACCCTGAAGTTTCTGTCACAATTAGGACAGGATACCCCAGACGATTGAGTTTTGGACGAGTTGCTGGCTTGGGATTACCTCTCCATGTTTTCTCTCTGCTCTGATATAAGCTCGCTTTCAAAGGAGGCTGCACCATTTATTTGGTCGCATCCCAGGCCCAGCAAATTCTCGGAGAACTTCTCCCAGACTCAAAAGGTTGAGATGAAAACTCCGAAATGAAGCCTTCGGAGTGCCCTTGCAGGACTTCCTTTGACCGCCATGAGAGCGTACCCAAAGCTCAAGCTCTTCATAAAGGATTCACCTCTGGTAAGTGATTGTCGGGCATTCTGCCTACATGACCAGCCCAACTCAGCTGTCTCAATGTGGATGCATGTTCGTCATGCCAGCTCGCGTGAGCACCTTGGTGTTCGGTATCTTGGCTTGTCATCTGATCCAAAGGCAGCTCAAGTGAAAGTAGTTGAGCTTCTTGCTATGACATTGGGACACAGTCCAAGTCACGCATGTGTAGAGCAGAGTTCGGTAGAACTGTTACTCTGTAGACTTGCAGTTTGGTAAGGAGATTTACTACACTTCAGTCCCAGGGGTTCAAAGGCCGCCAAACTCTTGCTTTGACGGTTCCTGCAAGTGCCTCATGAATATTTTGGAAAGGGTTCTGCTGAGATAAGTGAACCTGCCACTGCTGATCGGTTCTGGTGAGGGACTGAAACTTTGATGAAGCTTTCCTGGAGCATGCTGGTACATTACTTCAGTTTCCTTCATGATGATGTAGTAACATGCATTAGAAAACCAAATCCATGCTACATTGCATGTCCAGACCTGGGCTGGTAGCTTTGTGCACAATCATTTGCAAACAGGAAATCACGAAGTATGCCCTTTAAGACCCAGACCTTTGCCCGGATTCATCTCAAATTGAACAGCTTCCTGTCTATTTGGTACCTTATTTTCATATCAGCATGAAGGCATCGAGAGAACGTTAGAGAGAAAAACGTTGACGAGAGTTAGTGCAAGCATGTAGACCGTTTAACTCCGTTAGTAACCGCGAATAGGTCAGAAGACTCGCCATCATCCATGGACACATGCAAGCATGACAACCTTCCAATGTTTTGCCAAAGGCATTGGTCAGATCAACAAACCTGGTGTGGCGGTCCATATTCTGTTCCTGATAGTTTTCTTGAATCTATCTCACTGTTAAGACCATGGCAGGAATACTCTGTCCGTTCATGCAGATGGGATTCTCTGGTCCCGCCAGTGGTCCACCCCGTCCTGCTGGTTTCCCGGTGGTGTGGCTTTGATGGGAATTTCCATTGACTGTAGCTGGAGGAGAGAATCCGACCACAAACAACGACGAATCAGACTACACGGGGGAGATAAATCACTTGGTTGCATGGTATACCGAAAACAACCTCTCTAAATGTTGGAAAGACCAAGGAACTGATCATCGACTTCAGGAAACGTAGCACGACTCACACTCCCGTCTGCATCAATGGCTCCGAAGTGGAGATGGTCGATAGCTTTCAGTTCCCTGGGGGTCACCATCACCAACAGTCTGTCCTGGTCCGCTCACGTTGATGCAACAGTCAAGAAAGCCCAACAACTCTACTTCCTATGGAAGCTAAAAAAATTTTGCATTACTGCATCGACTCTTTCAAACTTCTACAGATGTGCAATAGAGAGCATCTTACCTGGCTGCATTACAGCTTGGTATGGCAACTGCTCAGTCCAAGATCGCAAGAAACTTGTGGCAGAGTGTGGTGAACTCAGCCCAACGCATCGCACAAGCTTGCCACCCCCACATTTATTATGTATACACCTCCCGCTGCCTCAGGAAGACAGACAGCATTATCAGAGACCCTTTCATCAGGCAGAAGGTACAGAAGTCTGAAGACTCGCACATCCAGACGTAGGAACAGCTTCTTCCCAACAGCTACAAGACTCCTCAACGACTCCCCCTCAGACTGATCTGTTCCTGTAAGAACACTATTCACGCCACCCTATGCTGCTCTTGCTCATGTATTTGCTTTGTTTGGCCCCTTGTTCTGCACTGTAACCAATCACTTTGTCGATGTACCATTTATCAATGTTCTCTGTTGATTATTCTTTTGTCTACTATGTACGTACTGTGTACGTTCCCTCGGCCGCAGAATAATACTTTTCACTGTACTTTGGTACATGTGACAATAAATCAAATCAATCAATCAAACCAGCCAACGGTGAGAAACAGGCGGCTGGGAGACCGGAAAATCCCACCGCGTATTAGTGGCTCCTTGACCTTGTCTGACAGCGCACCGACTTTCTGAAATCAAATTCTGGTCACGATGTTTTAGAAAGATTCTGATGAAGATTTTACTGGTGATAGAGACAAGTGAGATTTCTCAGGATTCTTTCAAGGTGTCCACTTGTACAGATGGATATTGGAGGCATCTTTGTTTTCGAGCCAGATGTTTTTTTTGCTCCCACATAGTCTGAAAGAGCAGATTGGGCTTCTTTGGTGCAAACTGCTTTGAGACGTCTGGTGGGGGTCATGCAAAGCATTGTTAAATGCAAGTCTTTCTTTTATTATTTGTATATATTATTGGAGTAAAAATAATTTTAAAATACGAACTTCATGATCTGCAGGGCAACAAAAAAAGGGCCATCCAACAACTCGAACAACAAGGCAACAGCAAGGAGCAGATGGGATCCCTACCAAAAGCCCTAAAACATGGCTGAGAAGCACTCTTGGTGCAAATACATGACCTAATCTCATCTGGAAGGAGAATCCTCTGGGAGATCTCAGAGATGCCGTAATTGTGACCATCTTCAAGAAAGGTGTTAAGTCTGACTGCAGTAACTACAGGGGATTTCCTTGATGCCGGCCACAGGAAAGGGCATTGTAGGAGTCCTCCTTAATCGCCTCCTGCCTGTACCTAGGGTCTCAATGAGGATTCTATCCACTAAGGGGCACAATGGACATGATCTGTATCACATGGCAACTACAAGAGGAATGCAGTGAACAGCACCAACCCTTGTACATGGCTGCCTTTGACCTGACAAAGGCCTTTGACACTGTCAACTATGAGGGATTATGGAGCTTTCCTCCTCTGTTTCAGCTGCCCCCAAAAGTTGTTACCATCCTTTGCCTGCTCCACAATGACATGCAAGCCGTGTTCCTGACCAGGGAATCTACCACAGACCCAATTCTTGTTCGAACTTGCGTCAAAGAAGCTGTGATATCGCACCAGCTCTCTTCTGAATCTTCCTTGCTCGGCCTTCGGTCACCTGAGGAAAAGAGTGTTTGAAGACCAGGACCTCAGACCTGGTACCAAGCTCATGGTCTACAGAGCAGTAGTGGGAGTGCTGAAACCAAAGCCCAATTCTGTGCTGCAGTATTTGACACAATATTGAAGATAGTGGGGGGGGGGGTCAATCCGGCACTGTGCCCTTTGGTAGCAATCTTTGGGGTTTCAGAATTGCCAGAGCTGTTGGATGGAAGGGGGAGCTGATATAGTAGCCTTTGCCTCACTAATTGCAAGATGATGAATGCTATTAAGTTGGAGATCTATGGTGCCACTGACGAATGTGATATAAAATAGTTACTTTAGAGATATTAGTTACTGTAATGTAGAGATAGGCCAGTCTCATTCTGGTGAGTTCACAGACAAAGGATTTCAGACCGCATGGCAAAGCAAGGAGGAGGTGTGTCCACCAAAGGAGGAGAAAAGGATGCTGGGTAATAAGGGGGCCAGAGGAAGGGATGAGAAGTGAGCCAATCAGAATGTATGACCAGGTCAGGAGGGGTATAGGATGACCTATGGGAATCGTGTATGTGAAACTTGATACCATTTGAATTTATTTGCCGAAATCCCTTTGTCTCTTTGTTCATTCGCTTTTCCGTGGTGTAGGAGACTAGATGTGTCCTATGCCTCTGTGAAATGAATCAGGCTTGCAAGCCAAATAAAATAACTAATGCTGTACCTGCAAATCCATCTCGACTTTTATTGAGGCCAGACTGACAGGTAAAGAAATTTGTATTTTGTCACCACCGGGGGTTTCGGCATGGCGGGGAAATCTGGTTGAATTTTTGAAATTAGAGAAAATTAAAACATGCACTTGGGATCGGAAGAAAAGTTATTCCTGAGACGGAAATGCTTGCTATCCTGGTTTAAAAAATTTTAATCAGCAAAAGGTTTAGGGATTGGAGAGGGAAATAAGGGGCTATTTTGGGGAGGGAGGCAAAAACAGGGAGAATTTTTTTTCAACTGTAACCTGTTGCAAAATTACTGTTTGTGAACGGAACTCGTGTTTGAAATAAAATATATATTTTTTAAAACAGCAGTAGTGATAACCACCCTACTATTGTCTCAGAGATATGGACTATATACAGCAGACACCTCAAAACCCTGGAGAAGTACCACCAGAGTTGCCTCCACAAGATCCTACAAATCCATTGACAGGATAATGAAGGATAAAAAGGATGGTCAATAGGACTTTAAACTAAAGATTGGGGGGGAAGGGAAAGTCAGGGAACCAAGAGGTGAAGTAATCAGTGGGAAGCGTAGCTGCTTAGGAATACAAAAAAGCACGAAAAGACAAAACTCAGGAGAGGTTACGATAGTCCCCATCCCACAAAATATGACAATGTATGGAAAGGCTCAGTAAACCAAGGTCCACCACACTAAGAAAACAAAAAGGGACGGTCAATAGAGAATTAAAGGTGCTATATTTAAATGCGCGCAGTGTACGGAACAAGGTAGATGAGCTTGTGGCCCAGATTGTGACTGGCAGGTATGATGTGGTAGGCATCACAGAGACATGGTTGCAGGGGGTTCAGGACTGGCATTTAAACATCCAGGGATTCACAACCTATCGAAAAGACAGGGAGGTGGGCAGAGGGGGCGGGGTTGCCTTGTTAATTGGGAATGAAATTAAATCAATAGCACTAAATGACATAGGGTCAGATGGTGTGGAGTCTGTGTGGGTAGAGTTGAGGAACCACAAAGGCAAAAAAACCATAATGGGAGTTATGTACAGGCCTCCCTAACAGTGGTCAGGACCGGGGGCACAAAATGCACCACTAAATAGAAAGTACATGTCAGAAAGGCAAGGTCACAGTGATCATGGGGGACTTCAATATGCAGGTGGACTGGGTAAATAATGCTGCCAGTGGACCCAAGGAAAGGGAATTCATTGAATGTTTACAGGAGGGCTTTTTGGAACAGCTTGTGATGGAGCCCACGAGGGAACAGGCCATTCTGGACTTCGTGTTATGTAATGAGCCAGACTTGATTAAAGATCTTAAAGTAAGGGAGCACTTAGGAGACAGTGATCATAATATGGTAGAATTCAATCTCCAATTTGAAAGAAAGAAGGTAGAATCAGATGTAAAAGGTGTTACAGTTAAATAAAGGTAACTACAGGGGCATGAGGGAGGAACTGACGAAAATCGACTGGGAGCAGAGCCTAGTGGGAAAGACAGTAGAACAGCAATGGCAGGAGTTTCTGGGAGTAATTGAGGACACAGTGCAGAGGTTCATCCCAAAGAAAAGAAAGGTTATCAGAGGGGGGATTAGGCAGCCATGGCTGACAAAGGAAGTTAGGGAATGCATCAAAGCAAAAGAGAAAGCCTATAATGTGGCAAAGAGTAGTGGGATGTCAGAAGATTGGGAAGGCTACAAAAACAAACAGAGGATAACAAAGAGAGAAATAAGGAAAGAGAGGATCAAATATGAAGGTAGGCTAGCCAGTAACATTAGGAATGATAATAAAAGTTTCTTTAAATACATTAAAAACAAACGGGAGGCAAAAGTTGACATTGGGCCGCTCCAAAATGACGCTGGTAATTTTGTGATGGGAGACGAGGAAATAGCTGAGGAACTAAATAAGTACTTTGCGTCAGTCTTCACAGTAGAAGACATGAGTAATATCCCACCAATTCCGGAGAGTCAGGGGGCAGAGTTGAATATGGTAGCCATCACAAAGGAGAAAGTGCTAGAGAAACTAAGAGGTCTTAAAATTGATAAATCTCCGGGCCCAGATGGACTACATCCTAGAGTTCTAAAGGAGATAGCTGAAGAAATAGTGGAGGCGTTAGTTATGATCTTTCAAAAGTCACTGGAGTCAGGGAAAGTCCCAGAGGATTGGAAAATCGCTGTTGTAACCCCCCTGTTCAAGAAGGGAACAAGGAAAAAGATGGAAAATTATAGGCCAATTAGCCTCACCTCGGTTGTTGGCAAGATTCTAGAATCCATTGTTAAGGATGAGATTTCTAAATTCTTGGAAGTGCAGGGTCAGATTAGGACAAGTCAGCATGGATTTAGTAAGGGGAGGTCGTGCCTGACAAACCTGTTAGAGTTCTTTGAAGAGATAACAAATAGGTTAGACCAAGGAGAGCCAATGGATGTTATCTATCTTGACTTCCAAAAGGCCTTTGATAAGGTGCCTCACGGGAGACTGCTGAGTAAAATAAGGGCCCATGGTATTCGAGGCAAGGTACTAACATGGATTGACGATTGGCTGTCAGGCAGAAGGCAGAGAGTTGGGATAAAAGGTTCTTTTTCGGAATGGCAACCGGTGACGAGTGGTGTCCCGCAGGGTTCAGTGTTGGGGCCACAGCTGTTCTCTTTATATATTAACGATCTAGATGACGGGACTGGGGGCATTCTGGCTAAGTTTGCCGATGATACAAAGATAGGGGGAGGGGCAGGTATATTGAGGAGGTGGGGAGGCTGCAGAAAGATTTAGACCGTTTAGGAGAGTGGTCCACGAAATGGCTGATGAAATTCAACGTGGGCAAGTGCGAGGTCTTGCACTTTGGAAAAAAGAATAGAGGCATGGACTATTTTCTAAACGGTGACAAAATTCATAATGCTGAAGTGCAAAGGGACTTGGGAGTCCTAGTCCAGGATTCTCTAAAGGTAAACTTGCAGGTTGAGTCCGTAATTAAGAACGCAAATGCAATGTTGTCATTCATCTCAAGAGGCTTGGAATATAAAAGCAGGGATGTACTTCTGAAGCTTTGTAAAGCATTAGTTAGGCCCCATTTAGAATACTGTGAGCAATTTTGGGCCCCACACCTCAGGAAGGACATACTGGCACTGGAGCGGGTCCAGCGGAGATTCACACGGATGATCCCAGGAATGGTAGGCCTAACATACGATGAACATCTGAGGATCCTGGGATTATATTCATTGGAGTTTAGGAGGTTGAGGGGAGATCTAATAGAAACTTACAAGATAATGAATGGCTTAGATAGGGTGGATGTAGGGAAGTTGTTTCCATTAGCAGGGGAGACTAGGACCCGGGGGCACAGCCTTAGAATAAAAGGGAGTCACTTTAGAACAGAGATGAGGAGAAATTTCTTCAGCCAGAGAGTGGTGGATCTGTGGAATTCATTGCCACAGAGGGCGGTGGAGGCCGGGACGTTGAGTGTCTTTAAGACAGAAGTTGATAAATTCTTGATTTCTCGAAGAATTAAGGGCTATGGAGAGAGCGGGTAAATGGAGTTGAAATCAGCCATGATTGAATGGCGGAGTGGACTCGATGGGCCGAATGGCCTTACTTCCTCTCCTATGTCTTATGGTCTTATAGGATAAGCACACCAACATCAGCGTTCTCGCTCAGGCCAACATTAAAGCATTGACCACACTCAATTAACTCCCCAGGATGGGACACATTCCCGACACGAGACTCAAAACAAGCACTCTACTCAGAGCTTTGACAAGACGAGCGAGCCCCAGGAGGACAGAGGGAATGTTCCATGGGCAGCCTCGAAGCCTCCATGAGAAAATACACCTGAGAACTCCTGGCCCAAGATCGGCTGAAGAGAAGCAAAGGCATCCTGGAAGGAGCTGAACACCTGGAGTTTCATCATCAAAAGCAAGCTGAAGCCAAGCATCAACAGCGAAAGGAATAGGTGGCAACCTGCCTACCCACTCCACCAACCACCGTCTGCCCCACCTGTGACATAGACTGTAGGTCGTGCATTGGACTCCTCAAGTCACCTGAGAACTCCTTTTTAGTGTGGAAGCAAATCATCTTCAACTCCGAGGGACTGGCTAAGAAGAAGGAGCAGATGATCGGGGAAACAACCTTTCACAGTAACATTCGCATCACGCACGTACCAGTCAGTGACCATCTCCAATGAGAGAATCTATCATCACCCCTTGACACTCGATGGAATACCATCACTATGAACATTCTGGAGGTTACCATTGATCAGAAACTCAAGTGGATTAACCATATAAATACTCTTTGCTACAAGAGCAGAGGAATTATGCTGTGAGTAACTCCCTGACTTCCCTAAGCCTGCCCACCATCTACAAGTCAGGAGTGTGATGGAATACTCTCCATTTGCCTGAATGAGGGTGGCTTCATCAACGCTCATGGAGCTTGAGCCATGCAGGATTGACACCCCTTCCCTTCCACAAGCATTCACTCCATCACCGACACACAGAAGCAGCCCTGTGTACTATCTGCAAGATGCATTGCAGGAACTCAAAAAAGCTCTTTAGACAGCACCATGGCTGCTACCATCTCGAAGGGTAAGGGCAACAGATACTTGGGAACACCATCACCTGAAGGTTCCCTTCCAAGTCACCATCCTGACTTGGAAATATATCACCATTCCTTCACTGTCGCTGGGTCAGAATCCTGGAACTCCCTCCTTTATAACCTACATCACAAAGACTTCAGTGATTCAAGAAGGCAACTCACCAGAACATTCAAGGGCCATTGGGGATGATCAGCAAATGCTGGACTAGCCAGTGAAACTTGCATCCCTTGACTGAATTTAATAAAATCTTGGATCTGTGGCCAAACACTTTTAAAATAAGCCAATCACTTAAAGCAGTTGTATGCAGATTAGATGTTGGTACAGTTCAGAACATCCATTCTCTTTTTTTGTGCAAGTCTCGTGTTTTTAGGTCTATCTAGAACTTGTGTGAAGGTAGGCTAGATTTAAAATAAGCTATTGCAGGGTTATACTTGTGCAAAATTAGGTTAGTACGGGCTTGCAAATTACAAATATGAAAATTATTGATCCATAGATGCTTTTCAATAGTTTGAAAAAGGTTAAAATAACAATTATAAAAAAAAAAACCTTTCCTCCCCAATTGGACTCCAGAAAATATTGTTTTAAGACCGTTGGAGTGGAGAAATACCAGTGCTTAGTTCAGTTGTTTTTTTCAAGATATTGTCATTTTAAATTGCTCACAAATCTTGTCTCGACAGCACTCCTCTTCGTAGCGATTGAGATGATGGCTGAACTGCTTTCAGAAAACGTATTTTCATCAATTTGGCTCATCACCTGTATTTTTATTTCTGGTTGTTTAATTTTGAAATTGTTTCATTTCTGTTGCTAGATCCCCATCCTCTCAGATATAATTTATTTGAATTACATTTCATATTTATAGACCACAACTTGTGCACAGACATGCAACATTTAAAATGCAATGATAAAACATTTTTAAGCGAAGAATTTAAGCTAAAACTTTCATCATCTTGTCCAATTTAATTTTTTTTAACAAACATTTTATGAAGACATTTATGGTTTTATAACAAAAGATACAAATGATCCAATTTAATTTTTACTCAGGCTATTGAGAACTATTTCTGTTGAAGCTCCTTTGACCGCGATAGACTTTATGACTGATGGAGCAACATTGGCTGTAGGATCCATCAGGGGCAAAATTTATGTCTATGATTTACGAGTGACAACTTCACCACTAAAAATTGTCAATGCCCACAAGAAATCTATACGCTGCTTAAAGTTTCAGAATGGTTCTACGCAATTCAAGGTAGGTTGGCTATGATCTTACTGAATTCACAACGTGTGTAATGTCGCTTTATTTTTAAATCCAAGAATATTGAAGTGCAAAACGCTTAATTATCACCACAGAGTGCATGTTTGTTACATTTAATAAAAACAAGAGGCAGTCTGTTCCCAACTAGTATCACATTAGTCCCTAGTACTAGTGATAATTTACCAAAATTCACGAGACTCTGGGGTGGTCCTGGCGGATTGGAAATTAGCAAACGTGACACCACTGTTTAAAAAAGGAGGTAGGCAGAAAGCGGGTAATTATAGGCCAGTTAGCTTAACTTCGGTAGTAGGGAAGATGCTGGAATCTATCATCAAGAAAGAAATAGCGAGGCATCTGGATGGAAATTGTCCCATTGGGCAGACGCAGCATGGGTTCATAAAGGGCAGGTCGTGCCTAACTAATATAGTGGAATTTTTTGAGGACATTACCAGTGCGGTTGATAACGGGGAGCCAATGGATGTGGGATATCTGGATTTCCAGAAATCCTTTGACAAGGTGCCACACAAAAGGTTGCTGCATAAGATAAAGATGCATGGCATTAAGGGTAAAGTAGTAGCATGGATAGAGGATTGGTTAAGTAATAGAAAGCAAAGAGTGGGGATTAATGGGTGTTTCTCTGGTTGGCAATCAGTAGCTAGTGGTGTCCCTCAGGGATCAGTGTTAGGCCCACAATTGTTCACAATTTACAGAGATGATTTGGAGTTGGGGACCAAGGGCAATGTGTCCAAGTTTGCAGACGACACTAAGATGAATGGTAAAGCAAATAGTGCAGAGGATACCGGAAGTGTAAAGGGATTTGGATATGTTAAGTGAATGGGCTAGGGTCTGGCCGATGGAATACAATGTTGACAAATGTGAGGTTATCCATTTTGGTAGGAATAACAGCAAAAGGGATTATTATTACAATGATAAAATATTAAAACCTGCTGCTGTGCAGAGGGACCTGGGTGTGCTAGTGCATGAGTTGCAAAAAGTTGGTTTACAGGTGCAACAGGTGATTAAGAAAACGAATGGAATTTTGTCCTTCATTGCTAGAGGGGTGGAGTTTAAGACTAGGGAGGTTATGCTGCAATTGTATAAGATGTTAGTGAGGCCACACCTGGAGTATTGTGTTCAGTTTTGGTCTCCTTACTTGAGAAAGGATGTACTGGCACTGGAGGGTGTGCAGAGGAGATTCACTAGGTTAATCCCAGAGCTGAAGGGGTTGGATTACGAGGAGAGATTGAGTAGACTGGGACAGTACTCGTTGGAATATAGAAGGATGAGGGGGATCTTGTAGAAACATATAAGATTATGAAGGGAATCGATAGGATAGATGCGCGCAGGTTGTTTCCACTGGCGGGTGAAAGCAGAACTAGGGGGCATAGCCTCGAAATAAGGGGAAGTAGATTTAGGACTGAGTTTAGGAGGAACTTCTTCACCCAAAGGGTTGTGACTCTATGGAATTCCTTGCCCAGTGAAGCAGTAGAGGCTCCTTCATTAAATGTTTTTAAGATAAAGACAGATAGTTTTTTGAAGAATAAAGGGATTAAGGGTGATGGTGTTCGGGCTGGAAAGTGGAGCTGAGTCCACAAAAGATCAGCCATGATCTCATTGAATGGCGGAGCAGGCTCGAGGGGCCAGATGGCCTACTCCTGCTCCTAATTCTTATGTCCTGGAGTTAAACTTCTGACCTTCTATTTTGTGCCATCTCTATCACTGCCTATTTCCATCTCTGTAATTTGACCTAATATCTCCTTGTGTGACAGCTGTCTGCTTTTGTGAAGTGCCTTGGGCATTTCATATCCTCAAAGGTTGCTATACAAGTTGTTTCATTCAAGAAGTGTGGATAATGTGATGCGATCTTTTGGTTGAAAGGTTAAACTCAGGCTCCATCTGCACTCTTGGGGCATTAAAGATCCCGTGACGGACGCTCTTTTGAAAAAGAGCAGGGGAGTCATCCTCTGTGTCCTGGCCAACATTATCCCTCAATCAACATCACTAAAACAGAGTTATTATCATATTGCTGTTTGTGGGCCCTGGCTGTGTGCGGCTTTGCTGTTGTGTTTCCTATATTTTCAGCAATGAGTATTGTGCAAAAAGTACTTGATTTTCTGTCAAATACTTTTTAGGATGTCCTTTAGTCCTGAAAGGTGCTGTATAAAGTGTCCCAGGATAAATCATTGGTGAGATTAGATCCAATCCATTGTTTTCTTATAATCTAACATCGGAGTTCACCTCTGCAAATACCTGTAAATATTTAACAGCAACTTGCTTTTATATAGTGCCTTCAACATAGACACTTCAAACGAATCGTCAGACAAAATTTGCCAATGAACCACACATATTAGTGGCAGGTCAACATTACTTGGGCAAAGAGGTATGTTTTGAGATATGACTTGAGGAGAGTGAGGGAGGTGGAGGTGCAGAGAGGTTTAGTGAAAAATGCCAAAGCTTAGGGCCAGGCAGCTGAAGACATGGTCGCTAATGGTGAAGCGATGGAAGTCGGGCTTGAATTGGAAAAGCTTTGCGATCTCCAATGGCTGTGGGTCTGAAGAAAATTCCAAAGATAAGGCAGATGAGGAAGCTGATAACAAACCTGAGAATCTCAAAATCGAGGCATTGCTGCACCAAAAGCCAGTGGAGGTCAGCAGCATATGGATAATGGGTGAACAGGACATGGTGCAAATTCGGGCACAGGCAGAGGTTTGGATACGTTAAACTTTACAAAAGATGCAAGGTTGGTAGGCTAGCCAATAAAGCATTAGAATAATAAAGCCTGGCGTGTTTCAGCAGCAGGTGAGCTGAGATAGGTGGGGAAAATTGGCAATATGGCTGAGATAGAATACAGTCTTTGTGATTGAAGAGGGTTGAAAGCCCGGACCAAGGTGAAATACGATTGCAAGTTTCCAAATGGTCCAGTTTACTCCCAGTCAGTGGCTAGGAAGTGAAATGGAGCCAGTGGCTATGGAACGGAGTTCGTGGAGGGACGGACTGAAGGCAGCGGCTTCAGTCTTTCCAATGTTTAATTGCAAGAGATTTTCTCTGATGGTGGAGAAGCGGTGTGACAAATTGGAGGCAGTAGAGGAAACTGGATGTCTGTGTTGAAATGAATAGCAGACCCACCTAACTGGGAAATGTTGAAGAGGTGTTAGAGAACCATGGCCAAAGGAGCAAGATGAATTAGGAGGGATAATTCACAGTCACAATTCCAGAGAATGTCATTTGTGAATTTCAAAGCAGTTTCGGTGATGCAGCATGGGTGGGAACCTGATTGGAAGGATTGAAACATGACCAAATAACAGCACCAAAGTCTTACCCGGTACCTTCTAATTCTTGCCTCCCACATTCTGTTTACATTGATAGAGGCTCAGCATTTTGAACAATACAAAACGTTAACAATCTGTAAATACTGACGGTAGTACTGTAATAGGCTTCAGGAAGACCCATCAACCAGTGAAGTGGGCAGAAATATGGCAAATTCAACTTGGTATTTGCATGTAAGAAGTGGTGCACTTTGGGGGAACAATTTATACAACCGAAAAATACAATTCTGAAGGGGTGCAAAGGCAGTGTGTCTGGGTGTGTCTATTCACAAATCATTGAAGCTGGCAGCAGGGCAAACTGATCAGGCAGTTAGCAAAGCAATGGGACATTTGGCTTTATGAATAGTGGCATTCAATACAAAAACAAGAAAGTAATTTTCAGGTTTACAAATCGCCTTGTTGAACCTCAGCTGAAGCATTGTGTACAATTCTAAGTTCCCCACCTCGGGAAGGGCGTTGAGATCGCGGGGAAAGTACACAGGAGGGGTACCAGGCATGAGGGATTCCAGCCGTGTACCGAGCTCGGAGAAGCTGGAATTGTTCTACTTGGAGCAGAGATGGTCAGGGGAGAACAAATGTACGTAGTCAAAACGATTAAAACTGTTTCCTTTGGCAAGTGAGTAGACATAGAACATACAGCGCAGAAGGAGGCCATTCGGCCCATCGAGTCTGCACCGACCCACTTAAGCCCTCACCTCCACCCTATCCCCGTAACCCAATAACCCCTCCTAACCTTTTTGGTCACTAAGGGCAAGTTCTCTTGGCCAATCCACCTAACTTGCACGTCTTTGGACTGTGGGAGGAAACGGGAGCACCCGGAGGAAACCCACGCCGACACGGGGAGAACGTGCCGGCTCCGCACAGACAGTGACCCAGCGGGGAATCAAACCTGGGACCCTGGCGCTGTGAAACCACAGTGCTAACCACTATGCTACCGTGCTGCCTTAGATTTAAAATAACTGATAAAAATGGGGAGTTGAGAAGACCATTCCCTCAGAGTTGCAATGTAGAAACACAACTTGAAAGGTTGGAATCGAATTCCATCAGAACTTTCGAGTGCATGTCAGGTTGCTATTTGAAGATGTCTAATTTGCTGGTTAAGGAGTAAAAGTTGGAATGTGGGATTAAGTTGGAGAGCACGTTCAAAGAAACACAGCATGGACTCCTTTTGTTCTAGAAGATTGGGATCTTCGTGTGCAAGATGTGGAGAAACCTGATTAGTTTTGATCTGGCAGATATATGGGGCGAAATTCTCCGGAAACGGCCCGATGTCTGCCGACTGGCACCCAAAACGGTGCAAATCAGTCGGGCATCGCGCCGCCCCAAAGGTGCGGAATGCTCCGCATCTTTGGGGGCCGAGCCCCAACCTTAAGGGGCTAGGCCGGCGCCGGACAAATTTCCGCCCCGCCAGCTGATGGAAAAGGCCTTTGGTGCCCCGCCAGCTGGCGCGGAAATGACATCTCCGGGCGGCGCATGCGCGGGAGCGTTAGCGGCCGCTGATGGCATTCCTGCGCATGCGCTGTGGAGGGAGTCTCTTCCGCCTCCGCCATGGTGGAGACCGTGGCGAAGGCGGAAGGGAAAGAGTGCCCCCACGGCACAGGCCCGCCCGCGGATCGGTGGGCCCCGATCGCGGGCCAGGCCACCGTGGGGGCACCCCCCGGGGCCAGATCGCCCTGCGCGCCCCCCAGGACCCCGGAGCTGGCCCGCGCCGCCTTGTCCCGCCGGTAAGGTAGGTGGTTTAATCTACGCCGGCGGGACTTCGGCCCATCCGGGCCGGAGAATCGCGGGGGGGGCCCGCCAACCGGTGCTGCGCGATTCCCGCCCCCACCGAATATGCGGTGGTGGAGAATTCGGCAACCGGCGGGGGCGGGATTCACGCCAGCCGCTGGCGATTCTCCGACCCTGCTGCTTTAATCTTGTCTTAGCCCTGCACCAGGTTTCCCATTTTGCGTTCGCTGTACCATTTAGTATTAACAAAGAACAAGAACAAAGAAATGTACAGCACAGGAACAGGCCCTTCGGCCCTCCAAGCCCGTGCCGACCATGCTGCCCGACTAAACTACAATCTTCTACACTTCCTGGGTCCATATCCTTCTATTCCCATCCTATTCATATATTTGTCAAGATGCCCCTTAAATGTCCCTATCGTCCCTGCTTCCACTACCTCCTCCGGTAGCGAGTTCCAGGCACCCACTACCCTCTGCGTAAAAAACTTGCCTCGTACATCTACTCTAAACCTTGCCCCTCTCACCTTAAACCTATGCTCCCTAGTAATTGACCCCTCTACCCTGGGGAAAAGCCTCTGACTATCCACTCTGTCTATGCCCCTCATAATTTTGTTTACCTCTATCAGGTCGCCCCTCAACCTCCTTCGTTCCAGTGAGAACAAACCGAGTTTATTCAATCGCTCCTCATAGCTAATGCCCTCCATACCAGGCAACATTCTGGTAAATCTCTTCTGCACCCTCTCTAAAGCCTCCACATCCTTCTGGTAGTGTGGCGACCAGAATTGAACACTATACTCCAAGTGTGGCCTAACTAAGGTTCTATACAGCTGCAACATGACTTGCCAATTCTTCTACTCAATGCCCCGGCCAATGAAGGCAAGCATGCCGTATGCCTTCTTGACTACCTTCTCCACCTGTGTTGCCCCTTTCAGTGACCTGTGGACCTGTACACCAAGATCTCTCTGACTTTCAATACTCTTGAGGGTTCTACCATTCACTGTGTATTCCCTACCTGCATTAGACCTTCCAAAATGCATTACCTCACATTTGTCCGGATTAAAATCCATCTGCCATCTCTCCGCCCAAGTCTCCAAACAATCTAAATCCTGCTGTATCCTCCGACAGTCCTCATCGCTATCCGCAATTCCACCAACCTTTGTGTCGTCTGCAAACTTACTAATCAGACCAGTTACATTTTCCTCCAAATCATTTATATATACTACAAAGAGCAAAGGTCCCAACACTGATCCCTGTGGAACACCACTGGTCACAGCCCTCCAATTAGAAAAGCATCCCTCCATTGCTACTCTCTGCCTTCTATGGCCTAGCCAGTTCTGTATCCACCTTGCCAGCTCACCCCTGATCCCGTGTGACTTCACCTTTTGTACTAGTCTACCATGAGGGACCTTGTCAAAGGCCTTACTGAAGTCCATATAGACAACATCTACTACCCTACCTGCATCAATCATCTTAGTGACCTCCTCGAAAAACTCTATCAAGTTAGTGAGACACGACCTCCCCTTCACAAAACCGTGCTGCCTCTCTCTAATACGTCCATTTGCTTCCAAATAGGAGTAGATCCTGTCTCGAAGAATTCTCTCCAGTAATTTCCCTACCACTGAAGTAAGGCTCACCGGCCTGTAGTTCCCGGGATTATCCTTGCTACCCTTCTTAAACAGAGGAACAACATTGGCTATTCTCCAGTCCTCCGGGACATCCCCTGAAGACAGCGAGGATCCAAAGATTTCTGTCAAGGCCTCAGCAATTTCCTCTCCAGCCTCCTTCAGTATTCTGGGGTAGATCCCATCAGGCCCTGGGGACTTATCTAACTTAATATTTTTTAAGACACCCAACACCTCGTCTTTTTGGATCACAATGTGACCCAGGCTATCTACACCCCCTTCTCCAGACTCAACATCTACCAATTTCTTCTCTTTGGTGAATACTGATGCAAAGTATTCATTTAGTACCTCGCCCATTTCCTCTGGCTCCACACATAGATTCCCTTGCCTATCCTTCAGTGGGCCAACCCTTTCCCTGGCTACCCTCTTGCTTTTTATGTACGTGTAAAAAGCCTTGGGATTTTCCTTAACCCTATTTGCCAATGACTTTTCGTGACCCCTTCTAGCCCTCCTGACTCCTTGCTTAAGTTCCTTCCTACTTTCCTTATATTCCACACAGGCTTCGTCTGTTCCCAGCCTTTTAGCCCTGACAAATGCCTCCTTTTTCTTTTTGACGAGGCCTACAATATCACTCGTCATCCAAGGTTCCCGAAAATTGCCGTATTTATCTTTCTTCCTCACAGGAACATGCCGGTCCTGTATTCGTTTCAACTGACACTTGAAAGCCTCCCACATGTCAGATGTTGATTTGCCCTCAAACATCCGCCCCCAATCTATGTTCTTCCGTTCCCGCCTAATATTGTTATAATTAGCCTTCCTCCAATTTAGCACATTCATCCTCGGACCACTCTTATCCTTGTCCACCAGTACTTTAAAACTTACTGAATTGTGGTCACTGTTACCGAAATGCTCCCCTACTGAAACATCTACCACCTGGCCGGGCTCATTCCCCAATACCAGGTCCAGTACCGCCCCTTCCCTAGTTGGACTGTTTACATATTGTTTTAAGAAGCCCTCCTGGATGCTCCTTACAAACTCCGCCCCGTCTAAGCCCCTGGCACTAAGTGAGTCCCAGTCAATATTGGGGAAGTTGAAGTCTCCCATCACCACAACCCTGTTGTTTTTACTCTTTTCCAAAATCTGTCTACCTATCTGCTCCTCTATCTCCCGCTGGCTGTTGGGAGGCCTGTAGTATACCCCCAACATTGTGACTGCACCCTTCTTATTCCTGATCTCTACCCATATAGCCTCACTGCCCTCTGAGGTGTCCTCTCGCAGTATAGCTGTGATATTCTCCCGAACAAGTAGCGCAACTCCGCCTCCCCTTTTACATCCCCCTCTATCCCGCCTGAAACATCTAAATCCTGGAACGTTTAGCTGCCAATCCTGCCCTTCCCTCAACCAGGTCTCTGTAATGGCAATAACATCATAGTTCCAAGTAGTAATCCAAGCTCTAAGTTCATCTGCCTTACCCGTAATGCTCCTTGCATTAAAACATATGCACTTCAGGCCACCAGACCCGCTGTGTTCAGCAACTTATCCCCGTGTGCTCTGCCTCAGAGCCACACTGTCCCTATTCCCTAGTTCTCCCTCAATGCTCTCACCTTCTGACCTATTGCTCCCGTACCCACCCCCCTGCCATACTAGTTTAAACCCTCCCGTGTGACACTAGCAAACCTCGCGGCCAGGATATTTATGCCTCTCCGGTTTAGATGCAACCCGTCCTTCTTATACAGGTCACACCTGCCCCGGAAGAGCTCCCAGTGGTCCAGATAATGGAAACCCTCCCTCCTACACCAGCTGTTTAGCCACGTGTTTATCTGCTCTATCTTCCTATTTCTAGCCTCACTGGCACGTGGCACAGGGAGTAATCCCGAGATTACAACCCTCGAGGTCCTGTCTTTTAACTTTCTGCCTAGCTCCCTGAACTCCTGCTGCAGGACCTCATGCCCCTTCCTGCCTCTGTCGTTAGTACCAATATGTACAACGACCTCTGCCTGTTTGCCCTCCCCCTTCAGGATTCCCTCTACCCGTTCGGAGACATCCTGGACCCTGGCACCAGGGAGGCAACATACCATCCTGGAGTCTCTTTCACGTCCACAGAAGCGCCTATCTGTGCCCCTGACTATAGAGTCCCCTATTACTATTACTCTTCTGCGCTTTGACCCTCCCTTCTGAACATCAGAGCCAGCCGTGGTGCCACTGCTCTGGCTGCTGCTGTTTTCCCCTGATAGGCTATCCCCCCCCGACAGTCTCCAAAGGGGTATATCTGTTCGAGAGGGGGACAACCACAGGGGATTCCTGCACTGACTGCCTGCCCTTTCTGGTGGTCACCCATTTCTCTGCCTGCACCTTGGGTGTGACCACATTTACATAACTGCGATCTATGACGCTTTCCGCCACCTGCATGCTCCTAAGTGCATCCAATTGCTGCTCCAACCGAACCATGCGGTCTGTGAGGAGCTCCAGTTGGGTGCACTTTCTGCAGATGAAGCCATCCGGGACGCTGGAAGCCTCCCGGACCTGCCACATCTCACAGTCAGAGCACAGCACCCCTCTAACTGACATTGCGTCAATTAATTAAAATTAAAATTAAAATTTGTCTTTTTTTTTAAATACTTTTTTTAAAATTTCAAAGTTACTGTCAACTATCTGTTTCCTAGCACTAGATTTCTAATAGAAATGCGATAGCTAACTATAATATTCTCCGATCTCTGGCTTAGATATCCTCCTAAATTATAATTAAGTTATTATGTTTAATTAGTTACCAAATACTCAAATTTTTTTAAAATTTAGGGTAGAATCCCAACCAGCCACTCTGGCCACAGCTTTTCTGTGATGTCACTTCAGTTCCCCCACGACACACACAATTTGAAAAAAGGTATAAAAGTAAAAATAAATAAAAATCACTTACTTACCTTCTTACCTTCTGAGTGTCTTAGATGTTCTCAGGTTCTCTCGCTGACAGAGACTGCTCCTCCACCTCCGAACCTTGACCTGCACAATGCTAATAATATAATAATAATATAATATGGCACTTACCTTACACCAATGGGTCTTATTATTAGGTTAGAGGAGGAGGGCGGGTGGGAGACACTACACGTGTAGTGTCTCGGGTTTCCTCTCCACCAGAATTTATTGGTTGGGGGACGGGGACGGGGACGGGGACGGGGGACCGACTTCCCAGAGGTCCGCGGGTCGAACTTCCGGTTCCCGCCTTATATAAAAACAAATAAAACAGAAAAGATGAACAGACACGGGACCAGGTAAGGCTTTTTAAAGTAAGTACTCACCTCCCAGAGGGCCCCTGCGCACCGCTGCCGCCGAAATCCAAAGGGCTGCTCCTGTAAAGGCAAGGCTTTTTAAAGTAAGTACTCACCTCCCAGAAGGCCCCTGCGCACCGCTGCCGCCGAAATCCAAAAGGCTGCTCCTGTAAAGGTAAGAGTTTTTAAATTCACTACTCACCTCCAAGAAGGCCCCTGCGCACCGCTGCCGCCGAAATCCAAAAGGCTGCTCCTGTAAAGGCAAGAGTTTTTAAAGTAAGTACTCACCCTCCAAGTACTCACTCACCAATTATTTATTTGTAGATGGAAATTGCGTGAATAAAGAAAGTATTGTTCACACAGACTTCATATTTTAAATTGAGTTCTGCTGAAAGGACAATTTAGTGTTGGTCCTGAAAGGGATCAGAATCAGGAATTGCTGAGACAAAGTAGTACCCCACCCCTCCTTTGTCCACATCACAAACATTCAGGATGGTGTCATTTGATTAGCTGTGAAGGTGGCTATGGTACAAAGATGCCCTTACAGCAGCTGCAGAGAATTGAGCAGATCATCTGCTGTAAGGCCGAGTGTGGTCCTCCAGAGGCTCTAATGCAAGCCTGTCCAACGTGTGGCTCAAGGGCTGTGCAGCCCACAAAGCCCCTCTATGTGGCCCCGGAGCATGTTTTCAAAATGCTGATCCAAGAGGCAGGTTTGAATAGAAGAATCTGCATGAGCTGCTCCTGCAGTCATCGGTCATTCCTTTCACTAGTAAGCTTATCAGCAGCAAATGTGGGAAAGACCCAACCTGTGATTGGAGGAGCGGCAAAAACCAATGCCGGTGAGTTTGGGCCCTGGGGATTCGAGGGTCGGGGAGCTGAGGGCAGGGAGCAAGGCCCAGGAAGCGGGTGTACAAAGGCAATAGAGCAGAGGTGCCAGGCACCTGTATGGGGCACGAGTATGCTGGAGCAGAACATGAGACAGCTGAAGCAGGGTATTACTGGTGTTTGGGTGAGTAACGGGTGTGGGTGGGAGGGGGGGGGGGGGTGGAGGGTGAGTGTGGGCGAGAGGGGGGAGGGTGAGTGTGGGCGAGAGGGGGGAGGGTGAGTGTGGGCGAGAGGGGGGAGGGTGAGAAGAGGGGTGGAGGGCGAGAAGAGGGGGGAGGGCAAGTGTGGGTGAGAGGTGGGGAGGAGGGTGAGGGGGTGGCAACGAGTGGGTGAGGGTGTGGGCGAGAGGGGGCGGGCAAGTGTGGGTGAGAGGGGGAGGGCAAGTGTGGGCGAGGGGGGAGGGAGGGTGAGTGGGCGAGAGGTGGGGGGAAGGCTGAGTGGGTGAGAAGGAGGAGGGTGAGTGGGCGAGTGTGGGTGAGAGGGCAAGTGTGAGGGGGAGTGAGAGTGTGGGTGAGAGGGCAAGTGTGAGGGGGAGGGGGAGTGCGAGTGTGGCTGAGAGGGGGAGGGGTGAGGGGGAGGGGTGTGTGGGGGGGGTGTGTGAGAGGGGGGGGGATGTGAGGTGAGAGGGGGGTGTGTGAGAGAGAGGGGGGGTGAGAGAGAGAGGGGGGGGTGAGAGAGAGGGGGGGTGAGAGAGAGAGGGGGGGTGAGAGAGAGAGGGGGGGTGAGAGAGAGAGGGGGGGTGAGAGAGGGGGGGTGAGAGAGAGAGGGGGGGTGAGAGAGAGAGGGGGGGGTGAGAGAGAGAGGGGGGGTGAGAGAGAGAGGGGGGGTGAGAGAGAGAGGGGGGGTGAGAGAGAGAGGGGGGTGAGAGAGAGAGGGGGGGTGAGAGAGAGGGGGGGGTGAGAGAGAGGGGGGGTGAGAGAGAGAGGGGGGGTGAGAGAGAGAGGGGGGGTGAGAGAGAGAGGGGGGGTGAGAGAGAGAGGGGGGGTGAGAGAGAGAGGGGGGGTGAGAGAGAGAGGGGGGGTGAGAGAGAGGGGGGGTGAGAGAGAGAGGGGGGGTGAGAGAGAGAGGGGGGGTGAGAGAGAGAGGGGGGGTGAGAGAGAGAGGGGGGGTGAGAGAGAGAGGGGGGGTGAGAGAGAGAGGGGGGGGGTGAGAGAGAGAGGGGGGGTGAGAGAGAGGGGGGGGAGAGAGAGAGGGGGGGTGAGAGAGAGAGGGGGGGTGAGAGAGAGAGGGGGGGTGAGAGAGAGAGGGGGGTGAGAGAGAGAGGGGGGGTGAGAGAGAGAGGGGGGGGTGAGAGAGAGAGGGGGGGGTGAGAGAGAGAGGGGGGTGAGAGAGAGAGGGGGGGTGAGAGAGAAGGGGGGTGAGAGAGAGAAGGGGGGGTGAGAGAGAGAGGGGGGGGTGAGAGAGAGAGGGGGGGGTGAGAGTGGGGGGGTGAGAGGAGAGGGGGGGTGAGAGAGAGAGGGGGGGTGAGAGAGTGAGGGGGGGTGAGTGAGAGAGGGGGGTGAGAGAGGGGGGTGAGAGAGAGAGGGGGGGGGTGAGAGAGAGGGGGGGGGTGTGAGAGAGAGAGGGGGGGGGTGTGAGAGGAGAGGGGGGGGGTGTGAGAGAGAGGGGGGGGGTGAGAGAGTGAGGGGGGGGGTGAGAGAGAGAGGGGGGGGGGTGAGAGGAGAGGGGGGGGTGTGAGAGAGAGAGGGGGGGGGGTGAGAGAGAGAGGGGGGGGGTGTGAGAGAGAGGGGGGGGTGTGAGAGAGAGGGGGGGGTGAGAGAGAGGGGGGGGTGAGAGAGAGAGGGGGGGGTGAGAGAGAGAGGGGGGGGGTTGAGAGAGGGGGGGGGGTGAGAGAGAGAGGGGGGGGTGAGAGAGAGAGGGGGGGGTGAGAGAGAGAGGGGGGGGTGAGAGAGAGGGGGGGGTGAGAGAGAGTGGGGGGGTGTGAGAGAGGGGGGGTGAGAGAGAGGGGGGGGTGAGAGAGAGGGGGGGGGTGAGTGAGAGAGGGGGGGGGTGAGTGAGAGAGAGAGGGGGGGGGTGTGAGAGAGTGAGTGGGGGGGGGTGTGAGAGAGAGAGAGGGGGGGGGTGTGAGAGAGAGAGGGGGGGGGGTGTGAGAGAGAGAGGGGGGGGGGTGAGAGAGAGAGAGTGGGGGGGGGGTGAGAGAGAGAGAGGGGGGGGGTGTGAGAGGAGAGAGGGGGGGGGGTGTGAGAGAGAGAGGGGGAGGGTGTGGTGTGAGAGAGGGGGGGGGTGAGGAGGGGGGGGTGAGAGAGAGGAGGGGAGTGTGAGGGTGAGGGGAGAGGGGCGAGTGCGTGAGGGGGGAGGGGGCGAGTGCGGGCGAGAGGGGGAGGGGCGAGTGCGGGCGAGAGGGGGAGGGGCGAGTGCGGGCGAGAGGGGGAGGGCGAGTGCGGGCGAGAGGGGGGAGGGCGAGAGGGGGAGGGCGAGTGCGGGCGAGAGGGGGAGGGCGAGAGGGGGAGGGCGAGTGCGGGCGAGAGGGGGAGGGCGAGTGCGGGCGAGAGGGGGAGGGCGAGTGCGGGCGAGAGGGGGAGGGCGAGTGCGGGCGAGAGGGGGAGGGCGAGTGCGGGCGAGAGGGGGAGGGCGAGTGCGGGCGAGAGGGGGAGGGCGAGTGCGGGCGAGAGGGGGAGGGCGAGTGCGGGCGAGAGGGGGAGGCGAGTGCGGGCGAGAGGGGAGGGCGAGTTGCGGGCGAGAGGGGGAGGGCGAGTGCGGGCGAGAGGGGGAGGGCGAGTGCGGGCGAGAGGGGGGAGGGCGAGTGCGGGCGAGAGGGGGAGGGCGAGTGCGGGCGGAGAGGGGGAGGGCGAGTGCGGGCGAGAGGGGGAGGGCGAGTGCGGGCGAGAGGGGGAGGGCGAGTGCGGGCGAGAGGGGGAGGGCGAGTGCGGGCGAGAGGGGGAGGGCGAGTGCGGGCGAGAGGGGGAGGGCGAGTGCGGGCGAGAGGGGAGGGCGAGGGCGGGCGAGGGGGGAGGGCGAGTGCGGGCGAGAGGGGGAGGGCGAGTGCGGGCGAGAGGGGGAGGGCGAGTGCGGGCGAGAGGGGGAGGGCGAGTGCGGGCGAGAGGGGGAGGGCGAGTGCGGGCGAGAGGGGGAGGGCGAGTGCGGGCGAGAGGGGGAGGGCGAGTGCGGGCGAGAGGGGGAGGGCGAGTGCGGGCGAGAGGGGGAGGGCGAGTGCGGGCGAGAGGGGGAGGGGCGAGTGCGGGCGAGAGGGGGAGGGCGAGTGCGGGCGAGAGGGGGGAGGCGAGTGCGGGCGAGAGGGGGAGGGCGAGTGCGGGCGAGAGGGGGAGGGCGAGTGCGGGCGAGAGGGGGAGGGCGAGTGCGGGGCGAGAGGGGGAGGGCGAGAGGGGAGGGCGAGTGCGGGCGAGAGGGGAGGGCGAGTGCGGGCGAGAGGGGGAGGGCGAGTGCGGCGAGAGGGGGCGGCGAGAGGGGGAGGGCGAGAGGGGGAGGGCGAGAGGGGGAGGCGAGAGGGGGAGGGCGAGAGGGGGAGGGCGAGAGGGGGAGGGCGAGTGCGGGCGAGAGGGGGAGGGCGAGTGCGGGCGAGAGGGGGAGGGCGAGTGCGGGCGAGAGGGGGAGGGCGAGTGCGGGCGAGAGGGGAGGGCGAGAGGGGGAGGGCGAGAGGGGGAGGGCGAGAGGGGGAGGGCGAGAGGGGGAGGGCGAGAGGGGGGAGGGCGAGTGCGGGCGAGAGGGGGAGGGCGAGTGCGGGCGAGAGGGGGCGGGCGAGAGGGGGCGGGCGAGAGGGGGCGGGCGAGAGGGGGAGGGCGAGAGGGGGGCGGGCGAGAGGGGGAGGGCGAGTGCGGGCGAGAAGGGGGAGGGCGAGTGCGGGCGAGAGGGGGAGGGCGAGTGCGGGCGAGAGGGGGAGGGCGAGTGCGGGGCGAGAGGGGGAGGGCGAGTGCGGGCGAGAGGGGGAGGGCGAGTGCGGGCGAGAGGGGGAGGGCGAGTGCGGGCGAGAGGGGGAGGGCGAGTGCGGGGCGAGAGGGGGAGGGCGAGAGGGGGAGGGCGAGTGCGGGCGAGAGGGGGAGGGCGAGTGCGGGGAGGGGCGAGGGCGAGTGGGGAGGGCGAGTGCGGGCGAGTGGGGAGGGCGAGTGCGGCGAGAGGGGGAGGGCGAGTGCGGGCGAGAGGGGGAGGGCGAGTGCGGGCGAGAGGGGGAGGGCGAGTGCGGGCGAGAGGGGGAGGGCGAGTGCGGGCGGAGGGAGGAGTGCGGAGGGGAGGGCGAGTGCGGGCGAGAGGGGGAGGGCGAGTCGGCGAGAGGGGGAGGGCGAGTGCGGGCGAGAGGGGGGAGGGCGAGTGCGGGCGAGAGGGGGGAGGGCGAGTGCGGGGGAGGGCGAGGGGGGGAGGGCGAGTGCGGGGAGGGCGAGGGGGGGAGGGCGAGTGCGGGGGAGGGCGAGGGGGGGAGGGCGAGTGCGGGGAGGGCGAGGGGGGGAGGGAGAGTGCGGGGGAGGGCGAGGGGGGAGGGAGAGTGCGGGAGGGGGAGGGAGAGTGCGGGGGAGGCGAGGGGGGAGAGAGTGCGGGGAGGGCGAGGGGGGGAGGGAGAGTGCGGGGGAGGGCGAGGGGGGGAGGGAGAGTGCGGGGAGGGCGAGGGGGGAGGGAGAGTGCGGGGGAGGGCGAGGGGGGGAGGGAGAGTGCGGGGGAGGGCGAGGGGGGAGGGAGAGTGGCGGGGGAGGGCGAGGGGGGGAGGGAGAGTGCGGGGGAGGGCGAGGGGGGAGGGAGAGTGCGGGGAGGGCGAGGGGGGGAGGGAGAGTGCGGGGGAGGGCGAGGGGGGGAGGGAGAGTGCGGGGGAGGGCGAGGGGGGGAGGGAGAGTGCGGGGGAGGGCGAGGGGGGAGGGAGAGTGCGGGGGGGCGAGGGGGGAGGGGAGTGCGGGGGAGGGCGAGGGGGGGAGGGAGAGTGCGGGGGAGGGCGAGGGGGGGAGGGAGAGTGCGGGGGAGGGCGAGGGGGGGAGGGAGAGTGCGGGGGAGGGCGAGGGGGGGAGGGAGAGTGCGGGGGAGGGCGAGGGGGGAGGGAGAGTGCGGGGGAGGCGAGGGGGGGAGAGAGTGCGGGGGAGGGCGAGGGGGGAGGGAGAGTGCGGGGGAGGGCGAGGGGGGGAGGGAGAGTGCGGGGGAGGGCGAGGGGGGGAGGGAGAGTGCGGGGGAGGGCGAGGGGGGGAGGGAGAGTGCGGGGAGGGCGAGGGGGGGAGGGAGAGTGCGGGGGAGGGCGAGGGGGGAGGGAGAGTGCGGGGGAGGGCGAGGGGGGGAGGGAGAGTGCGGGGAGGGCGAGGGGGGGAGGGAGAGTGCGGGGGAGGGCGAGGGGGGAGGGAGAGGCGGGGAGGGCGAGGGGGGAAGGAGAGTGCGGGGGAGGGCGAGGGGGGGAGGAGAGTGCGGGGGAGGGCGAGGGGGGGAGGGAGAGTGCGGGGGAGGGCGAGGGGGGGAGGGAGAGTGCGGGGGAGGGCGAGGGGGGGAGGGAGAGTGCGGGGGAGGCGAGGGGGGAGGGAGAGTGCGGGGAGGGCGAGGGGGAGGAGAGTGCGGGGGAGGGGCGAGGGGGGGAGGGAGAGTGCGGGGGAGGGCGAGGGGGGAGGGAGAGTGCGGGGAGGGCGAGGGGGGAGGGAGAGTGCGGGGGAGGGCGAGGGGGGGAGGGAGAGTGCGGGGGAGGGCGAGGGGGGGAGGGAGAGTGCGGGGGAGGGCGAGGGGGGGAGGGAGAGTGCGGGGGAGGGCGAGGGGGGGAGGGAGAGTGCGGGGGAGGGCGAGGGGGGGAGGGAGAGTGCGGGGGAGGGCGAGGGGGGGAGGGAGAGTGCGGGGGAGGGCGAGGGGGGGAGGGAGAGTGCGGGGGAGGGCGAGGGGGGAGGGAGAGTGCGGGGGAGGGCGAGGGGGGGAGGGAGAGTGCGGGGAGGGCGAGGGGGGAGGGAGAGTGCGGGGGAGGGCGAGGGGGGGAGGGAGAGTGCGGGGGAGGGCGAGGGGGGGAGGGAGAGTGCGGGGAGGGCGAGGGGGGGAGGGAGAGTGCGGGGGAGGGCGAGGGGGGGAGGGAGAGTGCGGGGGAGGGCGAGGGGGGGAGGGAGAGTGCGGGGGAGGGCGAGGGGGGGGGAGAGTGCGGGAGGGCGAGGGGGGGAGGGAGAGTGCGGGGGAGGGCGAGGGGGGGAGGGAGAGTGCGGGGGAGGGCGAGGGGGGGAGGGAGAGTGCGGGGGAGGCGAGGGGGGGAGGAGAGTGCGGGGGAGGGCGAGGGGGGGAGGGAGAGTGCGGGGGAGGGCGAGGGGGGGAGGGAGAGTGCGGGGGAGGGCGAGGGGGGAGGGAGTGGCGGGGAGGCGAGGGGGGAGGAGAGTGCGGGGAGGGCGAGGGGGGAGGGAGAGTGCGGGGGAGGGCGAGGGGGGGAGGGAGAGTGCGGGGGAGGCGAGGGGGGGAGGGAGGAGTGCGGGGGAGGGCGAGGGGGGGAGGGAGAGTGCGGGGGAGGGCGAGGGGGGGAGGGAGAGTGCGGGGAGGGCGAGGGGGGGAGGGAGAGTGCGGGGGAGGGCGAGGGGGGGAGGGAGAGTGCGGGGGAGGGCGAGGGGGGGAGGGAGAGTGCGGGGGGAGGGCGAGGGGGGGAGGGAGAGTGCGGGGGAGGGCGAGGGGGGGAGGGAGAGTGCGGGGGAGGGCGAGGGGGGGAGGGAGAGTGCGGGGGAGGGCGAGGGGGGGAGGGAGAGTGCGGGGGGTGGGCGAGGGGGGGAGGGAGAGTGCGGGGGAGGGCGAGGGGGGGAGGGAGAGTGCGGGGGAGGGCGAGGGGGGAGGGAGAGTGCGGGGGAGGGCGAGGGGGGGAGGGAGAGTGCGGGGGAGGGCGAGGGGGGGAGGGAGAGTGCGGGGGAGGGGCGAGGGGGGGAGGGAGAGTGCGGGGGAGGGCGAGGGGGGAGGGAGAGTGCGGGGGAGGGCGAGGGGGGGAGGGAGAGTGCGGGGGAGGGCGAGGGGGGGAGGGAGAGTGCGGGGGAGGGCGAGGGGGGAGGGAGAGTGCGGGGGAGGGCGAGGGGGGGAGGGAGAGTGCGGGGAGGGCGAGGGGGGAGGAGAGTGCGGGGGAGGGCGAGGGGGGGAGGGGAGTGCGGGGAGGGCGAGGGGGGGAGGGAGAGTGCGGGGGAGGGCGAGGGGGGAGGGAGAGTGCGGGGGAGGGCGAGGGGGGGAGGGAGTGCGGGGAGGGCGAGGGGGGGAGGGAGAGTGCGGGGGAGGGCGAGGGGGGGAGGGAGAGTGCGGGGGAGGGCGAGGGGGGGAGGGAGAGTGCGGGGGAGGGCGAGGGGGGGAGGGAGAGTGGCGGGGGAGGGCGAGGGGGGGAGGGAGAGTGCGGGGGAGGGGCGAGGGGGGGAGGGAGAGTGCGGGGGAGGGCGAGGGGGGAGGGAGGGGAGGGAGTGCGGGGGAGGGCGAGGGGGGGAGGGAGAGTGCGGGGGAGGGCGAGGGGGGGGGAGAGTGCGGGGAGGGCGAGGGGGGAGGGAGAGTGCGGGGGAGGGCGAGGGGGGGAGGAGAGTGCGGGGGGAGGGCGAGGGGGGAGGGAGAGTGCGGGGGAGGGCGAGGGGGGGAGGGAGAGTGCGGGGGAGGGCGAGGGGGGGAGGGAGAGTGCGGGGGAGGGCGAGGGGGGGAGGGGAGAGTGCGGGGGAGGGCGAGGGGGGGAGGGAGAGTGCGGGGGAGGCGAGGGGGGGAGGGAGAGTGCGGGGGAGGGCGAGGGGGGGAGGGAGAGTGCGGGGGAGGGCGAGGGGGGGAGGGAGAGTGCGGGGGAGGGCGAGGGGGGGAGGGAGAGTGCGGGGGAGGGGCGAGGGGGGGAGGGAGAGTGCGGGGGAGGGCGAGGGGGGGAGGGAGAGTGCGGGGGAGGGGCGAGGGGGGGAGGGGAGAGTGCGGGGGAGGGCGAGGGGGGGAGGGAGAGTGCGGGGGAGGGCGAGGGGGGGGAGGGAGAGTGCGGGGGAGGGCGAGGGGGGGAGGGAGAGTGCGGGGGAGGGCGAGGGGGGGAGGGAGAGTGCGGGGGAGGGCGAGGGGGGGGAGGGAGAGTGCGGGGAGGCGAGGGGGGAGGGAGAGTGCGGGGGAGGGCGAGGGGGGGAGGGAGAGTGCGGGGGGAGGGCGAGGGGGGGAGGGAGAGTGCGGGGGAGGGCGAGGGGGGAGGGAGAGTGCGGGGGAGGGCGAGGGGGGGAGGGAGAGTGCGGGGGAGGGCGAGGGGGGGAGGGAGAGTGCGGGGAGGGCGAGGGGGGGGAGGAGAGTGCGGGGGAGGGCGAGGGGGGGAGGGAGAGTGCGGGGGAGGGCGAGGGGGGGAGGGAGAGAGTGCGGGGGAGGGCGAGGGGGGGGAGGGAGAGTGCGGGGGAGGGCGAGGGGGGGAGGGAGAGTGCGGGGGAGGGCGAGGGGGGGAGGGAGAGTGCGGGGGAGGGCGAGGGGGGGAGGGAGAGTGCGGGGGAGGGCGAGGGGGGGAGGGAGAGTGCGGGGGAGGGCGAGGGGGGGAGGGAGAGTGCGGGGGAGGGCGAGGGGGGAGGGAGAGTGCGGGGGAGGGCGAGGGGGGGGAGGGAGAGTGCGGGGGAGGGCGAGGGGGGGAGGGAGAGTGCGGGGGAGGGCGAGGGGGGGAGGGAGAGTGCGGGGGAGGGCGAGGGGGGGGAGGGAGAGTGCGGGGGAGGGCGAGGGGGGAGGGAGAGTGCGGGGGAGGGCGAGGGGGGGAGGAGAGTGCGGGGGGGAGGGGCGAGGGGGGGAGGGAGAGTGCGGGGGAGGGCGAGGGGGGGAGGGAGAGTGCGGGGGAGGGCGAGGGGGGGGGAGGGAGAGTGCGGGGAGGGCGAGGGGGAGGGAGAGGGCGGGGAGGGCGAGGGGGGAGGGAGAGTGCGGGGGAGGGCGAGGGGGGGAGGAGAGTGCGGGGGAGGGCGAGGGGGGAGGGAGAGTGCGGGGGAGGGCGAGGGGGGGAGGGAGAGTGCGGGGGAGGGCGAGGGGGGGAGGGAGAGTGCGGGGGAGGGCGAGGGGGGGAGGGAGAGTGCGGGGAGGGCGAGGGGGAGGGAGAGTGCGGGGAGGGCGAGGGGGGGAGGGAGAGTGCGGGGGAGGGCGAGGGGGGGAGGGGAGAGTGCGGGGGAGGGCGAGGGGGGAGGGAGAGTGCGGGGAGGGCGAGGGGGGGAGGGAGAGTGCGGGGGAGGGCGAGGGGGGGAGGGAGAGTGCGGGGAGGGGCGAGGGGGGGAGGGAGAGTGCGGGGGAGGGCGAGGGGGGGAGGGAGAGTGCGGGGGAGGCGAGGGGGGGGAGGGGAGAGTGCGGGGGAGGGCGAGGGGGGGAGGGAGAGTGCGGGGGAGGGCGAGGGGGGAGGAGAGTGCGGGGGAGGGCGAGGGGGGGAGGGAGAGTGCGGGGGAGGGCGAGGGGGGGAGGGAGAGTGCGGGGGAGGCGAGGGGGGGAGGGAGAGTGCGGGGGAGGGCGAGGGGGGGAGGGAGAGTGCGGGGGAGGGCGAGGGGGGGAGGGAGAGTGCGGGGGAGGGCGAGGGGGGGAGGGAGAGTGCGGGGGGAGGGCGAGGGGGGGAGGGAGAGTGCGGGGGAGGGCGAGGGGGGAGGGAGAGTGCGGGGGAGGGCGAGGGGGGGAGGGAGAGTGCGGGGGAGGGCGAGGGGGGGAGGGAGAGTGCGGGGGAGGGCGAGGGGGGAGGGAGAGTGCGGGGGAGGGCGAGGGGGGGAGGGCGAGTGCGGGGAGGGCGAGGGGGGGAGGGCGAGTGCGGGGGAGGGCGAGGGGGGGTGGGCGAGTGCGGGGGAGGGCGAGGGGGGGAGGGCGAGTGCGGGGGAGGGGCGAGGGGGGGAGGGCGAGTGCGGGGAGGGCGAGGGGGGGAGGGCGAGTGCGGGGGAGGGCGAGGGGGGGAGGGCGAGTGCGGGGGAGGGCGAGGGGGGAGGGCGAGTGCGGGGGAGGGCGAGGGGGGGAGGGCGAGTGCGGGGGAGGGCGAGGGGGGGAGGGCGAGTGCGGGGGAGGGCGAGGGGGGGAGGGCGAGTGCGGGGAGGGGCGAGGGGGGGAGGGCGAGTGCGGGGGAGGGCGAGGGGGGGAGGGCGAGTGCGGGGGAGTGTGAGTGGGAGAATGTGGGTAAGGGTGGGGGGAGGGGAGTGGGGGGAGGGCGAGCGTGGGGCGAGAGGGGGGAGGGCGAGAGGGGGGAGGGAGAGTGGGCGAGGGGAGGGCGAGTGTGGGCGAGAGGGGGGGGAGTGTGAGTGGCGAATGTGGGTAAGGGAGGGGGAGTGGGGGGAGGGCGTGTTTGTTTCATACCTCGTAATTTTTGAAATCCATGTTTAATATTGTGCTGATCTTTATCTTTCTGAAATGTGCTTATTGGCCCCTTTGTGAGCAAAATTTTGAAATGTGCCAATTTCCGTCTTCTCTTCTCCCCCCCCCCCCCTCCTCCTCCTCCTCCTCCTCCTCCTCCTCCTCCTCCTCCTCCTCCTCCTCCTCCTCCTCCTCCTCCTCCTCCTCCTCCTCCCAACCAACTCCTCATGCAAAATAGTTGGCCCAGCCTGGGCCAATGAGTTGTGGAAGATAGTTCTGGCACAATGTAATTACACTCTGCACTCCACTCTGGCACTGATTACCTTAGGCTGGTGAAATGTTGAGACCTATTGGGCCTGAAAGGGTTTCAGCTGCATGGGCCACTCAAAAGCACAACACTGCTCTACTCACAATATGGGTATAGATGGAAAATCTGTTCAAAGACCACCCACCCTAACAAATGCCTAAATGGGAGGATACTCTCGACCCCCTCTGCGGGAGTAAATGCAACTCGAGGAATTTCAAGGTCCATATCTGATTTCCCCCCCCCCCCCCCCCCCCGGATTATTCAACCTGTTCATTTGTATTTGGAGGATAAACCACTTTGAAAGAATCAAGAAGGTTGCACTGAAGTTTAATGTAGCTTTATCATTATTGAAATCACCAGTTCTTTGCCAATTGTATTGGGTCTTATTGGTTCAGTACACTTTAATGGGTGCTACACAGATCGCTTCGAAATAACATTTTCAGCCTTTCGATTGTCAGTGGCAGCTTTGTTGCACTTTTTAAATGCGTCTTTTCCCTCTTCTAGTCAAATGGAGGTAAAAGCTTTGCAAGCAGGGGGTCATCCTCATTGTCCACTGCGGCTACTAAGAGGCCTTCAGCTAAGGTGAACAATGCCTCAGGTAGTGGCAGTACAAAGGAAATCCAGGAGCTTACTGCATTGATGACATCTGCACCAGCTGTCAAAGTACCTCCTGCTATTCTAGAACAAAAAGGAACTGAAGCTAATCTAGATGTAAAAGGTAAAAGGTAGAATTATTTCAATTTGATTAAATGGACAAGAACGTACAATGAGGTTAAAAAGAATTCTTATTGCCACCAGAGGAGCATGTTAGCCTTGTTTATCCATACCATGCCTAATACGTCTTCCTTTCACCCCCTTGCATACCTTCTCCTTTGAATCACAGCAGCCCATTGAAACCTATTCCTGTTCTGTAACCATCCTTGTTAAATTACCTTAGGTAAGCATCTGTTTGAAGCATTGCTAGGCTTGTTAACATATCAAACCTGCATTTTCAAGCCACACCATGACTTTGTCCCTTGGTTTAATTACCACTCAAATACCCCAGCAGTTCAAAAATATGACAGTACTACCAACAGAAAAAATAATACAAATTCTTGGGTTTTCTGGGCTGGTGTTCTTGACACAGGGGTTTGGTAAGTTGCCACCTCTGTCCCACTCTGTCATGTACATGATTCCAGCCCAATGCTATAGGAATTAGGAGCAGAAGTAGGCAATTCAGCATTTTGAGCCTGCTCCGCCATTCAATCAGATCATGGCTGATCTCTTCCTGGTCTCAAATCCACCTGTTGCCTATATCCCTTTAATGCATTTTTTATCAGAAATATACCTAATTCCTTGAAACCATTTAATGACTCAGATTCCACCGCATTCTGGGGCAGCATGTTCTACTGCCTCTCAACCTATATCCGTGACCTCTTGTTCTAGATTGTCCCACAAGGGGAAACATTTGTTCTATGTTTACTTTATCAATCCCATTTAGTATTTTGTACCTCGATTAGATCCCCTCTCATCTTTCTAAACTCCAGAGAGTATAAGCCCAAACTGTTTAATCTCTCCTCGTACCTCAACCCTTTTATCCCTGGAATCAATCTGGTGAACCCCCTCTGAACTGCCTCCAATGCCACCAGATCCTTCCTCCAATAACGAGACCAGAACTGGACACAGCACTCCAGATGTGGCCTCACCAACACTCTATACAATTGCAACAACACTCTTATATTCCAGTCCTTTTACAATAACCACTTAACATTCCATTTGCCTTTTTAATTACATGCTGTACGTGCATACCAACTTTCTACGATTCATGAACAAAGGCGCCCAGAAATCTCTGCCCAGGCACATTTCAAATCTGCTTTCCATTTTGATAATTTGTCTTTCTATTTTTTCGGCCAAAATGGATAACCTCACACTTATCTACATTAAACTCTATCTATCTCTGTCTGTCTGTAAAATTGTTATATCCTCTTCACTGCCTGCTTTCCCACCTATTTTAGTATCATCCACAAATTTTGCTATGTTACTCTCTGTTCCTGCTTGTAGATCATTTATATAAATTGTAAATAGTCCAAGGACTGACCCCTGCGGCACACCGCAGGTTACAGTTCGCCAGCCAGAGAAGGACCCATTTATCCCAACCCTCTACTCAGTCAGCCAATCCTCAATCCAATCTAGTACCCGTATCGTCAATCCCCTGCGATCTCACTTTCTGGATCAGCCTTTTATGCAGCACCTTATCAAACGCCTTCTGAAAGTCTAGATATATTATATCCATAGGTTCCCCATTATCTATCTTGCTGGTTAGGTCCTCCAAGAACACAAGCAAGTTTGTCAAAAATGACTTCCCCTTCATTTTGTTTTATAAATTTAGAGTACCCAATTATATATATATATTTTTCCAATTAAGGGGCAATTTAGCATGGCCAATCCACCTAACCTGCACATCTTTGGACTGTGGGAGGAAACCGGAGCACCCGGAGGAAACCCACGCAGACACTGCGAGAATGTGCAGACTCCGCACAGACAGTGACCCAGCGGGGAATTGAACCTCGGACCCTGGCGCTGTGAAGCCACAGTGCTATCCACTTGTGCTACCGTGCTGCCCACAAAACTGCCTTCCCTGACCGGGAATGCTTAATGATTAATTTCAGCAACATCCCATCATAGAGTTCAAGCTAGCCGGTCTATAGCGTCCTACTTTTGCACCTCTTCCTTTTTGAATAGGAGCATCACATTAGTGTGTTTTCAATCTACTGGGATTCTTCTAGAATCCAGGAAATTCTTAAATACCTTCCTTAATAATAATAATAATAATAATAATAATAATAATAATAATAATAATAATAATAATTTATTATTATTATTATAATCGCTTATTGTCACAAGTAGGCTTCAATGAAGTTACTGTGAAAAGCCCCTAGTCGCCACATTCCGACACCTATTCGGGGAGGCCGGTACGGGAATTGGACCCGCGCTGCTGGCCTTGTTCTGCATTACAAGCCAGCTGTTTAGCCCACTGTGCTAAACCTGCCCTTAATACCTAGAGTGCAGGCCATCCGGTCCCAGAGACTTACCTGCCCTTAATCCCATCAGTTTATTCAATACCGTATCCTTTGTGATGATTATTGCACCAGGTTCCTCTGCATTAACTGAAATTTTTAGAAAATCTTTATTATCTTCTACCGTGAAGACAGAGGCAAAATATTGGTTCAGTGCCTCCGCTATCTTTGTGTTCCTAATTGTTACCTCACCAGAATCATCCTCTAAAGCACCAACATTTACTTTAGCTATTCTCTTCCTCTTTATATACTTAGAGAAGCTTTTGGTATCAATGTTTATGTTTTTTGCTTTCGTAGTTCTTCTTGGCTCTTTTGATTTTATTTTTAATATCCTTTTTGCTGAACCTTAAAGTTCTTCCAATCCTCCAGCTTACCATTAGCCTTTGCAATATGATTTGCCTTAGTTTTCACCTTTATCCTTTCCTTGACTTTCTTGTTTAGCCACGGGATGTTTTTCTCCCTTTTACAATTCTTCTTCCTCTCAGGAATATGCTTTAATTGAGAGGTGTTTAATATCTCCCTGAGCTTCTGCCAATGTTCCTCAGTTGTCCTACCCTCAATTATTTATGCCCAGTCTTCCTTTGCCAGCTCTTTCCTCAGGCCTGCATAATTACCTCTGCCCAATTCTGTCACCTCGTTCAATCTGAATTTGAAATTCTAGCATGCTGTGATCACTCCTTCCGAGAGGATCCTTAATGACAAGATTATTTATCAAGCCTTCTTCGTTACATAATACTAAATCTAAAAAAGCCTGCTCCCTAGTTGTCTCCACAACATATTGCTCGAAGAAACAATCCCTCACACACTCTATGAATTCTCCCTCGAGGCTACTATGACGCCAGTTTGATTAATCCAGTCAATATGCATATTAAAATCATCCATGATTACCATTCTGCCCGTCTCACAAGCCCTCGTTATTTCTTGGTTTATACTAGGCTCCATTTTGGAAGTATTTGACCAGGGACCTGTAAATTACTCCTACCAAGGAGTTTCTCCCCTTTTTTATTTTCACCCAGACGATTCAACATTTTGTCGCTTACGGCCAATATCATTTCTTTATGCAGCCTTGATGCTGTCTTTAACCAATAAAGCAACTCCAGTTCCTGTTCCATCCTGTCAATCCTTTCAGAATACTAAGTACCCTTGGACATTCAACTCCCAGTCCCAGTCCTCCTGCAACCATGTTTCAGTAACCCCACCAAATCATAACCTTTTGCCTCTATTCGTGCTGTCAGCTCGTTTGATCTTATTCTGAATACTGCGTGCATTTAGGTACAAGGTTTTTAAATATGTCCTCCTGATATGCCTTTCCTTTGCAGGATTTTCATATCCACCACGCTTTTCACACATTCTGACCTCCTTTATTAATCCCTGAGACTCGGCCTCATCCCCAACTTTCACTCCCACAGTCAGTCACCTTACATTTTGACTTTTTACGTTTCCTTTCCACTCCTTAGTCGTTAGACTGGTCCTGTCTATTCATCCTAATAACCTCTACCTTCTCCTCACTTGCTGCTGTGTTGGCCCCTGTTAATCATTATACTTCTTGTAGCTTTACCTCCCCGCCCCCCATCTGCTAGTTTAAAGTCCTTGTGACCACCCTATTTATCCTTCTGCTAGAGCAGACCCCTCCTGCCCCAATACTGATGCCAGTGCCCCATGAAAAGGAACCCCCCTTTCTGGTCCACTCCTTTAGCCACGTGTTTACTTTTCTAATTTACTCATCCCTCTGCAAATTTGCACGTGGCTCGGGTAGTAATCCAGAGATTATAACCTGTTCTTTAATTGACTGACTTAATGCCATCAGGACAACCTGGGATGACTAATGAAGAGTGATTGCCAGTGTTACCAATATCCCACGATCACTAAATACTTAACCTTGGTTGACAGTATACTTAACCTTAGCCAGAATGATTTAAAATCTTGGCACTTGAAGCTCCGTGTATTGGTATATTTAGTCAAAGCAAGCGAGTTAGAACAGCGAACATGCAGTGCAGAAGGAGGCCATTCGGCCCATCGAGTCTGCACCGACCCACTTAAGCCCTCACTTCCACCCTCTCCCCGTAACCCAATAACCCCTCCTAACATTTTTTGTCACTAAGGGCAATTTATCATGGCCAGTCCACCTAACTTGCACGTCGTTGGACTGTGGGAGGAAACCGGAGCACCCGGAGGAAACCCACGCAGACACTGGGAGAACGTGCAGACTCCGCACAGACAGTGACCCAGCGGGGAATCGAACTGAGACCCTGGCGCTGTGAAGCCACAGTGCTATCCACTTGTGCTACCGTGCTGCCCGTTGAGCAATAAATTAAATGTTTCCGTTAATGGCAGTGAACTGCATTAAAAAGTTCAGGAGAGAAGTAGATTAATTTTTTCAGAGAAAAGAACTGATAGATATTGTGGAAGGCAAGGTAGGAGGAAGTAATCAAAATACTGTTGGACTGGATGCCCTCGTCTCCTGTTTTTGTAACATAAGTGCTTAAGGAATCTAGTTTAGAGATTATAATAGCAGTGTTCTTTGGAAAGATGGATGGTATCTTTCAACAATTTGGGCCAAAACAGAATTTTCACTCACCAATTACAAAAAACTTACTTTTCTACCTATGATTAATTTTTAGGTTTATCACACAGCACCAGTTTGGATGTCATTCCATCCAAAGACACAGAAAATGCAAAAAGAGCAGACAACAGTGGCAACTTTAAAAACCTTGATAGTGTGGGTCGAAACAGCTTCGGGGACGTGTTCTCACCAATCAGAGATGGTAAGTTGGTTTAAATTAGCGTTCATGGGTATTTACTGAATTGTGAAAACAGTTCATGAAAGACACAGCATGATGGTTTATGGTTTGCGTTTATAGATGTCGCAGAAACAAAGACTGGTGAAGACAGCATTGCAAAAGGAAATGGTAAGATAAGCTTCCTTGAACAGCAATTAATTTAGTTAACTTGGGTCTAGAAATCCACGAATGGACTGGGGCTTGGATGTGAATGTAGTTGGGACTAAGGGGACCAAAGCTGCAGCTGCCTGCAGCTGTGCCAGATGAAGCTAATTCCTACCAATTGCAATCCCATGTCAAAGCTGCTAAAAAATTGGCATGATGGATGGGATATGTTGATTTCATTGGTAGTAGCCGAAACTGTAACGTGACACATCAAATTAGACCTCCAGGCAGGCAAGTGAAAAGTCCATATTGGTGACACATCGCCGGTTGGGAATCTCAATCCTGTCACATCAGTCACCACTGTACAAAGAGAATAATTTGCTTTTTTGAAATAAATTTAGAGTATCCAATAATTTTTTTTCCAATTAAGGGGCAATTTAGCGTGGCCAATCCACCTACCCTGCACATCTTTGGGTTGTGGGGGTGAAACCAACGCAGACATGGGGAGAATGTGCAAACTCCACACTGACAATGACCTGGGTGGGGGGGATTTCGAACCCGGGTCCCAACCACTGTGCCACATGTCGGCCAAAGAAAACAATTTATACCTCTGTTCATGTGAGGTTTGAACATAGTATAGAACATACAGTGCAGAAGGAGGTCATTCGGCCCATCGAGTCTGCACTGACTCACTTAAGCCCTCACTTCCACCCTATCCCCGTAACCCAATAACCCATCCTCACCTTTTTGGTCACTAAGGGCAATTTATCATGGCCAATCCACCTAACCTGCACGTCTTTGGACTATGGGAGGAAACCAGATCACCCGGAGGAAACCCATGCAGACACGGGGAGAACGTGCAGACACCGCACAGACAGTGACCCAGTGGGGACTCGAACCTGGGACCCTGCCGCTGTGAAGCCACAGTGCTATCCACTTGTGCTACCGTGCTGCCCTTGACTGTCATGAATTGATGATCTGCAGTCTCAGAACTGCAACTGAAGTCAGAAATCCTTGTTCCATCACTCGTCCATTTCTCCAAGATTTCAGTTGTGGCACCTTGTGACATTTTTTTGTTCAATAAAGCAAGTTCAGTCTTTTCGGGTACCTGTTAGAGAAAAATCCTGGTGTCATTTTAATAGAAAATCAGTGCCAAAGGAGTTTTGTGCTCTGTCAATTTTACTGTCATGTATCATAGAATTGATTAAGTGCAGCTTCACATTTGGATGTTTTCTGATCATAGAATCCTCACAATGCAGAAGGAGGCCAATCGGCCCATCAAATCGGTACCGACGCTTTAAAAGAGCATCCTCACCGCGCCCTATCCTTGCAACCCTGTAACCCCACCTAAACTGCACAACCGTGCACACTAAGAGATAATTTATCATGGCCAATCTACCTAGCCTGTACATCTTTGGACTGTGGGAGGAAACCGGAGCACCTGGAGTAAACCCAGGCAGACAAGAGGAGAAAGTGCAAACTCCATATAGACAGTCACCCGAGGCTGGAATTGAACTCGGGTCCCTGGCGCTGTGAGGCAGCAGTGCTAAACACTGCCATTGTGCTGCCCAATGGATCAGTAGAGAGCAGCTAAGTGAGAAACTAGAGATACAACTTTTGTATTTTTATTTGGGCCTCTGGATTGCTGCACTGGTGGCATTGCCACTACACCACCATCTTCTATGGGACGTGGGTGTTGCGGGCATGGCCAGCATTTGTTGCCCATCCCCAATTGCACCTTAAGCTGGTGGTGAGCCTCTGCAGTGAATCACTGCAGTCCATGTGGTGTAGGTACACCCACAGTGCTGTTTGAGAGAGAGCTCCAGGATTGTTACAGTGAAGGAACGGTGGTAGATTTCCAAGTCAGGATGGCAAGTGGCTTGTAGTAGAGCCTGCAGTTGGTGGCATTCCCATGTGTCTGCTGCCCTTGTCCTGGTAGCAGTCACAGGTTTGGAAGATGCATCGAAGAAGGCTTGGCGAGTTGTTACATTGCAACTTGCTGTAGCCGCTATGTTTCCTATGGTGGAGGGAGTGAATGTTTAAGTTGGTAGATGGAGTGCCAGTGAATTGAGCTGCTTTGTGCTGGATGGTGTTGAGCTTCTTGAGTGTTATTGGAGCAAAAGGCTCAAGTATATTTTTCCTTTGTAGGTTCGGGCTTTTTGCCACAGTTGAACACCATATTTTCCACAAGAAGTAATCCGGTTGGTGCCAGTACACAGGAAGAGTTGAGCTCGAACTCCTTACAGGGTTTTGGATCACCATCTCCCATTAAAGAACAGGCTTCACAACGAGACATGATTGCCATATTTAATAAACTGCAGAGTGCGAGACAAGATTCAAAAGAGCCAGTTGGTCAGGTACTAAATCTATATCACCAACACCCATTTCTGTTTGCTTTTATGAGGACAAGTCACAAATCTGTCTTGTGCCTTGTGTTTAAAAGATTAAGCAGTGATCCAATTGGGGTATTTATACTGTTTAAGGAATTCAATACTGTTGGTAGATAAACATACCTTTTTTGCTTGTTTCCGCAATATATTTGTCAAAGGCACCGCAATGGTACTGACGTCAGGTACATGCCTAGGAACCTCATAATCTCCCGTTTTGTTTTGGGAATGGGGAAATCTAGTAACATCCTGACCTTGGCTGTTCTGGGCACCACTCATCCATGTCCCACTACGTGCCCCAGCTTTGACAAACTGGCTTTTGGCCAAATAACTAAATCGGCCAACTGCAGTTGTTTAAATAACCCCTCAAACTGTTCTACATGCTCCTTCTGTGTGTCACTGTAAACTACCACGTTGTCCAAATAGACCATGAAGTTAGGCACTGGAGTAGTCACTTGGTACATCCGTCGCTGAAGTGTAGTTGGTGGTAGATAAAGAGAAGCTATTTCCTCTTGGAGTCGGGTGGGTGGAATCCAAAACAAGAAGGCATGACCTGAACATTAACTGAACAATCTAGGACTGAAATATGAAAGCACTTTTTCCACAACAAAGGTAATAGAAATCTGAAACACTTCCCCCACCCCACCCCCCCAAAAAAAAAACTGGATGCTGAGATAATTGATATCGCTATACCTGAGATTAATAGATTTTTGCCTCGTAAGGATATCCATGGGTAAGGAGCAAAGATGGGTAAATGGAATTGAGATACTGATTAGACTTGAATGACTGAATAACTTACTTGTGTTCCTGAATTAAAATAGCTTGCCAGTTTACACAGTGAATATCTGACTTGATCCTTGGCCTACGCTGAGTTGGCTAATCCCAATGAGGAACACTAGTTAATGGCAGAACCTCTGGGCTTAAGAAGCAAAAATTGTAAACACCCTGCTCCTGAGGACTATCCAAATATCCCCATTGGAAGTGTGCACGGTTTGGCTGTGATGGTCCCTATGGTAAATTAATCTGACAACGCTCATTGTCAAGGCAAATACTGTCTCGTTGAGTTATCGGTACTGTGGAACTGCAGAAAGAGAAGTGTTTATGAGGAGGAAAACTTTGTAAGTAGGTGACATACGCATGGGACTTAAGAAGTGGCAATGATTAAACTCTCCGTGAGCCTCGCTGAATACGAGCTCTCCCATTAAAGGGGGCGGGGATTCCTAAACAATTTATAGCTAAATGTCTGTATAAGGATGACCAGTTTGGTGACCGTGTAAATAATAGTTATTCATCTATTCCGAAAGTTCAACTGATTTTGACAGATGGAAAATCTGATCAGCTCTGCGAAGCACACGAGTACTGCAGTGGAAATTATAAGGATAATGACATAACCTGATCAGTTCTCTATTTGTTTGCTACAACAACAAAAAATTCTGATGGCAGACCCCTCTTGTACAAGGCCCTTTTACATTTTCTTCCACCGTATCTTGGTTGTAAAATACCAGTTCAGCTCACAAGCCTTTCCAGTCACCTTTCTGAATTTCCACTTTACACAATGAGTGACAGACCCTGATTTATCTGCAGTGTTTTCATTATTCTTTTGGGAGTATCTGCCTCAATGTGTAAATGATATGGTTGCAATAAAATCTTGCATATGGAGAATTGATGTCTTGAATCTACATGTTCTGGCACGGAGAGTATTAGAACATGAGAACATAAGAACTAGGAGCAGGAGTAGGCCATCTGGCCCCTCGAGCCTGCTCCACCATTCAATGAGATCGTGGCTGATCTTTTGTGGACTCAGCTCCACTTTCCGGCCCGAACACCATAACCCTTAATCCCTTTATTCTTCAAAAATCTATCTATCTTTATCTTAAAAACATTTAATGAAGGAGCCTCTACTGCTTCACTGGGCAAGGAATTCCATAGATTCACAACCCTTTGGGTGAAGAAGTTTCTCCTAAACTCAGTCCTAAATCTACTTCCCCTTATTTTGAGGCTATGCCCCCTAGTTCTGCTTTCACCCGCCAGAGGAAACAACCTGCCCGCATCTATCCTATCTATTCCCTTCATAATTTTATATGTTTCTATAAGACCCCCCCCCTCATCCTTCCTTCTGAATTCCAACGAGTACAGTCCCAGTCTACTCAGCCTCTCCTCGTAATCCAACCCCTTCAGCGCTGGGATTAACCTAGTGAATCTTCTCTGCACACCCTCCAGTGCCAGTACGTCCTTTCTCAAGTAAGGAGACCAAAACTGAACACACTACTCCAGGTGTGGCCTCACTAACACCTTATACGATTGCAGCATAACCTCCCTAGTCTAAAACTCCATCCCTCTAGCAATGAAGGACAAAATTCCATTTGCCGCCTTAATCACCTGTTGCACCTGTAAACCAACTTTTTGCGACTCATGCACTAGCACACCCAGGTCTCTCTGCACAGCAGCATGTTTTAATATTTTATCATTGAAATAATAATCCCTTTTGCTGTTATTCCTACCAAAATGGATAACCTCACATTTGTCAACATTGTACTCCATCTGCCAGACCCTAGCCCATTCACTTAGCCTATTCAAATCCCGCTGCAGACTTCCAGTATCCTCTGCACTTTTTGCTTTACCACTCATCTTAGTGTTGTCTGCAAACTTGGACACATTGCCCTTGGTCCCCAACTCCAAATCATCTATGTCAATTGTGGGCCCAACACTGATCCCTGAGGGACACCACTAGCTACTGATTGCCAACCAGAGAAACACCCATTAATCCCCACTCTTTGCTTTCTATTAATTAACCAATCCTCTATCCATGCTACTACTTTACCCTTAATGCCATGCAACTTTAGCTTATGCAGCAACCTTTTGTGTGGCACCTTGTCAAAGGCTTTCTGGAAATCCAGATATACCACATCCATTGGCTCCCCGTTATCTACCGCACTGGTAACGTCCTCAAAATATTCCACCAAATTAGTTAGGCACGACCTGCCCTTTATGAACCCATGCTGCCTCTGCCCAACGGGACAATTTCCATCCAGATGCCTCGCTATTTCTTCCTTGATGCAAAATTCCAGCATCTTCCCTACTACCGAAGTTATGCTCACTGGCCTATAATTACCTGCTTTCTGCCTACCTCCTTTTTTAAACAGTGGTGTCACGTTTGCTAATTTCCAATCCGCCGGGACCACCCCAGAGTCCAGTGAATTTTGGTAAATTATCACTAGTGCATTTGCAATTTCCCTAGCCATCTCTTTTAGCACTCTGGGATGCATTCCATCAGGGCCAGGAGACTTGTCTACCTTTAGCCCCATTAGCTTGCCCATCACTACCTCCTTAGTGATAACAATCCTCTCAGGTCCTCACCTGTCATAGCCTCATTTCCATCAGTCACTGGCATGTTATTTGTGTCATCCACTGTGAAGACCGACCCAAAAAACCTGTTCAGTTCCTCAGCCATTTCCTCAATCCCATTATTAAATCTCCCTTCTCATCCTTTAAAGGACCAATATTTACCTTAGCCACTCTTTTTTTGTTTTATATATTTGTAGAAACGTTTACTATCTGTTTTTATATTCTGAGCAAGTTTACTCTCATAATCTATCTTACTCTTCTTTATAGCTTTTTTAGTAGCTTTCTGTTGCCCCCTAAAGATTTCCCAGTCCTCTAGTCTCCCACTAATCTTTGCTACTTTGTATGCTTTTTCCTTCAATTTGATACTCTCCTTTATTTCCTTAGATATCCACGGTCGATTTTCCCTCTTTCTACCGTCCTTCCTTTTTGTTGGTATAAACCTTTGCTGAGCACTGAAAAATCGCTTGGAAGGTTCTCCACTGTTCCTCAACTGTTTCACCATAAAGTCTTTGCTCCCAGTCTACCGTAGCTAGTTCTTCTCCCATCCCATTGTAATCTCCTTTGTTTAAGCGCAAAACATTAGTGTTTGATTTTACCTTCTCACCCTCCATCTGTATTTTAAATTTCACCATATTGTGATCGCTCCTTCCGAGAGGATCCCTAACTATGAGATCCTGAATCAGTCCTGTCTCATTACACAGGACCAGATCTAGGACCGCTTGTTCCTCGTAGGTTCCATTCCATACTGTTCTAGGAAACTATCGCGGATACATTCTATAAACTCCTCAAGGCTGCCTTGACCGACCTGGTTAAACCAATCGACATGTAGATTAAAATCCCCCATGATAACTGCTGTACCATTTCTACATGCATCAGTTATTTCTTTGTTTATTGCCTGCCCCACCATAATATTATTTTTGGTGGCCTATAGACTACTCCTATCAGTGACTTTTTCGCCTTACTATTCCTGATTTCCACCCAAATGGTTTCAGCCTTATCCTCCATAGCACCGATGTCATCCCTTACTATTGCCCGGATGTTATCCTTAAATAACAGAGCTACACTACCTCCCTTACCATCCACTCTGTCCTTCCGAATAGTTTGATACCCTCGGATATTTAACTCCCAGTCGTGACCATCCTTTAACCATGTTTCAGTAATGGCCACTAAATCATAGTCATTCACGATGATTTGCGCCATCAACCCATTTACCTTATTCCGAATACTACGAGCATTCAGGTAAAGTACACTTACCTTTTTTACCTCTGTTCTGAATCTTAACACCTCGATCAGTAACCTCTCTAAGTAATATATCCGCTTAACTTTTCTCCTAATTTTCCTTGTCGTTGAACCCATATCTTCATGTAACAACCTGCCGCGTTGCTTACCATTAATGTTTTTACTTCCCGTCATTCCTTTTAGTATTCCTGGTCCTATTCACTGAGCCCCCCTCAGTCACTGTACCTTGTACTGTCGCCCTTTTTGATTTTTGACTATGGCTTCTCTGCCTTACACTTTCCCCCTTACTGCCTTTTGTTTCTGTCCCTGTTTTACTACCTTCCAACTTCCTGCATCAGTTCCCATCCCCCTGCCACATTAATTTAAACTCTCCCCAACAGCTCTAGCAAACACACCTAGGACATCGTTTCCAGTCCTGCCCAGGTGCAGACCGTCCGGTTTGTACTGGTTCCACCTCCCCAGAACCGGTTCCAATGCCCCAGGAATTTGAATCCCTCCCTCTTGCACCATCTCTCGAGCCACGCATTCATCCTATCTATCCTGTCATTCCTACTCTGACTAGCTCGTTTCGCTGGTAGCAATCCTGAGATTACAACCTTTGAGGTCCTACTTTTTAGTATTGATGATGTAATGTGACATTGTCTTCCTTCAAGGTGCATTTTCCAGTAGTTTCCTGTAAATTGGATTTGAGCATACTGTACTTTGCACGTACCAGGCTTGCTATGACCATTTTCTTTCCTTTGAAAAGATAGGCCAGTAACTGATTTTTTTGTTGTAGAGAATAGTTTTTCTTTGCCGCTCCCGGGCGTTGATTTTGGTAAATGTGACATTTGGTAGCATGTTAACACAAGAATGCTCAATCTACAATGATGTACATATTCCAAATCCTCAACAGGATAATGATGTCGTAGGAATGAGGAAGTCCAAAATGATTGAGCACAATGGTCAATTGGAAACTACAAGGCTGGATCAGGTAGGTGTTGCTCAGGCTATGCAGGAAATAGTGGAATTTTAAAATTGTCTCAATCTTTGTTTGTGGAAATCAAAGTTGGAAATTTTGAAATGCCATAATAACATCATGTGAATAAATCATTGAAAGTGGCGGGGAAGGTTGAAAAAGGAGTTAATAAAGGATGTGGCATCCTGTGCTTTATTAATAGGGAAAAGACTAAGCAGGGAAGGAATGTTAAACTTGCATCGAATATTGGTTTGAGCATTATGTTCAGTTGTAGGCATCGTACTCCAGGAAAGATGTGAAGGCATTGGAGAGATTGCAGAAAAGATTCACAAGAATGGTTCCAGGGATAAAGAACTTGGTTATGAGGATGGATTGGCAAAATTAGGATTATTTTCCTTAAAGCTGAGCAGGTTGAGAGGGGATTTGATAAATGGTATTCAAAATTATGAGGAGTCTGGATAGAGTAGATGGGTAGAAACTGTTCCCATTGGCTAAAGGATCGAGAACAAGAGGACATGGATGTAATACTTGACAAAAGGAACAGTGGTTGGGATCTGGAATGTGCTGTCTGGGAATGTGGTGGAAGCATGTTCAATTGAGACATTCAAGAGGGAAGTGATTGTTATCTTAAAATTAAGAATGTGCAGGACTATGGGGAGAAGGCGGGAGAGTGGCACTCCGTAACTTGCTTTTGCAGAGAGCCGGCATAGACATGATAGGTGAAAGGTCTTTTATGTTATGACAATTCTGTAAAGCTGACTTTAAGATCTAAAGCTGATTGTTTTCTATGGCCTGTGTTCCCAGCACCTTGCTGAATGGTTGTGAAAGATGGATAGCTTGCAGCTAGCAACAGTTTTCCATCTTCTTGTCCGTGGTGCTTTATGGGTATATGCTGGCAGGACAAAAACATAAATGTGGCCGCACTCTAGAAGACCACGCGCTCAAGTTTGTTAGTGGTCATCAAACATCGGCAGCTTCAGTGGATCAGGCACATTCTCAGGATGGAAGATGGACTTTCTATGTTTTGTGGTAACCGGAGCCACAAGACCAGTACAACACCGAGAGTTCCACTGCAAAGATGCTTGCAAGAGTGACATGAAGGCCCTCGGCATCCATTACTACAGCTGGAATCACTAGCCGATGACAGAGGGAAATGGTAACACGTCATGTGGATACTGTACATGTCATCCATGTTTTCTAAACTGTTCCTAAATAACTAGTAAATGGAGCTTCGTTTCTCAAAGACTTTTAACAGTAGAAATATTTCATTATTAAAAGCCATTAAATAAGGGTTTATTTCCAATTTATAAACCTATTTTAATTTGCGGTCTCAGTTCAGCATTAAAAAAGGAAACAATCGGAGTGGAAGAATTGGGTCCGAAAATAAACGCTGGATAAATTTGAAGAAAATGTGTGAAATCTAGTTTTATTTGGAACATCGCTAGAGGCCAACAGAACAACCATGACACTTCACTTAAAAAGGCATATTAAGTTAAATGTCAGCAAACTTCAGTAGCAGCACTCTCGTGGATTTAAAGCTCCCTCCTACACTGGTGCTTCAACTTCTTTGCAGTGTTGAGGGAGTTCCACACCTTTGAAGATGCTATTTAAGATGAGATATTCTTGGTAGATGGCAGTGTTGGAACAAAGAGTCTTGCAAGTAATTATTCGAGAGCAGTTAAGAGTCAATTTTGTTGATGTGGGACTAAAGTCAAGTATAGGGCAGACTGAGTGAACACGGCAGATTTCCTTCCCTATAGGATATTTGTCAACCGGCTATTTTCTTTTCCCCGCAACAACCTTTGTGTTGAGTTCTTCTGAATCAAAATTCTCAAGCTGCCACAGTGGGAGTTTAACTCTGTGCTATTATTCTATATCTCTGCTCGTCCAGTAATATAGCTGCTGCACTACCGTACCCAGTTGTGCACTTTGTGACCATGTTGAAGTCACCAAGTCATCCAGATTTCTCTTGACTTCCTCAAAATATATTTTTCTGGAAGTTTTGAATGAAGATGGGCGGCACAGTGGTAAGCACTGCTGTCTCACAGCGCCAGGAACCTCGGTTGGATTCTGACCTCGGGTGACTGTGTGGAGTTTGCACGTTCTCCCCGTGTCTGTGTGGGGTTTCTCCGGGTGCTCTGGTTTCCTCCCACAGTCCAAAGGTGTGCAGGTTAGGTGGATTGGCCATGCTAAATTGCCCCTGAGGGCAGAGGTTCAGGAATAGGGCGAGGGATTGGGCCTAGGTAGGGTGGTCTTTTAAAGGGTCAGTGCAGACCCGATGGGCCAAAGGACTTCCCTCTGCAATGTGGGGATTCTACGATTCTAAGACAACATTTTTTTGATTGGAAGCATTGAGATCATTGAAAAATGGTCTAAAAGTTATAATGGAAGCTGGTCTAAAAATAGTCAACTTTAATAATCTCTATTTGCAATGTAAAATGCAGAAATTCACTTATAGGGACTCTTGATATCACCGAGGATAATATTTCTGGCATTCCAGGGAAATTAATAATGAATCAAATTCTGGAACTCAAGTTAATGGAAACAAGAAAAACTTATTGAGAAAAGTAATAGCACAAAAATCTGACACATCTACAGGACCTAATATCTACATAACATAATAAGAACTGGCAATAACCATTTAGCCTTTGAGCTGTATGGTATTATTTTGTAACTTTGCATCAATTTTGAAAATGTAAATTCCTACGTTGAGTATTCTGCTATTCAATGGAAAAATAATTGATCAACTGTCTGTGCGGAGTCTGCACATCCTCCCCGTGTGTGCGTGGGTTTCCTCCGGGTGCTCCGGTTTCCTCCCACAGTTCAATAGACAATAAAAGATTATTATTATGTCCCTAATTATGTCCCTAAGGGCAGCACGGTAGCATTGTGGATAGCACAATTGCTTCACAGCTCCAGGGTCCCAGGTTCGATTCCGGCTTGGGCCACTGACTGTGCAGAGTCTGCACATCCTCCCCGTGTGTGCGTGGGTTTCCTCCGGGTGCTCCGGTTTCCTTCCACAGTTCAAAGATGTGCAGGTTAGGTGGATAAATTGCCCTTAGTGTCCAAAATTGCCCTTAGTGTTGGGTGGGGTTACTGGGTTATGGGGATAGGGTGGATGTGTTGACCTTGGGTCGGGTGCTCTTTCCAAGAGCCGGTGCAGACTCGATGGGCCGAATGGCCTCCTTCTGCACTGTAAATTCTATGATTCTATGATGTTCTAGAATCCACGGTCCCCTGGGATAGAGAATACCAAACTTTCACAGCCTTTGAGTGGGATCTCTTTTCTTCATTCATTTCAGTCCTTTATTCAGGAATTATGACTCCCTTGTTCCACACTCCCTATCCAGGATAACATCTTTCCAGTATCTACCCTGTCAGATCCCCAGGAATTTTATAAATTTCAAAAGATCATCTCTTGTTCTTCTGAAATCTCAGGAATAAAGGCCAAGTCTACTAAATCTCTTTTCATAAGACCATCTCTTCACTCGAGGATCAGTCGAGTGAATCTTTGTTGCACCCCCTCTCAAGAAAGTAGATCCTTTCCTCGGTGAGGGGACCAAAACTGTATCCAGTACTCCAGTTGGAGTCTCCTAAAGCCCTATACAATTTAGTAAGACTATGTTACTCTTTGTAATAAAGATTAACCTGCCGTTTGTTGGCTAGACCTGCATGTTAACTATCTGTGATATTTGTACTGTGGCAGCCAGATCCACCTCTATAGTTCTTTGTTCTTTATACATGGAGAGGATGGGTATAGAGGGATATGGCACAAGAATGTGCTGAGGGTTTTGGCCAAGGTTGGTATGACCGGCACAGGCTTGGAAGGCATTTCCCATTCTCAGTCATTTAAAAAATATTCTGCTAGTTAATTTTTCCTTCCCAAATGACTAAGTTTACATTTTTGTTCTATTCATTTACAGAATGTGGGTGTCGCTGGCTGGGCCAGCATTATTGCACATCCCTAGAAGCCCTTCAGAAGGTGGTGGTGAGCTGCCTTCTTGAATTGCTGCAGTCCCTGAGGTCTAGATGCACCTACTGTGCTGTTAGTGAGGGAATTTCTGGATTTTGTTTTATAAGTTTATATTTTATATTTTAGCAATTGATGCAAAAAAGTTACAAAATAATACCGAACAGAGAATCCATATGCAATACATACTCCCAACTTCTCGGGCAGCCTCCCGAGACACACCGACGAGGAGGACCGATCCCACTTCAACCTATTCTAAGAACAGGCAATCTTAACTTAAAATCTAAAAGAAGAACTCAAAACGGATTAGCTCTAACTGGGGGGATGTCGATCACAGCGAGGGCACACTAACCCTGCCAACCTCAATCTTTCACCCCACTCCGGCTCCACTCACCTTCCTTTAAACGAGATGGGGGTGATAGCAAAGAACACCCCTTTCCCCCAACCGTGAATGATAAGATGCTATAAAGCGTAAAGGACTGAAACTGTGCACAAATTCCATTTGCTAAACAATGATAACCAACAGTACTGACCATCACACCAATATTTCACAGTCCCCTGGGGGAAAGAAGACCGCATCAAGAAAACAACAACATGCTCAACAATGAGTAATGTTCAGGATACCAGACGAGATACAGGTGGAAGAGAGAGAACCTTGTGAAGTGGTGTAGTGACAAAAATCTTTACCTCAATGCCAGCAAAACTAAAGAGCTGGTCATTGACTTCAGGAAGCAAAGTACTGAATACCTGCCTGTCGACATCAACTGGGCCGAGGTGGAGATGGTTAGCAGCTTCAAATTCCTAGGGGTGTACATTTCCAAAAATCTGGCCTGGTCCACCCACGTCGACGTTACACCAAGAGAGCACAACAGCGCCTATACTTCCTCAGGAAACTAAGGAATTCAGCATGTCCACATTAACTCTTACCAACTTTTAAAGATGCACCATAGGAAGCGTCCTATCTGGCTGCATCACAGCCTGTTATGGCAACTGCTCAGCCCAGGACTGCAAGAAACTTCAGAGAGTCGTGAACACAGCCCAGTCCATCACACAAACTTGCATCCCATCCATTTTTCATTTCAGGTTTTTTTTTTTCATTTTGACTCCATCTACACCTCCCGCTGCCTAGGGGAAGCGGGCAGCATAATCAAAGACCCCTCCCACCTGGCTTACTCACTCTTCCAACTTCTTCCATTGGGCAGGACAGAAAAGTCTGAGAACATGCACGAGAAACATGGCAGCCAAATTTCGAACTCACTTGAGAACTCCTCTACCACCTCTCAGCCGGGGCCGGGCCCCAGGGTATATCTTGTTGGTCTCCCTACCTCTCCTGAACCCTTGAGGATGGATGACAACTAATGTAGCAGGATTGCGACAACACCAAGGTGTGCTCCCACCAGGGAACATCCTCTCTGGAGTACAAGAAACTCCTTGGGCATCTCCATCGCCTCCATAAAAGTACCCTGCAATGCTTCAACCTGCAGGGCAGGCAGATTCAAGTCATCATATGATGCACACCGCACTGCCAAGGTGAAAGCTTGGTCGGCAGCAACTGCTGAAGGGCCTCAGCCCAGCCCACTCCAGCTGCCACAAACAAATGAGGTGTTTAACATTTCATCTCTGCTCTTTCTCACAAACACACGTCAACATTTCCTTGGGCAGAGTACAAGCCATGTAACCCAAGAAAAAGCAAATATGAAATGTGCACTAGGATGAAAAGACTGATTAAAAGATGAGCAGAACTTACGAAAATGCAGCTGCTCCCACGCTCTCATCACGTGACCCCTGAATTGCTGGAATTTGACCCAGCGACAGTGAAGGAATGGCGATATGGTTCCAAGTCACAATGGTGAGCGACCTGGAGGGGAACACCCAGGTGCTGGTGTTCTCCGGCATCTGCAGCCCTGGTGCTTCTAGATGGTAGTGGTCGTGGGTTTGGAAGGTGCTGCCTAAAGAACCTTGGTGAGTTACTGCAGTGTACCTTGTAGATGGTACACATGGCTGCCACTGTTCGTCGGGCTTTTTTGTCCTGGATGGTGTTGAGCTTCTTGAGTGTTGTTGGAGCTGCACTCATCCAGGCAAGTGGAGTCTATTCCATTACGCTCCTGACTTGTGCCTTGTAAATGGTGGCCACGCTTTGGGGAGTCAGGAAGTGAGTTATTTACTGGAGGATTGCTTAATTTTGACATGCTTTGGTTGTCACAGTATTTATATAGTTAGTCCAGTTCAGTTTCTGGTCAATGTTAACCCCTGGGATGTTGATCGTGGGGAATTCAGCAATGGTAATAGAATTCAAAGAATCACTGCAATGCAGAAGGAGGCTATTTGGCCCATTGACTCTGCATCGACCCTCTGAAAGAGCACCCTACCTAGAACCCTAGGTTCTGGAGTAGAGGTCTGCAGGACTGTTGCCAGAATATTGTCAGGGCCCAAAACCTTTTGCGATATCCGGCGCCTTCAGCCATTTCTTGATATCATGCGGAGTGTGGCTGAAGACTTGCATCTGTGATGCTGGAGACCTCTGGAGGAGGCCATGATGGATCATCCACTTGGCATTTCTGGCTGAAGGTTGTTGCGAATGCTTCAGCCTTATCAATGGAGGAGCGCAGTTGTGCTGGGCTCCTCCATTGTTGAGGATGGGGGTATTTGTGGAGCCTCCTCAAGTTAGTTGTTTAAAGGGGAGCCCAGTGGTGCAGTGTTTAGCACTGCTGCCTCACGGCGCCGAGGTCCCAGGTTCAATCCTGGCTCTGGGTCACTGTCCGTGTGGAGTTGCACATTCTCCCCATGTTTGCGTGTATTTCGCCTCCACAACCCCAAAGATCTGCAGGCTAGGTGGATTGGCCATGCTAAATTGCTCCTTAATTGGAAAAAATGAATTGAGTACTCTAAATTTTGAAAAAAAGTGAGTTGTTTAATTGTCCACCACATTCACGGCTGGATTTGACAGGATCGCTTTGTTCCGTCTATCACTTGCTGCTTGTGCTGCTTGGCATGCAAGTAGCCCTGTGTTGTAGCTTCACCACTTAACATCTCATTTTTAAGTATGACTGCTGCTGCTGGCATGCTCTCCTGCACTACTTAAACCAGAGTTGATCCCTTGGCTTGAAAGTAATGATGGAGGGGGGATATTCCATGCCATGAGGCTACAGATTGCGTAGAATTAGTTTTGAGTTGCTCGATCTGTTCTGAATCTGTCCCATTTTGCATGGTGGTCGTGCCACACAACATTGAGGGTGTCCTCAATGTGAAGATGGAACTTCGTCTCCATATGGACTGTGCACTGGTCACTCCTACCGATACTGTACGGACAGATGCATCTGTGGCAGGCAGATTAGTGAGGATGAGATCAAGTATGTTTTTTCTCTCTTGGTTCCCTCACCTGCGCAGTCCCAGTGTAGCAGCTATACCTTTTAGGACTGAGCCAGCTCAGGCTATGGTGGCACTATTGAGTCACTCTTGATGATGGACTTTGAAGTCCCCAAACAGAGTACATTCTGCGCCCTTGCCACCCTCAACACTTCCTCCAAGTGGCAGGCCCACATCTGGAGAGGTGAAGGGTCCGAAGGCTATGTCCAGTAATTATCCTTATTCATCCGGGGGGTTGAATAGGGCCCACATGGCGGTTGATTGGCTGGTTCTTGTCTAGTAGTTATATCTTCGGGAGTGGTTTGTGGGTCCCAGGGGTTAGCCCTGACAGTTCACTCTTCCTCTGACTTTGAGAGGTTTTGGAGGTGTTGCTTCTACTTATCTTTGTTTTGGTGCCTCTGAAGGATGGCCATGTGCTATTGGATGCCTTGGTGTCATGGACGTTCTGTTTCAGATCTATGTTTGCCTTTGTGTTACCTAATCCTCCTTTTGAGTCGTCTGGATTGGGCGGCACGGTAGCACAGTGGTTAGCACTATTGCTTCACAGCGCCAGGGACCCAGGTTCGATTCCCGGCTTGGGTCATCACTGTCTGTGTGGAGTCTGCACATTCTCCCCGTGACTGCAGGGGTTTCCTCCGGGTGCTCTGGTCCCGAAAAGACGTCCTTGTTAGGTGAATTGGACGTTCTGAATTCTCCCTCCGTGTACCCGAACAGGCACCGGAATGTGGCGACTAGGGGCTTTTCGCAGTAACTTCATTGCAGTGTTAATGTAAGTCTACTTGTGACACTGATAAAGATTATTATTATGGTGGGAGGGGGTCTCGTGGTTCTGGAAAGGATGGAGGTCGGCCCTCCCTCTCAGGGCGCACCCTGGTTTGGGGGTTGCTCTGACGACCCTCCTGTTCTGGAGTGGGTTTCCCCACTTTCACGATTGGGACCACTTTATATTCTTGGCCTTGAGATACCATATTGTCTTATTGAGGACGGTACTGGTGCTGTTGGTCCAGTGATCTGTGTTGTCCTTTGGAATGGGAGAGGTGATTGTGGAAGTTTGGATTCTTACGTTTGGCTCTTGTCCTTGCCTTTGTTCTTGCCAGGGGCTGGTTTAGCACAGTGGGCTAAACAGCTGGCTTGTAATGCAGAACAATGCCAACAGCGTGGGCTCAATTCCTGTACTGGCCTCCCTGAACAGGTGCTGGAATGTGACGACTACGGGCTTTTCACAGTAACTTCATTGAAACCTACTTGTAACATAAAGTGATTATTATTATTTTTACTTCTGCTATGGGCGACCTTAGACTGAGTATTGAGGTTTGGTTGTGCCCAGTCCTCTCTGTCCTTGTTTTTGTCATTTTGCTATCTCGATGATCTAGGATGGTTGCCTGTTCTGCTCTGGATCTGGAGAAGAGTTTAATCCGCGCTGTAAGAGTTAATCGATTCCCTGTATACCCTTTGGTGTATTGTTTTCTCCTTCTGCCATGTTGGAACTATGGGTGAGATGTCGGTGATGAAGCCTGTATCCTGTCTGGGTGCAGGTGGGTTATTTATCTGTGGAAGGAACATGTTGAGGCTTTTGTGTCTGAATCATCCTGTCTTATTTGATCCCAATTATGTAATGATTGTTGTTTTGTGTTGTATCTGTTGTACACCTATAGCAATCTGTCTGCTCTTATTTGTATGCTGTTGCAATTTCTTTGTAAAATTTGAAAATCCTAATAGATAAACTTTAAAGCAAAAGTTTTTTAAAAAGCTGTTCGGACTGAAATGAATACAAATCTTTAGCCCATAACACAACCAGACCTGTTGTGTATAATTTTGTTTAGAAACTCTATACAGCCGACCATGTATCTTGCACAAAGAAAAATAAACCATGCCATGAATGCTAGTAATGCATATGATGAATATAATGAAACATCTTTCTGTTTCTATTTTTGAAATCTTGCTTCAGTCCTCTAAGGCATTAAATGTTTCTCTTTTAAGATATTAATTTGTTAATGGTTTCAATATGTTTACAAAGTTAAACTCTTCTGTTGCTGAGTGTGGGACCTTGGGGACACCTCTAACATCTTCCATGGTGAAAACACCTGATGTATGTGAAAGAAAAGGAAGAGAAATTCAGTTTCCTCAGGGATGCCTGGAGCACGGGACCACTACATCTGGTGAGCAGTCACTGATTTTCATTTGTAACCTATTCCGAAAGACATTACTGGACGAATCGAATGACCGGTGCCTGTGCGATATATTCTAGGAATTCAACAGTCACAGAGCATGGAGGAATACTAAGGAGATTGAAATATAGCTATATTGATTTTTTTAAACCAATTTTAAAAAAACAGAACTATTTTAGTTTAATGAGAAGATTTCAGTGTACTTTACGTAAGATCTTATTTCATTCTTAAGTGTGACCTGCATGAAAATGGTGAGTTTTATGTGGTTCCCTCCTCATATATCTTGATAGAACTTGTGTTTCAAAAATCTTGCCTTAATCCAAATCATAATGGACCAAATTTGCAACTTAACCACTCGTGCTGCTGTGTGGATTTTCACCGCTGTTTGATGGTTTCACTTTAACACCAGTCTGTTAAAATTGGCTTATATTCTCGTTTGGCAGCACAAGATTTGATTTAGTGTTGTTCTGCCCTGGTCTATCGTAGGGCTGCATGACCTGATCAGCACAATTTTTGATCAGCATATCCCGCTCCCGAACCCACCATTTTTCTGACAACCGTCTAACTTACAGCACAATGGTTAGCACTGCTGCCTCACAACACCAGTGACGCTGGTTCAATTCCGGCCTTGGGTGACTGTGTGAAGTCTGCACGTTCTCCCTATTGTTATGGGCCAGGGTTTAGAGAACCCCAAAGTGTATCATGGAGTTCACCTGACCCACGACTTTTACTAGATTGTGGTATGGGGAGCACACGGCCCAGTCTACAGGTGTGGTGCAGCAGAAATTCAAAAATAATTTTTTAAGCAAAACAATGTTTATTCTATGAACTCAGTTAACCTTTTTAAAACATACAGTGAACATCTTGGCAACCATCAATTCAAATACAACCCCCAAAGAATACAACACTCTTAATTAATCCTTAAACTTTCCTTTTAACATCCATAAGACAAAAAACCTTTTAACTGAAGCACATCAGGTTTAAATTCTCCAATGAGAGCAGTTATCACTCTGAATTCACCAAATGATCTAGAGACAGGCTTTAGATGGCAGAGAGATCGAAATTACACCACCTTTGGCTGGCTTCAGCTCCAACAGTAAAACATAACCAACAAACACAGACACACCCAAGCTTTTCCTCACAGCAAAACTGAAAAGCAGAGCCAGAGCTCCACTCCACCCACACTCTGACATCACTGTAGCCACTTGAGCAGACAAACATTTCTTAAAGTGACATTCCCATGACACCTCTCCCCAAGAAAAATTAAATAAACCACCAACTTCAAGATGGTTTTATTTTTCACCTTTTCACTTTCCTTTAAGAAATGCAGACAGCAGATAAGACTTTTTTGTTTAAAAAAACAACACACGAAAACAGGCATAATAACAGTCCATTTCAGTTCTTCGTCCTGTAACTCGTCATCACGTTCTTGACGAAGCATTGGCTATCATGTTTTCTCGTCCTGCCACATGTATTATTTTTAAATGAAATGGCTGTAACAACAAACTCCATCGAAACAGTCTGGCATTGTTATTCCGGAATCGCGCCAAAAACGTCAGTGGATTATGATCAGTATAGATAATTGTGTCAGACGGATTGCTGGTCACATCAATTTGAAAATGTTGCAAAGCCAGCACCAAGCTCAAAGTCTCCTTCTCAAGCGTGGAATACTTCTTCTGGTGAGAATTCAATTTTTTTGGAAAAATAACCAATAGGCTGCTCTAGCCCTTCGTTGTCGTCTTGTAGAAGCACCGCACCTATGCCCACATCACTCGCATCAACAGCCACTTTGAATGGTTTTGCGTAATTTGGGATGACTAACACAGGAGCAGTGGCTAACATAGCCTTCAGGCAGTCAAATGCCTGTAGACACTCCGTTGTCCAGTGGAATTTGTTACGCTTCTTCAGCAAGTCCGTCAGTGGAGCGGGCTGCTAATATTCGGTACAACTTTCCAGTAAAATCCACTCATACCCTGAAATCGCACTATTTCCCGTTGTGGCGAGGGAATTGGAAACTCCCCAATAACTTATGTTTTCACATCCCATGAGACCATTCGACCCTGTCCGATTGTATGGCCAAGGAAAGTGACTTGGGCTTTTCCAAATTCACATTTGGCTAGGTTTATCACCATACCCGTCTCCTGAAGTCGATCGAATAACTCCATCAAATGCATCAAATGTTCTGTCCATGCCTGGCTAAAATTACCAGATCGTCGATGTATACCGCAAAATTGAGTAATCCTGAAACAAACTTTGTTAGTTAACTGTTGAAATGTGGCTGGGGTGTTTTTCATGCCAAATGGCATAACTTTGAATTGGTATATACCATCTGGAGTCACAAAAGCTGAAATCTCCTTCACCCTGTCGGATAAAGGTACTTGCCAGTAACCTTTGAGTAAATCCAATTTGGAAGTACAAGCTGATTGTCCCACTTTCTCAATGCAATCCTCCAAACGTGGGATAGGATAAGAGTCTGTTCTTGTAACTGCATTCACCTTTCAATAGTCCACACACAACCGTTGGGTACCGTCCGGTTTTGGTACCATCACTATGGGTGAGCTCCATTGGCTGCAACCTACTTCAATTATGCCATTTTTAAGCATACTTTCAATCTCTTAGCGAATCTGTGCCAATTTTAAAGGGTTAAGTCTATATGGATGATGTTTGATTGGAACCGCATTTCCCACATCTGCATCATGTATAACCATTTTAGTACTTCCCAATTTATCGCCACAAACTTGCCCATGTGATATCAATAACTCTTTCCGGTCAGTCCGTTTTTCCTCTGGAAGGTAACTCAACAATTTACCCCAATTTTTAAGAACTTTCCTCGTTTTCCAATTTAATTTGAGGTATGTCAAATTCTCAGTTATCTGGATTTGGTTCGTCAGTTTGAGTTAGAATCATTAAAACCTCCTTTTTCTCCTTCCCTTTCAAAGTACCTTTTAAGCATTATTTCCCATTGTGTCGAGGGAATTGGAAACTCCCCGATAACTTATGTTTTCACATCCAGTGGGACCATTCGACCCTGTCCGATTGTATGGCCAAGGAAAGTGACTTGGGCTTTTCCAAATTCACATTTGGCTAGGTTTATCACCATACCTTCTTATGTAAACATAGGTTTACCTTCTATCAGGCGTTCTTCCACATAATTCACCTCACTCAATTTCCTTTCAATCTGATATGGTCCACAAAACCTTGTTTTTAAAGGTTCACCTATCACTGGTAACAATACTAAAAATTTATCTCCACAGGCAAAACTACGAACTTTGGATTTCTTGTCCGCTAACCGTTTCATCACATGTTGTGCAACTTTTAAATGTTGTCTAGCCAATTCCCCTGCTCTATTTAATCATTCCCTAAAATTTGACACGTAATCCAATAATTTATGTTCTGATTTCTCACTCACCAATTTTTCCTTAATCAATTTAAGCGGTCCTCTTACCTCATGACCAAATATTAGTTCAAAAGGACTGAATTTGGTTGACTCATTAGGTGCATCCCTAATTGCAAACAGTACGAATGGAATTCCTTTATCCCAATCCTCTGGATAATCTTGGCAATAAGCCCTCAACATTTTCTTTAATGTCTGATCCACCTTTCTAATGCTCCCTGCAATTCTGGACGGGACACAATTGATTTAAATTGTTTTATTCCTAAGCTATCCATAACTTCTTTGAATAACCTTGAGATAAAATTTGATCCTTGATCCGATTGCATTTCTGTGGGTAGTCCATATCTAGTAAAGAATTTAAGTAATCCTCCACCATCTTTTTAGTTCTAATATTACATACTGGAATGGCCTCTGGAAACCTAGTTGACACATCCACTATAGTCAAAAGATATTGATTCCCACTTTTCGTTTTAGGAAGCGGTCCTACGTAATCAATTAAGACCCTTGTAAAAGGTTCCTCAAATACTGGAATGGTTATTAAGGACGTTGGTTTTATCACTGCTTGAGATTTCCCAAATTTTTTTTTCTCCTTTTTCACATTTTCTCCCACATTTATACCCATCAACAATAAACAATAGTCAGGAAGATATGTCAATCCCCATAATAACAACCATCCCATCCGCCCACCAACCCCCAAACCTCAGCCCACATATTTACATAAACAAATGACAAAAAGGAATCAGGGATTTCCCATAGTCACCCTTAATCTACACAGCACCCCCCCCCCCCCCCCAACTAATGTTCGATGTTATCCAGTTCTTGAAAGTGCATAATAAATAGTGCCCATGACTTGTAGAACCCCTCCGAGCTTCCCCTCAGTTCGAACTTAACCTTCTCACGGGTCAAGTATCCCAACAGGTCCCTCCGCCACGCCAGGGCACTGGGTGGAGAGGCTGCTCTCTATCCCAGCAGGATCCGCCTTCGGGCGATCAACGAGGCGAAGGCTATGATATCTGCCTCCTCTCCCGTTTCCAACCCTGGCTGGTCCGACACCCCGAACATGGCCTCCTGGGGACCCGGGTCCAGTTTCACACGCACCACCTTGGAAATTACCTAAACACCTCCTTCCAGTAGTCCCTAGCTTTGGACAGGACCAAAACATATGAACGTGATTCGCGGGCCCTCCCCCCCCCCCCCCCCCCCCCCCCCCCCCCCCCCCGCAAGGCTCACACACATCCTCTACTCCTTCAAAAAATCGGCTCATTCTCGCCCTCGTGAGGTGCGCTCTATATACCACCTTCAGCTGTATCAGCCCCAACCTCTCACATGAGGTGGAGGCATTCACTCTCCAGAGCACCTCACACCAGACCCCCTCCTCTATAACCTCTCCCAACTCTTCCTCCCATTTTGCTTTGATCCCTTCCAGTGGTGCCTTATCCTCTTCCAGAATAGCTCCGTACACCGCTGACACTGCCCCCTTCTCCAGTCCCCTTGTCGTCAACACCTCCTCCAGCAATGTGGAGGCCGGTTCCTCTGGGAAGCTGTGTATCTCCTTCCTGGCAAAATCCCGAACCTGCATGTACCTAAACCCTTCTCCCTGCTCCAGCCCTTACTTCGCTTCCAGCTCCCTCAATCCTGCAAACCGACCCCAAAGAAACAAATCTTTTAGCGTCTTAATCCCCTTCTCTTCCCATTTCCAAAAACTTCCATCCCACCTCCCTGGCTCAAATCTGTGGTTCCCCCGAATCGGCATTTCCCTTGGCCCTAAATCAACCCGACGTGTTGGCGAAACTGCCTCCAGATTTTCAATGAAGCTATTATTACCGGATTCCCTGAATATTTCCCCGGAGGTATCGGGAGCGGCGCTGTTGCAAGTGCCTTCAGCCCCGAAACCCTGCACAAACTCTCCTCCATTCTGACCCACTGAGAATCCACCCCTCTGACCCAGCTCCGAACTTTCTCCGCATTCGCCGCCCAGTAGTAGTACAACAAGTTCGGGAGACCCAAACCCCCTGCCTGCCTTCCCCTCTGTAGCAGCACCTTTCTCACTCTGGCCACCTTCTTTTTTTTTTAATATATATATATATATAGAATTTACAGAGCAGAAGGAGGCCATTCGGCCCATCGAGTCTGCACCGGCTCTTGGAAAGAGCACCCTACCCAAGGTCAACACCGCCACCCTATCCCCATAACCCAGTAACCCCACCCAACACTAAGGGCAATTTTGGACACTAAGGGCAATTTATCATGGCCAATCCACCTAACCCGCACATCTTTGGACTGTGGGAGGAAACCGGAGGACCCGGAGGAAACCCACACACACACGGGGAGGATGTGCAGACTCCGCACAGACAGTGACCCAAGCCAGAATCGAACCTGGGACCCTGGAGCTGTGAAGCAATTGTGCTATCCACAAGGCTACCGTGCTGCCCCTCCCCATATGAATGAGGTAATCCTTCCCTCAATCTCCCTGAAAAAAGACTTTGGCAGGAAATTCGGTAGGCATTGAAAAATAAACAGGAATCGCGGCAACACATTCATTTTAACCGCCTGTACCCGACCTGCCAGTGACAGAGGAAGGCCGTCCCACCTTGCCAGATCAGCTTTCACTCTCCCCACCAAACTAGTGATGTTGTACCTGCGAAGCCTCCCCCACTCCCGGGCAACCTGCACCCCCAGATACCTAAAATGAGTCCCTGCTCTACGGAATGGCAGCCCCCCCCACCCCTGCCCCCACCCCCGGCCGAGACAACACAAAGTACTCACTTTTGTCCAGGTTCAACTTGTACCCCGAGAAAGACCCAAATACCCGCAGTAGCTCCAATATTCCTCCTATCGACGCGCTCGGCTCCGACACATACAGCAGCAAGTCGTCGGCATATAAGGACACCCTATGCTCTATTCCCCCCCCCCCCCGCACTATTCCTTTCCATGATCCCAAACTTCTCAATGCGATGGCCGACGGCTCAATCGCAAGTGCAAACAGCAGGGGGGACATAGGACATCCCTGTCTCATCCCACGGTGGAGAGAGAAATATCTCGAACTGATATTATTTGTGCGGACACTCGCCTTCGGTTCCTTATATAATAGCTTTACCCAGTTCACAAACCTTTGATCAATCCCAAACCGCTCCAGCACTGCCATCAGGTACCCCCATTCTACCCGATCAAACGCCTTCTCGGCGTCCAATGCCACAACTACCTCTGTTTCCTTTCTTTCCGCCGGTGCCATAACAAAGTTCAAAACCCTCCTAACGTTCGAAAACAGCTGCCTCCCTTTCACGAACCCCGTCTGATCCTCCCCTATTACCTTCGGGAGGCACTCCTCCAGCCTACCCGCCAGTACCTTCGCCAACACTTTTACGTCCACATTCAGAAGTGATATGGGCCGATACGACCCACACTCGGTCGGATCCTTATCTTTTTTTAGTAACAGGGAAATCGATGCCTGCCCCAAGGTTTGCGGCAACACCCCCTTCCCTATCGCCTCCTCAAACATCCCCACCATCAGGGGTGCCAACCTATCCTTAAATTTTTTATAATATTCCACTGGAAGCCCATCCGGCCCTGCCACCTTCCCCGACTGCATCCTCCCAATCGCATCCTTTATCTCCTGCTCCACTATCGCTCCTTCTAATGTAGCCCTGTCCCCCTCCCCTAGCCTCGGGTACTCCAACCCATCGAGAAATTCCTGCATCTCATGGTCTCCTCCGAGTGGCTCTGACTTGTACAACCTCTCATAAAACTCCTCAAAAACCTTGTTAATCAGCACTGGGGCCACCACCAACATCCCTGCCCTATCCTTCACCTGAAGAATTTCCCTTGCCGCTGCCTCCCTCCGGGGCTGACCTGCTAACATACGCCTTATCTCCATGTTCATAAACTGCACCCCTTGCTCGTCTCAGTTGGCGCACCGCCTTCCTGGTGGACAGTCGGGCGAAGCTCGCCTGTAGTTCCTTCCTCTTTTCCAGCTTCGCCGGGTCCCCATCCTCTGCATACCTCCTATCTACCTCCAACATCTCATCTATTACCCTCTGCCGCTCCAACCTCTCCTCCTTATCCACCCTGGCCTTAAACAAAATTACCTCACCTCTCACCACCGCCTTTAGAGCCTCCCAGACGACTGCCTTCGACACCTCACCCGTACAATTGAAACCTACATATTCCTTAATTACCTTTTCAATTTTCTCACAGAATACTTGGTTTCCCAAAAGCCCCACATCCAGTTTCCACCCCGGTCTCTGCGCTGCCCCCTTCTCTAGCACCATATCCACCCAATGTGGAGTGTGATCTGACACTGCAATTGTAGAGTATTTCGACCCCTTGACTCCAGCCAGCAAAGCCTTCCCCACCACAAATGATCGACAAAATTTAACTACATCTTTATGTAGTCCAGGCTAATAAAAATGTTTTTGGATTTTAGTTTGAGTTTTTCCTTCCTCCCAAATGACCTCCCACTGGTACCTCATGTGCTACTCACAACACCTCCTTTCTATACCCTACTGGCAATACTACTTGATGAGCTTCTGCCCATTTTTCATCTGCCTGCATATGGAAAAGTCTCCATATTCTCATCAAGACATCACTTTTATGGTTTTAACACTCTGGTATACACTCTCAGATTCCTCTTCCATGTCTGCTTTCTGATGCATCTGGTTTATTTCAAATCTTTCTGTTGTAACGCCGCCAATTTTCCTGAACTAAAACTATCCGCCTCATCCTCCACCTGTTCTTTTTCAACCATCTGATCAAAAATCATTTCTGATAATTGCACTTCAACGTCATCTTCACTCTTTGATTTCTCCTCTTGTCTTAACCTGTGACTTTGCGACCTTGTTATTACACAATCCGGAAAAATCTCCGGATACTCGTCCTTCAACAATTCAGTTGTCTGATTTTCCACTGGCTTATCAAGCACAGTAGGCATCACTCCCACTCCCACCTGCGACCCAGCTATATCATTACCCAAGATAAACTGTATGCCTGGACGAGATAGTTTCTCTTTTACTCCTACTACCACTTCACCACTCTTCACTGGACTTTCCAACCTTGCCTTATATAATGGAACACTGCTCTTACCCTGAATTCCACATAGTACCACCTTTTCTGGCAATATTCCACCCAAACTACATAACTCCTCATCTCTTACCATTAAAGATTGACTAGCTGCCCTATCTCTTAAAATTGTGACTGCTTTACCTGCTCCTCCTGATGCACATGAGTAAACTTTACCCACACAAGTAAATTCTTTAAAGAGATCTGGCACCTTCTTATCAATCACCTCTTGATCAGGCTGTACAATCTTTTGCACTTCCTTCGCTTCACTTCTTTCCTTTATCACATTAACAAACCCTACTGTCTTATCCTGTTTTACCACATCAGTCTTCCCAGTGCTTTTCTTCCATCACCAACACTGTGACTTTACATGGCCTAGTTCATTACAGTGAAAACATTCTACACTTTTCATGTCTCTTCCACCTTCCTGGATTTCCTTTTTAATCTGAGTTACACTCTCCTTATTATCTCCCATCAGATCACCTTTACCACTTGAGTATTTCTCATGTCCCCAGTTTCTATCCGTCACAGGCTGAAACTGATGTCGGAAACCAAGCTTTGATTTATGAACTAATTCATAATCATCTGCCATTTCTGCTGTTTACCTCGCAGTTTTAACCCTCTGCTCTTCCACACGGGTTCTCACTGCATCAGGAATTGAATTTTTAAACTCCTCCAAAAGTATAATTTCTCTGAGAGCTTCGTACGTTTGCTCTATTTTCAAAGCCCTTTTCCACCTATCAAAATTACTCTGTTTGATCCTGTCAAACTCCATGTATGTTTGACAAAATTCTTTCCTTAAATGTCTAAACCTATGTCTGTAGGCTTCAAGCACTAGTTCATATGCACCCAAGATGGATTTTTTCACCTCATATGTCTCAAGATACCTCCTCCGATAGTGATGCAAACACTTCACTAGCCCTACCTACTAGCTTTGTTTGAATCAGTAATACCCACATGTCCTGTGGCCATTTCATTTGTTTAGCTACCTTCTCAAATGAAAAAGGCTTCTACCTCCTTCTCATCAAACCTTGGCACTGTGTGGACATATTTAAATAGATCCCCACCAAGCCTTCGACTATGACGCTCTTTCTCACTATCCTCATCATTGTCCTCCAACTGTACGTTTCCCTTACGTCGCCAATTTTAACTGACTGTCATGTTTGATGGCCATTTTCTGAAGTTCAAACTGTCTCTCATTACTTTTTTCCCTGATCTGTAGCTCCCTTTCTCCTTTTTGTTCTGCTAGGGCTATTCTTTCTGTTTTCCTTTCTTCTCTCTCTTTTTCTTTTTCCTCTCTATCTCTTTTCCTTTCTCTCGCTCTCTTTCGTATTCAAGCTGCTTTAATTCTTTCTCATGTTCCACTTGTTTAATTTGTAACTGAATTTTCTGCTATTTCCAATGCGTCAAACTGTATTTCAGGCAATTTTAAATGCTTAGCCACCGCCATAATTACCTCATCTTTTCGCATTTTGACACTAATGTTAACTGCAATTTTTTTGCCGACTCTAAAAGCCTGTTTTTAGTCTCTGTCTATAAGGTATTGCGTGTGATCCTCTCCACCTCCAAAAGCTTCAGAGCCTCTGAAAGAGCCATTGTCCACAACACACTCCCTACTTAAACCGAAATACCACACCTGAAAAGCAACCACAGTATGCTCACCTCTCACTGTCTATAAGTTCACTAAGCCAATCCAATAGATAGACTTTTATCCCCATTGAGCCCCCAATTTGTTATGGGCCAGGGTTTAGAGAACTCCAAAGTGTATCATGGAGTTCACCTGACCCACGATGTTTACTCAATTGTGGTATAAGGAGCACACGGCCCACTCTACAGGTGTGGTGCAGCTGAAATTTAAAGGTAATTTTTAAAGCAAAACAATGTTTATTTTATGAACTCAAGTTAACCTTTTTAAAACATGCAGTGAACATCTTAGCAACCATCAATTCAAATACAACCCCCAAAGAATATAGCACCCTAATTAATCTTTAAATTTTCCTTTTGACATCCATAAGACAAAAAACCTTTTAACAGAAGCACTTCAGGTTTAAATTCTCTACAGAGAGCAGTTATCACTCTGAATTCACCAAACGATCTAGAGATAGTCTTTCGATGGCCGAGAGATCAAAATTATACCTTCTTTGGCTGGCTTCAGCTCCAACACAAAAACAAAAAACACAGACACACCCAAGCTTTTCCTCAAAGCGAAACTAAAAAGCAGAGCCAGAGCTCAGCTCCACCCACACTCTGACATCACTGCAGCCACTTGAGCAGACCAACATTTCTTCAAGTGACATTCCCAAGAAACTATGTTTGCATGGGTTTCTTCCGAATACTCTGGTTTCCTCTCTCAGTCCAAAGATGTACAGGTTTAGGCGGATTGGCCATGCTAGCATTTAAGTGAAAATTTAAGCTGAGCTGGAGCAGCTGATCTGATGTTGGATCTCCTAATCAATAGTGACCTTTTAAAAGAGGGGCTGCCAAGATATGGGAAATGCTCAACCTGAAGCTCAACCAAAGTCTCTCCTTCAACATGTGTTTCACATTGTTTTGAAATTCAAAGACATCAGGCAGGATTCTCCATCCCAGGGACGCCCAGAATGCATTCCCCGACAAGATGGAGAATCAGATGTGGGGCAAAATCAGGGTCGGCGCCTGGCGGCAGCCCAAATGCTATGCTCCGACCCCTCACTGGCAGCATGAACAAATTCCACACCACATGGCAGCTGGAGCAGGGAAATAAATGCAAAGGAGCAATGATCCATTTAGATCTATTTTAGTGGCCGGGTGCCCTATTCCCTGCCCTTCCGTGATTCTCTGGTCCCTGCAGCTGGGAATCAAGTGGGCAAGGTTTACTTGTGGTCTCTGCAATCGCAACCACTGCCCCCTTGGCCCACCGTGCCAGGCCACGATTGTAGAGACCATCCAAGGCCGTTTCCCCCCCCCCCCCCCCCCCATCCCCGTACAGCAGATCAACCCTGGCCCTGCCCCCGCACAACAGCCCCCATCCTCAGAATGCCTGGGTGCCCCACCCGCAAGTATGGGGGTGTCCTGCCCCTCCTCCTCCCCCTCTCCCCCCCCCCCCCTGACCCTTTCAGGGTCCCCTGTAATAGGGGGAATTCTCCCCAGAGACCCTCTGCCTAAAGTACCCCTCCCCCCCCCCCCCCCACCACCACATAAGAGACCCCTGTCTGGAAGCTAGAGAGCAGTCCAGACAGGGGCTGTGGGAAGCATTATACTTACCTTGCAGCTCCAACTGTCCATTCCTGAAGGCGAGCAGCTGTGCCGCCCCCCCCCCCCCCAAACATTGCCAACATGAAAGATATGCAAGTTGCACTAAGTGCATTCCAATCACTCAAGCGTGTGATTTTGTTACCCACATCAAAGAGAAGCAAGTGCTATGTTTACACAACGTGGGGTTTCACCACTTAGGTCACTGAAGGGTGAAGGGATATGAATGGATCAAAGTGCTAGATAGTTTTTACGAGCTGTCAATCACAAACCACTACTTGAAAGACATGAATGAATTGTACACAATGAATCTGGGAACCAGAGGCAGGCACAGCTGCTCCACCTTCACGGAATGGACACCTGAAACTGCAAGGAAAATATTACCGTCTTCTGTTTCCCAACGCCGCTATCTGGAATGCTCCCCAGCCTCTTTTCTGGGGAGGGGAGGGAGTGGGGAGTCTGTCGAGGGGATTCCTTTAGGCAGGAGAGGTCCCTGGTTAAGCCATTTCCTTCTCATCGACTTACCCTTTCAAAACTCCCTTTCTGCCTGTGCAAATTTCAACCCTTACTTCAACCTTATCTGAGGTCAGTGAGTGTGTTATAGTCACCTAAATACATGCTGATATTTCCTGCAGCTCACTTTGAATCTGAAAGATTCAGCACTGGAACAATCCAATAATAGGCTGTGTGACTGGTTTCTCACCCCATTTGCTGCCTTTGTCTGGTTAACTCGCCTCGAGAGCGTCTCCTCTGCTCTCCGGATCATTGGGATTGATGTTGGTTGGTTGGTCCTAAAGTTACACACTGATCATAACCAGAATATCTTCAGCAATTAACTCCTTACTTGGCCCAGCCTTGTCATGTCTGGAGCTCATTCCTTCTCTCCTCAGTCCCTCCCTCTTCCTCATTTTTATGTTGCCCCTTGACAAAAACAGTTGCAGGTACAAGGAAATTTGTACACTGGAGACATGCAGCAGAGTTCTTCGATTCTGAAGTTTTTACTTATATTTTCTCATGGGATGTAGGTGTCACTGTCCATGCAGTATCCATTTCCCATCCCTAATTGCCCTTGAGAAGGTAAGCTGCCTTCTTGAAAATCCGCTGTCCAAATGTTGTAGGAACACCTAGAGTGCTGTCAGGAAGGGGATTCTTATATTTTGGCCCAGCAACAGTGAAGGAACAGCGATATAGTTCCAAGACAGGATGGTGTGTGGCTTGGAGGGAAACTTCCAGGTGATGATGTTCCCATTCATCTGCTGCCTTTGTCCTTCTAGATGGTAGCAATTGTGGGATTGCAAGGTGCTGCCTAAGGAATCTTGCTGAGTTCCTGCAGTACATCTTATAGATGGTACACACGGCTGCCGCTGTTGAAGGTGGTGAAAAGTGAAGTGGGCTACTTTGTGCTGGTTGGTGTTGAGATTCGTTAGTGTTGTTGGGGCTGCACTCACCCAGGCGAGGGAGAATATTCCGTTGCACTTTTGATGTATGCTTTGTATGTGGTGGACAGACTTTGGGGAGCCAGGAGATCAATTACTCACTGTAGGATTCTCAGCCTCTGACCTGCCAGAGTATTTATATGACTAGTCCAGTTCAGTTTCTGGTTAATGATCACCCCCACGGTGGTGTTAGTGGGGGATTAAGTGATGGTAATGCCATTGAATGTCATGGGGCGATGATTAGATTCTCTCTTGTTGGAGATGGTCATTGCCTGGCACTTGTGTGGCACAAATGTAACTTGGTACACGTTAGCCAAAGCCTGGATATTGTCCAGATCTTGCTGTATTTGGATATGGACAGCTTCATTATCTGAAGAATCGCGAATGGTGCTGAACATTGTACAATCTTCCTTTTTTAAAAAAAAAAAATAATAATTAAGGGTACCCAATTATTTTGTTTCCAATTAAGGGGCAATTTAGCGTAGCCATTCCACCTACCCTGCACAATTTTGGGTTGTGCGGGTGAGCCCCACGCAGACACGGGGAGAATGTACAAACTCCACACGGAAACATTGTGCAATCTTGAGCGAACATTCCCACTTCTGAACTTATGATGGAGGGAAGGTCATTGATGGAACAGCTGAAGGAAGGTTCAAGCAAATACAAATTCCCTGTCATATTTTGGGGAGGATGGAGAAATTGAAATGCGAACAAGAGGAGGCATGTTGTGAGACCAAGCCAAAGACATTGTTGTGGGTATAAAACCAGATCGCTGGGCTATCCTGCAAGACGCATAGGCAAGGATTGTGCACAGATAAACTAACCTTATTGAATGTGTTCCTGTGTGTAGGGAAATTTAAAGTTATTGCAATAACAAAATGCCATTGATTGCATTACTCTGTATTAAGAAATGCAACTAGGGATCTCCCACCCCCCCCCCCAGTTTTAGATGTGAAATGCCCAGAATCAAGAAGGGCACTAGTTTTCTAACTTGAAAGAATTTAATTTGCCAATCAGACATGGCAGCTTTCACTAGAAAGAAAGTAGCTTCTTCTGAGTGAGCAGAAAGCTTAACAAAGGGCTGACTGTCAATTAGACCAGAGTGTCAGTCCACAATTCGTTTCTCACTCTGTTTTGCTTGACTTGTATTTCATTTCAAACAGCTAGTGCTGGAACATGTAATAAAAGCAGGAGCCAGAATTCTACAGTCTCTTCATTAGTATCTGTTTGAGTTCAGCAGCAGCTGTCTCCTCAGTAGCCTCGAAGAATCCCAGTGTTTAATTAGTACAGTTAGACTTTGCAGCCTACATGATAGGTAATATAAAACTCTTGGTGAGATTTACCAGAAGCAGCTATGAGAAACAGGCTGATAATTCAGAAACAGGAAACCCAAAATAGAAGTATTCATAATCGAATGATACAGCATTAAAAAGGCTATTCAGTCTATTCAGTTTGGTAGAACTATCCAGTTAGTCTAATTCCCCTATACTACTTTCTGCATAGATCTCTTCCTTTCAAGTATCTATATAATTCCATTTTGAGAATTACTGTTGAATCTAGTTCCAAGACCCTTTCAGGTGGTGCAATTGATATAATAATTCACTGTGTGGAGACCTCTAGTTTTTCCCAGATTCTCTCGTCTCTCCGTGGTACCATTCTAATAAATCTCTGCGCCAGTGACGGATTTACATTTGGTGGAGCCCTGTGCTCATCGTTTTCAGACCTCCTCCTAAGGCCAAAACCAAGAAAATGCACAAATTGGTCAGTGCTTCTTCACTAGTAAAAACATTCCTGTTTGAATAATTGCCTTGTTGAAATCTAAGCTTATCTTTTGTCTGAATGCTGGATATTGTGAGGCGCGACGAGCAAACATGAAAGTCAGGCCTCCTTAAAAGAGGCAAGGCAGGGGTCTCGCTGGATCTCCAGCTGGCAGAGAAGACCCCTGTCACCTCTATTAAAGACCGCCTGTTAACTGTTTCTCTCACCTTAGATGCTAAGTATTTTCTGATTTAATAAACCCGGCAAGATGTAGGTAAAATGTTCATCATTACATGAAATTCCATACAGCAACATTGAAGTCATATGAGACTATAAAACACCTTGAATAAAAAATCCTCAACCAGAAAATGATAACACTGCAGAGAATGTGTGCGTAGGGTCTTACTCGTTTTTACTAGTTGCAAGGTTTTATTCTCTCCCAATCCCTAACCACGTCAAAGATTTCCAGGTTAATTTTAAATACTGTTTACAGATTTGATGTCTTATCAATTGTCAAGCACTTCGAGCAGTTCATTAGTAAAATGTTTTACCCGGGTGCTCTTATTTGTGCGATGAACAAAGGGCAAACGCAAGTTCACAATCCAACCCAAATTTATTCACAAGCACAATAAAACAGTTGTTGTCCCAAATGGTCCCAAATTTTATCTGCCCAAGATTCTCAAATCACCTGTTATCCCTCTGCTCCCTTCCTCCGATACATGAATGGGCAGGGAGCAGAAGGATACAGATCCTTAGAAAATAGGCGACGTTGGAGGGCCGAGGGCCAGTTCCTGTGCTGTAATTTTTCTTTGATCTTTGTTCTGTGCCGATGAACTTGATCGAGCTGTGGATCCAATCCTCTGAGCCTGTGGCCGGATGACCGGGGAAGTCGTTACAGACGACCCCGACCCAAAACCCCAAAGTCAGTAAGTATGGCTTCCCGTATGACCACTGTCGTTGTGGTCGTATGGGGAACCAACCAGACCGAGAAAGGAATGCAACGAGCTCGCGTCCTCTGATGGGAACGCTTCCTTTCTATTTCATACTTCCCCTCGGCCACGACTGTCCTCACATATGAGTCCTGCAGTCTCATAACCTGGGCTTTCTTGGGATTGTTTTTTAGGCATGGCATAGTGAGGTGGTTCAGGAATTCCTTCAACAGTTTTCCCCCCACCCCCCCGGTTTTGGTAGGAAGACATTGTCCGCGTACTGCACCAAACATTCGGTTTTTGAAACCCTTACAGACCCTTTGTGAGTCTCTGGTAGAATATGGAGGGTGAGTTATGAAAGCCCAGTGGCAGGCATGTCCAAGTATCTTGCTGCCCCTGAAAGCTGAATGCAAACTTATACTGACGGCCAAGGGGAATCGACTAGGAGCTGTTCCTGATCTCCAGCACCGTGAAATACTTGGCCCGTGGGACCTGCCTCATCATGACTTTGGGGCAAGTCGCTACCGTGGGGGCTGTGATAGGGCAGTTCTGTTCAGTTCCCGCTAATCGATCATCAGTCTCCATGACCCGTCTGGTTTCCTTACTGGCCAAATAGGGAATTATTGGTGGAACTCTGCTGTAATAAATTGTTGATGACTTTGACACCTCCCCTTCTGCTTGCTTGGGGAAGCCATACTTACTGCCTTTGGGGTTTTGGATAGGGACCTTCTATAATGACTTCCCCTGTCATCCGGCCACAGTCATGTTTATGGCTTGCGAATGCTTAGGTGTGCTTCTCAATGATTCCTTGTGCCCCCACGTCATCCATCACGTCTGTGGGTTTTATCCATAGCTTCCCGATAGTGGAAATTCTATCTGCAGAGCTTCCCGTGACTACTTCTGTTGGTGCCATCATTCTTGTACAGCAGTTCACCGCGTCAAAGGAGAGATTACATTTCCCCATGAAATCTGAACCCAGGGTATGTTCTGCTTCGGGGTGGAGGTTGACCAAAATTGCTCGGTAATACACCCCACGTCTCCCAATCTGAATTCTAAAGCCCCCGTCCCCCGTCCCGCCACATCGGGCCCGCCAGGGGCCAGTGTTCAAGTTTGTTCGAATGGGATTCCTTTTTCCGCCTTCATGGGTTTGGGCTTGCCTAGCTCCTGTACCAACTCCCAGGCGCAGATCATCCTCCGGGTCACCCATGCCTCATTATGCATGCTGTCAGTTGGGTCAAAATTCTTGCATGCCTTCCAACTCCCTTCAGTGGCATATGAGACTAGTGCTCGGATGCACTTATCCTGGTTCTGCTGCTTTAACTGGGCTCTGTCTAACTGCCCAAAAACATCTGTAAATTGTGTCTGTAAATTGCAGAGCATTCCAATTACTGAACACAAGGCAAGGCAGACTTCCCAAGTGCAAACGTGTGTAATGTTTTAACTGCAGTGAGTATCTAAGCTGCTGCAGGAGGGCAGGGCCACACTTAAGGAAGCGGCCAGGAGTGGAACTTCCAGTGCGCTCCAGTGTTCCTCCGCTATGCTCAACAACATGAGGCCAAGCCTTGCATGCCCCACTCACTCAGCCTCTCACCCAATAAGAGCACAAACAGCATAAAGGGCAGGGTAGCTGCAAGTTCCAAATAAAACTTGAATCCATTAGTCCCACAAAATTCAAATAGGACAAACCAATGAGTAAGAAATAAAAGTGCAAATAGAAGCTCGTGCTTCACATACAGGTTGTCACGTTTTCTGACGGAGCTGCTCTCATGCAAAGCCAAATGCTGAGCATGTCCATAAAATGCATCATGCTCAGTTGTACTTTCATTTTCTGCCCTAATTTCCTTCCCTCTCTTGCCCCTACACCTCTCCAAGCCACAAATCATCTCCAGTCTGAGGTTACCCTTTTCAATTGGTCGTAATCTAATTATCTTTACTGTTGAATTCCTCTTCAGACAGAAGTTTAGCTTCTTCCCTGCAGTTTCTATTGGCACAGCAAGGCCACAGCTCTCTCCATAACTGTCCTTGTCAGCCTCAGACAGCTGCTCGAGACCTGCACTCCCTGGAACCATTCCGTCAGCTCAATATTCGATGAAGTTGCGGGTGTCAAGGCACAGCTTTCACAGCATCTGGTGTAGCTCAGTTTCCATTTTTTTGTGTGTTCAACATGTGACAATAGAATTCCTGTCCAACTACAGAAAATATCACATTGTCAGCAAAAATGTGGTGCCCTCAATCTTTGTGTGACCTCCCTGCAAAAACAATACTCACTTTCAAGGGGAGGTTAATTTACAAGTTGGCTTTATTAACTTTCTGCACGTTTGATTCACAGTGACCCTGACTATTGGCATAGTCATTATTTTTAAAAAAATGAAAATAACATTAAGATTATGTAGAATCATATCCTAGAATCCCTACAGTGCAGAAGGAGGCCATTCGGCCCATCGAGTCTGCACCGACCCTCTGAAAGAGTATTCCACCCAAACCCATTGCCTGCCCTATTCCTATAACCTAATCTACACATCCCTGGACACAAATGGGCAATTTATCATGGCCAATCCACCTAACCTGCACATCTTTAGGTTAGGGAGGAAACTGGAGCACCCGGAAGAAACCCATTAGACTCTGGGAGAAAGTGCAAACTCCATACATACACCTGAGGCTGGAATTGAACCCAAGTCCCTAATCTAGAGGTGGATTAACAATGAAGCCATCATCCCCTGTGAAGGAGGGTGCATGGGTATGAACAAAGGGGGGGGGGGGTGGTGGAGGAGAGGGAATGGAGGAGGTTAATTACTGCAATCCTGGTTCCCACCACCTGGGGCTGGGATTCACAGGTGCGGCGCCGCCAATTCCAGCCCCGCCCATGTGACAGCTGATCCTGCTCTCTTTCGCAGATTGGAGGTCTCAAATGCTGGGCGCAAACATTTCCCATACATGCATTGCCTCAATGCAAAACATCAGGCACCACGGGAAGGTCTTCCCCGATTCCGTACTCTATGCACAGATGCTTGGCCGCATGGTAATTCCGAAGAGCTGAATGTCTCCACTGCGCCTCCACAGAACTGAGTGCTGCAGCGGATTCGATAAATCTCGCCCTCTCATCTGTGCTTGGCTGGCACTGGTGATTGACTTTTTGGTTGTCAGCAAGTTTGCAATGCATGTCTGTACCTGATTGGCTGTGAGAAATATGAAATACAGAGAGCCTGTATTTGGGAGGCCTCCGTGCGAGTGTGTTTCATTGTAAATCTGCCCCCCGCCCGCTCCCTGTAAGGCATTCAGTGTGGCACCCAGAATTGAACACTCCTCCAGCTGCGGCCTAACCAATGCTTTACAGAAGTACAACATAACTTCCTTGTTTTTGAACATAAGCCTCTATTTCTAAAACCAAGGATCCCATATTTCTTCACGGCCTTCTTGGTTTGTCCTGACACCTACAGAACTATGTAAAGATATACCCCCAGGTGTCTTCTGTTCCTGCTTTAAAATTGTACCATTTGATTTATACTGCCTTTCCTTATTCTTCCAAAATGTATCATGTCGCACTTAATAGATGTGTCTGCCCATTTCACCAATATCCGTGTCCTGAAATCTGTTACTTTCCTCCTCACCATTTACTGCATTTGAGTCTTGTGTGATCTGCAAACTTAGAACTAAACAATGCTTTATATCTCCAAAACCAGATCATTAATATATAACAAAAAGATGCAAATGGTCTTTATACATATCCGTGAAGGACACCTGCAGCCTGGAAAGCCAGCCTCTGCTTTCAGTCCCTTATCTAATGTGTCCATGCTGCCACTCCTCCAATTGCATGGGCTTTAATTTTGCTAACCAATCTATGTGCTATTCTTTCAAATGCTGTTTGAATATCTATCAACATGTCAAGTGCACCACCCTCATTAACCCTGTCTGTTAATTCATCAAATAACCCAAATTCAACCAATAGTTTGGAAAGTTACCCAAACTGAAAAATATAAATCAGGAACAAAGGACGCTGGAGAAACTCATCAGGTCTGGCAGCATCTATCAGGAGAGAGACCGAAAACATTAGGACTTCACTGTAGCACTGCAGCAGGCCCAGAAATGAGAACAAGGTGCATGAGTTCCGGTTGGGCACATTGCAGCCCTCGGAAGTCAACATTGAGTTCGGCAACTTTAGATTTAGACCTTTGTCTTCCATCTTAACCCAACCCCTTTCTTTTAATGTCCCATTCATGCATTGCCTCAATGCGAAACATCTCCCTCCCCCTCTCTCACCAGACCATCTGTCTGTTATGCTTACAGTTGCTACTTATTGCTGCTGTTTCTACATTCTCCCTCCTTTCAGTTCTGACACAAAGCCAAAAGACCATAAATGTTAACTTTGTTTCTCTCCTGAAGGATATTTGCAGACCGGCTGTGTTTTCTGAAAATCCTCTGTTCTTGTTTCAGATTCCAGCATCCGCAGTATTTTGCTAATTGAGAAATATTTTAAGTTTGATGAAGTGAGGACCAAAACCTTTAATGCATTTTGTTTTAGAAAATATCCACAAGTTGGACAGAACTATATTCCGTACATCAGAGTTTTAATGTATCAATAAAAAGTGCAATTTCTGCCACTTGTAAAGAATGTTACAAAAGTTTGTGTGTGCACTCATTTTGCAGGTGCCACGGTGATGATGCCTACATCAGCAGGAGTTCCGAAGGTGTCTGACAAAATTGTGGAGACTTTTGGAAATGATGGCATTGGGCAACAATTAACATCTGTTCAAATTCAGTTAGTCAGGACCATTATACAAGAAACTTTGGAGGATTACAAGTAAGGAATGTTGAGACTAAATAAACTTGCAAAAGATTATTTTTAGAAAACCAGGCTATTTTCTTCTGTTTTTCAATGTTGATACCAGAAGTAGCTCTTTTCATTGTTGACATTCTGTGTTTTAATAAGAAAAGTGATAAAGAAGCTGGTAATTTTAGTTATTTTTCATTATTTTTCACCTTTCCCTGTTTTGGTCCAGAACTGTTTTAAACTCTTTTCTCACTCCTGTCAAATTGTGACTGAAATCCTAAAATGTTTCTTTATTTAACCCAGAGATGCGTGGCATCGAGACATTGTAAACTTGCAGCTGGAGATGATCAAGCAATTCCAAATCCAACAGGTACTTGACAATAATTGAACTGTTGTGTTCTTTATTTCTAGTGGTATAGCATGTTCACCAGTAGAACAAGATGTAGTTGGGGATAATTAAATTAGTAACTGAACTTCACCTCCGTGATTGCTGAGAATTGGCCTATTAGTAAAAAAAATGAAAAAATATTTCCAGAGCTGCACGAAACTACTGAAGAATGCAGGTGATTTCAGCATACCTGTGTGTAGAACCTTGGTGAAGATCAGCTTCTGAAATGGTCCAGATTAACAACAAAGAACAGTTCGGCACAGGAACAGGCCCTTCGGCCCTCCAAGCCTGCGCCGATCATGATGCCTGTCTAAACTAAAATCTTCTACACACTGGGGACTGTACCCCTCTATTCCCTTCCTATTCATGTATTTGTCAAGATCCCTCCTAAATGCTGCTATTGTATCTGCTTCCACCACCTCCCCTGGCAACACGTTCCAGGCACTCACCCACCCTCTTTTTAAAAAAAAAACTTGCCTTGCACATCTCCTCTGAACTTTTCCACTTGCACCTTAAACCTATGTCCCCATGTAATTGAATTTTCCACCTGGGAAAAAGCATCTGACTATCCACTCTGTCCATACCACTCATAATTTGGTAAACGTCTATCAAGTCGCCCCTCAACCTCCTTCGTTCCAGTGAAAACAATCAAGAGTTTATCCAGCCTCTCCTCAAAGCTAATAACATCCTGGTAAACCTCTTCTGTACCCTTTCCAAAGCATCCACATCCTCTGGTAGTGTACCAACCAGAATTGTATGCAGTATTCCAAATGTGGCCTGACAAAGTTTTTTTACAGCTACAGCATGACTTGCCAATTTTTATACTCAATGCCCCGACCAATGAAGGCAAGCATGATGCAGTATGCCTTCTTGACTACATTAGCTTGGTTAATTTTGACCCATGCCTTTCTTAATATTTGCGTTATGCATTTTTTTTTTAATGTCTAGTCTGTCTTAATATTTGAATAACAACCTGTTTAAATTTTTGAATTCTAATTGTGTGTGGCCCAAAAGCTTTGAGCCTCTTGCAGAAATTCTTAATCCACAGTGCTGCAGGGCAACACTCCAGTTTCTAAAATATCACTCTTCGACTCCTTGGCAATTCAACGTCACTGAAAGCAGCTTCTGGACCATCCATCCTTTTGTCATGTCCACTGTCCTCCTGTTTTCCTTTTGTTCTTTTCTCCTTTTCAGTATTGATATTTGATTAAAACCTGTTACATCTCTTAACAACTTCCAGTTCTGTTGGAAAGTCAGTGATCTAAAACGTGGTTTCTTTTTGCGCAGATGAGCTGCTGAATATTTGCAACATTTTCTCTATTTAATGTGCTGAATTCAATTAATGAGTCTAGACTATTTTAGTTTCGTAAGATTAAATTTGGCGTTACAAGTAAATATGTGGAATGACCGTGTTAAGTGCCAAAGAAGTATAATTAGTTTTTATTTTGAATTTCCGCAAGGGACCATCACACTCTTATTTTTTCCATCCAATCCTTGCTGTCAGCAATCCTTCTCCATCATCGGATCTCAATTATTTTATCTCTCCTGTGCAATGAGAGGAAGGTTTTCCTAAAGAATGTTTGCATCCCACATTAATCAGATTTATTTTTTGCTCCGTGCTATTTACACTATTTTAATAAATTGAATCTATCTGAAACCCACAAATTGTCTTTTTCCGAATTAAAGCTGGAACGCATTGCTTGGGAGGGTGGTAGAGGTGGGTTGCATCATATCCTTTAAAAAGTACCTGGATGAGTACTTGGCACGTCATAACATTCAAGGGTATGGGCCAAGTGCTGGCAAGTGGGGTTAGGTGGGCAGGTCAGGGCCTTTCAAGCGTCGGTGCAGACTCGATGGGCCAAAGGGCCTCTTCTGCACTGCAGTATTGTGTGATTCTGAAAAATGTAATTTGCGTAAGTGTTTAAAGTTGAGCAAAATATGACCCATGTTGCATTTCACTTTACCTAAAGAAGACTGAAATTGCAGTCTCGCAGCCGGAAAGCCAAAGAGAGTAAAATCAAAACAAATAAATAAGACGTAAACCATCTTCTCTTCAAAACTAATGTTCAGAATAATCCTTTTACCAAAGAGTTGTGCTGTAGTTTTGGAGAGGTCATCGTACAATTGCCCTCAGTATCTTTGGGTTAAGTAAGGGAAAAGATCAAGCACGGTTCCAGGTTGTGATGACTAACCCCCCTGCGTGCCTGATGAATGCAGGATTGCATGTGGCTTTGACGCCCACCCTATGGTCAGTTAACCACCTAGTTGGTAATGCACTAGAGTATCTCAGTCACTGTGTAACTACACACTATAAAGGAATTAATGCCTTAGGAAGTGGAGAGAAATAATGATTGGTGCAATAGGGAGTATTTTTCTAAATTTGGGATTGATAAAGGAAGCCTTGGTCTGCTACTGGCTATGTATTGGCGACAAAAATTGCATGATGGATCGGTCCCCAAGCATTGCCTTCATCCACTTGTGGAGTGTGAAGTTCAGCCTTCTCTAAATGAACTTTAGGGCAAATGAGACTGGCAAGAAATGAAGAAGGGAGCAATCACATAATATTAGGAGAACATAGAGGAAATAGGAAGAAGCCTGCAAACTGAAAGGAATGGCACGAAGGAAAATGGCATCCTTTCATTTTCAAAGGAATCTTTGTTGTTTACACTATTCTTCACTCTATACCCACATAGTTTATCTTAGCCGGTATTTAATTCCCTTTTTTTCAAACAGAGGTTTTCTGATGTAAACTCGTCAATTGACTCAAGAAATATTGCACTCTCCTTTCAGAATGAAATCCATGGTTTACTTGAAAAGTATTCTGTTAATGAAGCTTTGGTGGCAGAAAATGAGAGATTACGAGAAGAGAATAAAAGGCTGCGCGCTACATTTTAACGATACACTTCTGAACACTCACTGTAGCAAGAGTGTTCCATGTTGATGAGACAAAGCAATAACTTAATTTGCATCAAGGAAGGCTCAGATGGCGGACACTGATTTCGACCTGTTTCAAAACAATTATTTTCAAAAACAGGAAAGTTCCTCATGTCAGTCAGCCTTTGTTCTAAAGAAGAACGATTGCCATTCTACTAAAAATGGTTGGAATAAATGCATTGGAGGTCTGTAATGAGCTGAATTTTCAGAAGCGAAACAGCTGAATTCGAGTGGCTTTCTAGCTCATCTCCCAAGGAACGTGCTTTCATCAAGACTACTACACAATGCAGCTGAATAAGGGACACCATTGAAATTCAGTATGTGAATCAGAATAAAGATTAGATTAGATATGCATTTACCCAAATCCTGCTGTACTCGGATTTCTCAAACTAAATTAACATATTAAACTTATCAGTCCAGGAAAAGGGCGGTTAAGTGGAGTGTTGTCGACTCTGGATCCTACTTTTATGATTTTATGTTTTTGTCATGCAAGAACAATAACTGTTCAGATCCTTAAATTGTGACTGCTTGTCAGAGGTATCTTTGAGTCTTTCAAGTATTTTAAAAAAACAAGATAACAGCAGTATTTTTTGTATCTGTTTCTGTTACAAGCAGTATTTTCAGGATTCTGGAGAAGTGAAACTAAATTTAAAAATACTGCATCATTGCTGAGGGAATGATCAAGTGCCTTTTTTTTTTTTTTAGATCTAGTGGGTTTCTGGACTACGGTTGATCAGTCAATAGTAATCCAGTGATTCCGGTACACTGTCCTTGCTTGACCTGATAGTCAACAGTTGTCCAGAATTAAGTAAATGTTTATATGAAACCTTACACACTGTTGTAGCACTTCTATTTTATAAAATAATTCCTGTCTGGATTTGGTTTTTGAATTAACGACTATATTGCAGTATATTTTTGATGGAAAATATACTATATTAAACATGTTATGTAATAAATATATCGAGAGGCTTTTTGTGTATTTTTAAATACTCGAGTGCTGTTAAAGATTTTCCATCAAGGATAATCATCCCACAATGATCGATCGTTAAGAGATTTTGACGAAAGAAAACTTGGATTTAATAGTCGTATGCATCTTGGAAGAGTTGAAAGCTGCCACACGGTGAATATATTATGCTTTTGATATGATTTACTGCATTGTAGGTAATTGCAGAGGGAAATTGAGTTTATTACTTTTTGGATGGTTTGATAAAGGCTAATTAAAGCTATTGCACTCCCTTTTTTAAAAACGTGTGTTTAAACATGTCTAAAGGTGCTTAAAATTCTTAGAATTGGACAGGTTAATATTTTTAAGGAGATGGAAAATTTGGACATTAGTTGTGTCCTCTGAAATGAGTTGCCGTATTTTTAATTTATGGTGATTTGTATCCTGGCAGCTCAGAATGAGTTCAGTTCTCAACGTGACATTGGCAGAAGTTAAAACTAATGAAGCAAGAATCAAAATTCTTTGTAGAGCTTCAGAAACCTTTCTGCATTTTACTCCAGATGCTGAGAAAGTTCCACTTGTCTAGAGCTAGGGGCATAGTTTAAGAATTAGGGGTCACCCGTTTACGACCGATATTACAAGACCAGACCCCAACAGTGGCTAGGATACTGGACAGAAAACCTAATATTTTTAATTTTGTAAGACTGTGAGGAAAGGGTACCTCGCTCCAGGAGTAATTGCAGGAAGAAATAGGGGTATGGTATATTAAAACAAACTTTATTACTAACACAGTAGTTAAATTTTCAATATCACACCAGAAAATTACTTACATTTACCCAATTACTACACAATACAGTGAATACGATACCCTTAACTGCTATCTTTATTCCCACAAGGGAAAAAACATTTCAGCTCTTAATCCATTTTTTAAAACCACTGACACTCGGGGATGTTCTTTGAGAAAGAGAGATCTCTTGACACCGCTTTAAAGACCAGGGGCGAAATTCTCCCCCAACGGCGGGATGCCCGCCGACTGGCGCCAAAGCCGGCGCCAATCAGACGGGCATCGCGCCGGCCCAAAGGTGCGGAAGTCTCCGCATCTTTGGCGGCCTAGCCCCAACATTGAGGGGCGAGGCCGACGCCGGAGGGATTTCCGCCCCGCCAGCTGGCGGAAATGGCGTTTGTTGCCCCGCCAGCTGGCGCGGAAATGCGGCGCATGCGCGGGAGCGTCAGCGGCCGCTGTCAGTTTCCCAGCGCATGCGCGGGAGCGTCAGCGGCCGCTGTCAGTTTCCCGCGCATGCGCAGTGGGGAGAGTCTCTTCCGCCTCCGCCATGGTGGAGGCCGTAGCGGAGGCGGAAGGGAAAGAGTGCCCCCACGGCACAGGCCCGCCCGTGAATCGGTGGGCCCCGATCGCGGGCCAGGCCACCGTGGGGGCACCCCCGGGGTCAGATCGCCCCCCCCAGGACCCCGGAGCCCGCCCACGCCGCTTGGTCCCGTCGGTAAATACCAGGTTTGATTTGCGTCGGCGGGACAGGCAATTCCTGGGCGGGACTTCGGCCCATCCGGGCCGGAGAATCCAGCGGGGGGTCCCGCCAACCGGCGCGGCCGGATTCCCGCCCCCGCCCAATCTCCGGGAGCGGAGACTTCGGCGGGGGCGGGATTCACAGCGGCCAACGGCCATTCTCCGACCCGGCGGGGGGTCGGAGAATGACGCCCCAGATCTGACTCCTGTCAGACTCATGCAGAAAGTCTGGCTGTATGTCTTCAGAAGCTGTTTCTCAGCTTGTTTCGTCTTCCCCATTGCTCTCAGACAAGTCTGCACTGCTTTAAATTTTGTTAATCTCTTTTAACTGAACTGCAGAAAGCAAAACCAGACTTGTGGTCACAGCTTTATCCAGAACTGCACTGATCTTTTCTTACAAAATGCCTGATACCTTAGCTCAATCCAGTAACAGCATCACCTTACAAAGCTGAAATCTAATTAACTCCACAGGGAATCCCCTTAATCAAAACAAAGTTCCAATAGCCGAAGCTTTTTACAATGCTTTAATCGCACCCCTGGCTCCCAACCTTTCAAACTAGGATTTCCTTTAAAACATGACTGCAGCTGTCATGCACACAATAACCCAGGTTTTAACTCTGATTGCACCAAATACCTATAATACAATACATCTGAAATCCCTGCATTCATCACACTGAGATAAGGATAATATTTTTCTCTGAGGGTTGATAGTTTGGAAGCCTCTTCTTCAGAGAGAGTGCAGGCAGAGCCATTGAATGTTTCCAAGGCTGTTAGGTAGATTCTTGATTGACGAGGGAGTCGAGGGTTATAGCAGCCAGTCAGGAAAGTGGAGTTGAGGCCACAATCAATCATGATCATATCAAATGGCAAAGAAAGTTTGAGGGCTGTATGATCAATTCCTCCTAATTCTTGTCAGTAAACTTCAAATAAAGAACCAGACCATTGGTTTTAGAACATAGATCATAGAATTTACACTGCAGAAGGAGGCCATTCGGCCCATCGAGTCTGCACCGGCTCTTGGAAAGAGCACCCTACCCAAGGTCAACAGCTCCACCCTATCCCCATAACCCAGTAACCCCACTAAGGGCAATTTTGGACACTTGAGGGCAATTTATCATGGGCAATCCACCTAACCCGCACATCTTTGGACTGTGGGAGGAAACCGGAGCACCCGGCGGAAACCCACGCACACACTGGGAGGATGTGCAGACTCCGCACAGACCGTGACCCAAGCCGGGAATCGAACCTGGGACTCTGGAGCTGTGAAGCAATTGTGCTATCCACAATGCTACCATTTTGGTTGAGGAATAAATATTGGCCAGGATTCGCGAAAGAACTGCCCTGCTATTCTTCAGTTAAAGCCATGTGATTATTTTTGCCCTCGTTAACAAGCAAGGGAAGGTCGTATTTGACAAATTTAATCAATTATTTTGATATGTAACCATGAATGTGGTGATGCCAATGGATTTTATGTGGTCTGGATGGACTTTAGCAAAGATTTTGATAAGATCCCTCGTGGCAAACTGGTCAAGAAAGCGAGGGCCCATGGAATCCAAGGCAAAGTGGCACATTGGATCCAAAATTGGCTGTGGGGCAGGAAGCAAGAGGTAATGGTTGTGGGATGTTTCTGTGACTGGAAGCCCATTTCCACTCGGGTTTCAAAGGTCTCGGGTTTCAAAGGTGCTGGGGCCTTGCTAATTGTGGTGTACATTAATGATGTGACTTAAACGTAGGGGGTATGATCAAGAAGTTTGTGGATGACCCAAAAATTGGTAGGATGATAAACAGTGAGGAGGGTAGCCATAGACTGCAGGAGGATCTCAATGGACTGGTCATGTGGGCAGAGCAGTGACAAATGAAATTCAACCCTGAAAAGTGTGAGATAATGCACTGCGGGGGGAGGGGGGGGCTAACAAGGTAAAGGATTACACAGTGAATGGTAGAACCCTGGAATGTACAGATGGTTAGAGGGACCTTATAATGCATATCCACAGTTCCTGAAGGTAGCAGGGCAAGTAAATAAGGTGGCTAAGAAGGCATAATGGGATATCTGCCTTTATTAGCCGAGGCATTGAACCAAGAGCAGAGAGGTCACGTTGGAACTGTATGAAACACTAATTAGGCCACAGATCGAGTACTGCATGCAGTTCTGGTCACTACATTATAAGGAAGAATGTGTTTGCACTGGAGAAGGCGCAGAGATTATTTACCAGAATGCTGCCTGAGCTGGAGAGTCTGAGCTATGAGGACACATTGGATAGGCTTGGTCTGTTTTCCTTTGAGCAACAAAGGTTTAGAGGGGACTTGATAAAATAATGAGGGGCATAGATAGGGATGATAGGAAGGCACTTTTTCCATTAGCGGGGGGGGGGGGGAATCAGGGGATTTAAGGTGAGAGATAGAACGCTAAGGGGAGTTGAGGAGAAACATTTTCACCCTGAGTGGTAGGAGTCTGGAACTCACTGCCTGAAAGGCTAGCTGAGCCAGAAAAACATTTCTGACTTGGTGGTGGCGTGTAGAGAGCAGTTACTTGACGGAGGCTCCCTCCAGAGTACTTTGATTCTGGCCTTTTTCGCCAGTTTTTGAATTGTTATGGGAGAGGTGTTTTCAGAACCCCAAAATGTATCATGGAGTTCAACCAACCTCCCCCTTTAATGGATTGTTAGCTTTTAAAGCACACTGCGTGTTTCCCAGATGTGATATTACAATTATGGACACGTGGTTTTTAAACAAAACAATGTTTATTCCATTAACTCAACTTAACCTTTTAAATACACATTGGATCCCTTAACACCCCTTACTTCAAAGATAACCCCGAAAATACTGCAACACTAAATACTCCCTCAAAATGTTTCTTCAAACATCCAAAAGACTTCCCCTTTAACAACAGACATGAGGTTACATTCAATATGCTTCTAGTCTTTGGATTTGCAGACATCAACAGACCAGTTCTGTGTTTTCTTCTTGCAGCTCATTGGACACACACGCACACACCCAAGTTGCTCTCTCAAACTGAAACCAAAAGCAGAAGTGAGCTCAGCTCCCCCCAACCTCTGACATCACTTCAGTAATATGATCAGCTCCATTCATTAAAGGTACAGTGCTTAAACATCCATTTCTTAAAGGTACTCTCACAAAAGCTGAAATTTCCTTTGCCCTTTCAGATAAAGGTACTTGCCAGTAACCTTTCAGTAAATCCAATTTGGAAATAAAAGCGGATTGTCCCACTTTCTCAATGCAATCCTCCAAACGTGGGATTGGATAAGAGTCCGTTCTTGTAATTGCATTCACCTTTCTATAGTCCACACACAACCATTGGGTACCGTCTGGTTTAGGTACCATCACTATAGTTGAGCTCCATTGGCTGCAACCCACTTCAATTATGCCATTTTTAAGCATACTCTCAATCTCTTTGTTAACCTGTGCCAATTTTAAAGGGTTAAGTCTATATGGATGTTGTTTGATAGGAACAGCATTTCCCACATCTACATCATGTATAGCCATTTGAGTACTTCCCAATTTATCTCTACAAACTTGCCCATGTGATATCAATAACTCTTTCAGGTCAGTTCGTTTTTCTTCTGGAAGGTAACTTAACAATTCTTCCCAATTTTTAAGAACATCCTCATTTTCAAATTTAATTTGAGGTATGTCAAATTCAGTCATCTGGATTTGGTTCGTCACTTTGAGTTAGAATCATTAAAACCTTTTTCTCTCCTTCCCTTTCAAAGCACCTTTTAAGCATATTCACATGACACACTTGGTGAGTCTTCCTTCTATCTGGTGTTTTTACCACATAGTTCATCTCACTTAATTTCATTTCAATTTTCATTTCCCTAAAATTTGACACGTAATCCGATAGTGTAATTTCCGATTTCTTACCCACCAATTTTTCCTTAATCAATTTAAGTGGTCCTCTTACCTCATGACCAAAAATTAGTTCAAAAGGACTAAATTTGGTAGACTCATTAGGTGCATCCCTAATTGCAAACAATAGGAATGGGATTCCTTTATCCCAATCCTCTGGATAATCTTGGCAATACGCCCTCAACATTGTCTTTAATGTCTGATGCCACCTTACTAACGCTCCCTGCATTCTGGATGGTACGCAGTTGATTTAAATTGTTTTATTCCTAAGCTATCCATAACTTCTTTGAATAACATTGAAGTAAAATTTGATCCTTGATCCGATTGAATTTCTGTTGTAGTCCATATCTAGTAAAGAATTTAAGTAACTCCTCCACAATCTTTTTAGCTGTAATATTACGTACTGGAATAGCCTCTGGAAACCTAGTATACACATCCATTATATTCAAAATATATTGATTCCCACTTTTTGTTTTAGGAAGCGGTCCTACACAATCAATTAGGACGATCGTAAAAGGCTCCTCAAATGCTGGAATGGGTATTAAGGGTGCCGGTTTTATCATTGCTTGAGGTTTCCCTATCACTTCATGTGTGACATGATTGACAATATTTAACTACATATTTATGTAGTCCAGGCCAATAAAAGTGTTTCTGGATTTTAGCTTGAGTTTTCCTTATTCCCAAATGACCTCTCACTGGTACCTCATGTGCAACTCGCAACACCTCCTTTCTATACCCTACCGGCAATACCACTTGATGAACTTCTGCCCACTTTTCATCCGCTAGCATATGTACAGGTCTCCATTTTCTCATCGAAACATCATTTTTACGGTAATAACACTCTGGTATACTCTCAGATTCCTCTTCCGTATATGCTTTCTGATATATCCGTTTTATTTCTATATCTTTCTGTTGTAACTCCGCCAATTTTCCTGAACTAAAAATATCTGCCTCATCCTTCACCTGTTCTTGTTCTTTTTGAACCATCTGATCAAAAATCGTTTCTGATAATTGCACTTCAACTTCATCTTCGCTCTTTGATTTCTCCTCTTGTCTTAACCTGTGAATTTGCGACCTTGTTACTACACAATCCGGAAAAATCCCAGGATATTCGTCCTTCAACCCTTCAGTTGTCTGATTTTCCACTGGCTTATCAACGACAGTAGTCATCACTCCCACCTGCGATCCAGCTATATCATTACCCAAGTTAAACTGTATGCCTGGACAAGATAGTTTCTCTATTACTCCTACTACCACTTCACCACTCTTCACTGGACTTTCCAACCTTACCTTATATAATGGAATGCTAGTCCTCTCACCCTGGATTCCACATATCACCATCTTTTCTGGCAACATTCGTCCCAAACTACATAATTCCTCATCTCTTACCATTAAAGATTGACTAGCCCCTGTATCTGTTAAAATTGTGACTACTTTACCTGCTCCTCCTGATATACATGAGTAAACTTTACCCACACAAGTAAATTCTTTAAAGACATCTGGCACCTTCTTAACAATTACTTCTTGAACAGGCTGTACAATCGTTTGCATCTCCTTCGCTTCCCTTGGGCTTTCCTTTACCACTCTAACAAATCCCACTGTTTTATCCTGTTTTACCACATCAGCCTTTCCAGTGCTTTTCTTCAACCACCAACAGTGTGACTTTACATGGCCTAGTTTATTAGTAAAAACATTTGAAACTTTTCATCTCTTTTCCACCCTCCTGGGTTTAAAAAAAAAAAAAAAAAAAAATCTGAGGTACACTCTCTTTATTGTCTCCCATCAGATCACCTTTACCTTTACCACTTGAGTATTTCTCATGTCCCCAGTTTCTATCCCTCACTGGCTGAAACTGATGTCGGAAACCAATCTTTGATTTATGAACTAATTCATAATCATCTTCCATTTCTGCTGCTAATCTCACAGTTTTAACCCTCTGTTCTTCCACATGAGTTCTCATTACATCAGGAATTGAATTTTTAAACTCCTCGAAAAGTATAATTTCTCTGAGAGCTTCATACGTTTGGTCTATTTTCAAAGCCCTTATCCACCTATCAAAATTACTCTGTTGGAGCCTTTCAAACTCCATGTATGTTTGACCAAATTCTTTCCTTAAATTTCTAAACCTTTGTCTGTAAGCTTCAGGCACTAGCTCATGTGCACCTAAGATGGATTTCTTCACCACCTCATACGTTCCAGATAGTGATGCAAATACTTCACTAGCCCTAACTACCAGCTTTGTTTGAATCAGTAATACCCACATGTCCTGTGGCCATTACATTTGTTTGGCTACCTTCTCAAATGAAATGAAAAAGGTGTCTACCTCCTTCTCGTCAAACCTTGGCAATGTTTGGACATATTTAAATGTCTTCAACTATGATGCTCTGTCTCATTATCCTCATCCATCTCCTCTAACTATACGTGTCCCTTTGCGCCTGCCAATTTTAACTGATTTTCATGTTTCAGAGCCATTTTCCGAAGTTCAAGCTCTCTCTTTTTACCTTTCCTCTCTGTTTCTTTCTTCTCTCTCCTTTTATTTTTCCTCTCAATCTGTATCTCTTTCTTTCATTGCACATTCAAGCCGCTTTAATTTTTTTTCATGTTCAAGTTGCTTTAATTCTTTTTCATGTTCAAATTGCTTAATCTGCAACTGGAGATTTGCCATATCTAATGAGTCAGAATGTATCACAGGCAAACGTAAATGCACAGATACCGCGTTAAGTACCTCATCTTTTCGTATTTTGCTAGGCAGTGTTAACTGCAATGCTTTTGCCAAACCTAACAGTCTGTTTTTACTCTCTGTCCGTAAGGTATCACGTGTCACCGTGTCCACCCCCAAAAACTTCTGAGCCTCCGAAAGAGCCATTGTTCACAACACTCTCCACACTTAAACTAAAATACCACACCGGAAAAGCCACAATCCTTCAGTCTTTAAGTTCACAAAAGCCAATCCAATTAGACTTTTATCCCCCTCGAGCCCCCAATTGTTATGGGAGAGGTGTTTTCAGAACCCCAAAATGTATCATCGAGTTCAACCAACCACCCCCTTTAATGGATTGTTAGCTTTTGAAGCACATGGCGTGTTTCCCAGATGTAGTATTACAATTATGGACACGTGGTTTTTAACACAAAACAATGTTTATTCCATGAACTGTAGCTATCTGGGATGGCCATTTCCCAGTTACAAAATGGACACTGCAAAGATTGCAAGGAAAATGGACAATACTGAGAAAACAAGCAGGTTCAGGGTTTGTCTGTTGATTGGAGCCACAGCTCCCAGACAAGACCAAAACTGCAAAACCATTAGCAGACTAATGGGCCATCTCCGGGGACAAAAGAGTAACATTTAAGTAAACGATGCTAAGAGAGACACCCCGGCGCCAGAGGAGACCAGAACAAAGCAGGCCACCTAGGACACGCCCAGCCATCGGGGCACCCACCCCTTTATTGGAGGAAATCGATAGGAACGATTGAGAAACGGCCCAATTAATTGGGGCCATGTTCAAGGCCCCGCCCAAAAGCGCGCGAAGCCCCTTTTGGTATAAGAAGGACCCTCCAAGAGAATTGTTTTCTTGTCTCTGGCTCTCACCGAGGAGAGACCTGCCCAAAAGCTGCACCAGAACAAGTAAGTCCAAGGTCAACGCACGCTACCAGACAGACTACCTTAGCTGTTATCCCATACCAGTTCCACCCCAGCAGCCTCAGAACCGAACAACGGCCATTGTTCCTCTGACTGAGTGGGCGCCCAAAGCTAAGTGTAGGCTTTAGCAGTAATGATAGTTTAGTCTGTAGTATTTGTGCATGAGTATATTTAACTGTGTGTGTAAATAAATAAGCATTTGACTGTGAACTAACTAACTGGTGTGTCAAGTCTTTGATCAGTATTCAGTTTGAACCTTGTGGCGGTATCGAAAGATACCTGGCGACTCTAGAATTGAGGAAGGCGACCATATTGACCGCCATATTCAGAGCCAAATGAAGAGAAACACAAATTAGCAACATTTACTGGCAACTCCTGACGGGACTCGACTTAGAAGTGGCCTAGTCACTCCAAGAGAACCCAAATTTGAATCCAATTGGAAACAGAAAAACCAAGTGTAAGAACAATACTGTGTGATAATGCATGCTTACTAACAGGGATATAAGGTAAACCCGAGAGATTTTGTTGCATAAATCTGTCGGGAGTTTTGTAGGCCGGAAAATAGCATAAGCCGTACCCGTGTTTACATCTCCACTTTATCACCCCCTGTTCCAAATTCAGTAGAGAACCCAGAGAGAGAAAATGGCAATGAAGGCAATGGAACGCCTTGTGAACGCCCAAGAATTTGAGGTTGCAGCGACCAGTAGAGTAGGACAGTGTCCCGTATGGGAAGACAAAATCAGAAAGAACCTCAAAGGGAAAGGCCCCTTTGGAGCGAATTCTGCACGAATGACGAAACAGGTCCCAGGAATATAGGACATATTTCGTGGGAGAACTTGTCAGAGATCCACAAGAAGAGCTTAGGGAAAGCTCGCATGCCAATGACAATCGTGTCCTGCTTGGCACAATTGCGAGGCACAGAGGAGGTCGTTAGGACGCTCCGTAGAGAGATTGAGGATTGAGACAGAAATAGTGAGGGAGATGTGAGCGAGTTTGAGAAGGAGAATAAAGATTTGAGAGAACAGTTAGCAGCAAGGGACAGAGAGGTGGATGATGCCAAGAGGTGACACCAGTCTTGTCTCGCCCATTTGAGTAGTTTTCAGACGCAATATGATAAGGCCTACCAGGACACGCAACGTGCGGTCTTGGTAAGACAAGAAACCGAGCAACAGGTAGAGAAATTGCAGAACAGTGCAATTATTTAAAAGCAGCCCTACGAGCGCTCCACACTTCCACGACGGAACAAAGGCAGACGAGGTCGACAACGAGAAATGGGTTTTGAAAAGTTTGTCCCGCGCTTGGGAACAATCTGTCCAAGGCAAAACCGCATTTGCAAAACCCGAGGAAGAGCAGGCAGACATGAATCCAGTTAAAGCGCACCAGAACCCCGCATGGGTAAATGAGGGCAGGAACAGCCCACCGCAGCCTAAATCCCAGGAATGTTACAACTGTGGACAATTAGAACACTTTGCACGAGAGTGTCAAGCCCCCCAGAAGCAGCAGAGAAACCAACAGACAGGCAACCTAAATAAGAATGGGGCAAAGCCAATCCATAGCGTCAGCGCCCATTCAGAGAACATAGGCATGAACGGCACCGACTGACGGTGTTCGGGCTCCCCAACTTGGGTCTGCAACACCCTTTGGGACAAGTCCGGTAGACCGGTCGTAGCAGGCAAAGTCCGGGGACACCCCGTAGAATTTCTTTGGGACACAGGAGCGTCCCGCACCACACTCAATTCCTCCACGATGTTCCAGCGAGACACGTGGCCCACAACAGACACCATCACACTCAGCGGCTTTACAGGTCATTTACAAAAGGGACACATCACAGCCCCTGTAGCGATACAAATAGGGAACATTACAACAAAACACACTGTAGTTTTGGTCGATCTACCCCAGACAGCTGAACACATCCTCGGAATCGATTTTATGAGCTCCCACAACCCCTCTTTTGATCCAGTTAATAAATGTGGATGGAAAATGGCAAAGGCAGCACTAGCCCCCGCCACGCTCATAAGTGGAGACTATGAAAACAGGATTAGCTCAGTAGGAGACTTTTGGTTCGACCCTCAAGCCATTAGTCAGGACAGACAGGTTAGGGAAGTCCTGCAGCAACACAAAGCAGCATTTGCACAGCACAAGCACGACTATGGCAAAATAGCTGGCTTGGTAAATATTACAGGTCCCGACCCCAGACCCCAAAAACAGTACGGTTTTCCCCAAGAGGCAGAGGGAGAAATCTCCACAGTAATAGAGAGTCTGATTGATCAAGGCGTACTCCGATCAGTAGCCTCCACAAATAACGCACCAATTTAGCCCGTCAGGAAACCCGATGGATCATGGCGACTGACCATTAATTACCGGGAACTGAACAAAGTAACCGCAGTAGCAGCCCCCACCGTAGCCACGAGTCCCGAGACCATGCTCAAACAGGGACTCCAGTCAAAAAAATTTTTGGTTTTGGACATTAGCAACAGCTTTTGGTCCATTCCATTGGATAAAGCGTGCCAGTACAAATTCGCCTTTACATTCCAGGAACAACAATATACGTGCACGTGCCTTCCACAAGGCTTCCACAACCTCCGCTCCATTTTCCACCGACAGCTGGCAAATGGACGAGCAAAATTTTCCTGACCCGATTGTCTGGTCCAGTATGTGGATGACTTGCTACTACAGACAGACACAAAGGGAGAGCACATTTCACTTCTCGCCAAACTCCTAGCACTTCTAAAAGAATTTGGATGTAAAGTCAACACCAAGAAGGCCCAGATTTTGCAGGAAAAGGTGATCTACTTGGGTACAGTAATCACACATGGTAAACGCAAGATCGAGCAAAAGAGAATTGACTCAATCGTCAAATTGCCCCTTCCCCACAATGTCTCAGCCCTTCCGTCATTTTTAGGCCTGGTTGGCTACTGCCGAAACCATATTGACGGTTTTGCCACTAAAGAAGCGCCCCTTTCCGAACTTCTCAAGAAGCAGGCACCTTGGGAATGGTTTCCACGGCATACAGATGCCGTGGATGCTTTAAAAAGAGCCCTCAGCACAGCCCCTGCATTACAGGTCCCAGATCCACTTTCCCCGTATGCAATCGAAGTTGCAAGCACCGACCGAACCCTTTCGGCCGTACCCCTCCAGGAATGCCATGACCAATTACACCCCGTGGCATTCGCCTCGCGCGTGTTAGATCCTGTCGAGCAAGGATTTTCTGCCTGTGAAAGGCACCTGCTCGCAGTTTTTTGGGCAGTACAGTACTTCGCCTACATTACAGGACTCAACCCCATCACCATTCTCACTGAACGCGCCCCAACACAGCTATTATTAGACGGTCGACTTAAAGATGGTACAGTGTGCCAAATCCGCGCAGCCCGTTGGACCTTTCTTTTACAGGGACGGGACATTGCAGTTGAAAGAACCAAGACCCACACTTTCCGAGCCGATAATTTGCAATATGCAGGTACCCCACATGAGTGTGAGATCATCACCACAAAAACAACACGGACCCATTTTTTCCTAAGTCAGCTCCCAGAAAAGCAGGTAATGCACCCCAGAGACCCCAGCCCACAGACACGTGCGCACCCCTGAAAATTTATGTGGATATGCTATCCACATAACTCCTCCACAGTTTTGAACGGAAAGAGAATTACCGGTTGCAGCATTTATGCAGAGGACGCGCAGGGATGCGCCCTGGATCTGATTTCACTAAAGTCGCCAGGACATCTAGGCTCACAGGCAGCATAACTGGCAGCCATAGCTTACATTGTAGACCACCCTTGTCATGAGATACACCAGTATATCATGGTGCAGATACACACACACTGATGGACACACAGCAAGACCAATCAACACACACAACACCGCAGCCAATCACCAGTTAGAGCACACGCACTATAAAGACAGGGGGCATCCAGAGTTCCCGCGGATTCGGGATGCAGCCTCCTCGAAGGACAGAGCTTACAGCTTACAGCACAGGTCCACACCATGCGCTGAGTGCATAGACTGGTTCAGACAGGCATAGGTCTTTAGTTTAATCTAACATCGTGTTAACCCACAGTGAAAGTATGTTCAACGGTTTCTAACTTAATAAAATAGTGTTGCACTATTTTAAGTGTTGGTGGCCTGTCTGTGTTCCACGGATCCAGAGCACCCAACACATCATGATACCAGGAGTTGTGGGATATTAGAACTTCTTAGACCTACCTGTAAGTGATCTGCCTTCCACCAGCATACAGCCATCCTGCAAAATGAACAGCGTCTGTCCGCCGCCGCCGCTCCGCATCACCGGTAACCTCGGGGCCAACTGGAAGATATTCAAACAACGCTTCCAGCTCTACCTTGAAGCCACAGACCGGGAAGATGCCTCAGACACCAGGGAGATCGCTCTCTTCCTATCCACGGCCGGGGAACATGCCATCCACATTTTCAATTCTTTCATCTTTGCTGATGATGAAGATGAATCAAAATTCAAGACGGTCCTCCTCAAGTTTGACACTCACTGCAACATCGAGGTGAATGAAAGTTTTGAGCGCTATGTATTCCAACACGTTTACAGGGTAAGGATGAACCTTTCCAGTCCTTCCTCGCCCACCTCCGCATCCTTGCGCAGTCCTGTAATTACGGGACCACCTCTGACTCCATGATAGGCGACCAGATCGTTTTCGGTGTTCAGTCGGACCCCCTACGCCAGCAGCTCCTCAAGGTAAAGCAGCTCACCCTAACGATTGCCATCGAGACCTGCGTGCTTCACGAACACGCCACTAGTCGGTATTCCCACATCCAAGTGGCTGAAACGGCGCGGCAAGGTCCCCATGAGGCAGAGCGGGTCCAAGCAATCAAGCAATTCCAGGGCCTCAGCCTGGATGAGGACGGCCATTTTGCGCGCTTGTCACGGACTCCTGCGCTTGTGCGCACCGAACGAGGGGACGGCGATGTCGACAAACGTACTGGGCACGCGCGCATCACGTACGGCCGCACCGTGCATGCGCGGTGGCGCAGCGAAGATACTGACGCTACAACGTGCGGCAACTGTGGCTCTGCCCACTTAAAGCGGCAATGCCCTGAGATGTGGCAAACATGGACACTATGCTGCTTTATGCAGATCAGCACCCACGGCCACCGAGTCCAATGCGGACCTATTACCCGATATTGACACCGAGGACCCGAAGACACCTTTTCGAATCGGTACTGTTACAAAAAACGGTGTCCCCGAAGCAAAGAATCCAGCCTCTATCGGTATACAGCATCGATCCAGACGATAAGTGATGTGCCACCCTTACGGTCAACCGGTCCCAAATACGATTCCGCCTGGACACTGGTGCCTCCGTCAATCTCATAGCGCGGTCTGACCTCCAAAGCCTTCGTGTCAAACCAGCCATCCTCCCATCAGCCTGCCAGCTATTAGATTACAACGGCAATGCCATTGCTGCCAGCGGCTCATGTCAGCTCGAAGTGACGCAAAGCCATCCTTCCCTTTGAAATTGTGGGCTCCTCGAAAGCCTTCCTGCTTGGCACGCAGGCATGCAAGCTGTTGAACCTAGTTCAGAGAGTTCACTCTCTCTCTCCTGCTGACGCATCTGCCTTTCAGGACACCCACTTCAGGGCGCAGCTCGACGCCATTATCAACCAGTACCACGACGTATTCGAGGGCATAGGCACGCTCCCGTATGCCTACAAGATTTTATTAAAACCGAATGCCACGCCTGTGGTGCACGCACCTCGCAGGGTCCCAGCACCCCTTAAGGACTGCCTCAAGCAGCAGCTGCAGGACTTCCAGAACCAAGGAGTGATTTCCAAAGTCAGGAAACCGACCGACTGGGTCAGTTCCATGGTATGTGTAAAAAAGCCTTCCGGCGAATTGAGAATTTGCATTGATCCCAAGGATCTAAATCGCAATATCATGCGGGAGCATTATCCAATTCCCAAGCGCGAAGAGCTTACATGTGAGATGGCTCGCGCCAAGCTCTTTACCAAACTCAACACCTCAAAAGGATTCTGGCAAATCCAGCTCGATAAATCCAGCAGGAAACTTTGCACATTTAATACCTCCTTTGGCAGATATTGTTACAACAGGATGCCATTCGGGATCATATCTACATCAGAAGTGTTCCATAGGATTATGGAACAATTGATGGAAGGCATTGAAGGTGTTCGCGTCTATGTCGATGACATAATCATTTGGTCCACCACCCCGCAGGAGCATGTTAGTCGCCTCCAGCGCATATTCAGACGTATACATGAGCATGGCCTCCGCCTCAACAGGGCCAAATGCTCTTTTGGTCAGACGGAACTCAAGTTCTTCAGGGACCACATCTCCCAATTGTGTGTGCAGCCGGATGCGGACAAGGTAGCTGCCATCACAGCTATGAAAACACCAGAGGACAAGAAGGCGGTCCTCCGATTTCTGGGCATGGTCAATTTTTTAGGGAAATTTATCCCGAACCTCGCCTCTCGTACCACGCCTCTCAGGAACCTGGTCAGGAAGACGACAGACTTCCAATGGCTCCCTGCCCACGAGCGCGAATGGAGAGAACTCAAAACAAAACTGACCACGGCCCCGGTCTTAGCTTTCTTTGATCCAGCAAAGGAGTCCAAAATTTTGATCGATGCCAGTCAATCCGGCAATGGGGCAGTGCTCCATCAACGTGTTGAGGCCTCATCATGGGCCCCCGTTGCATATGCGTCACGTGCGATGACCCCCACGGAGCAGCGCTACTACGCAGATAGAAATGGAGTGCCTGGGACTTCTGACTGGTGTGGTTAAGTTTCACGATTATGTCTACGGACTTCCTCAATTCACCGTCGAGACCGACCATCGCCCACTGGTCAATATAATACAGAAAGACTTGAACGAGATGACCCCTCGCCTCCAGCGTATTCTTCTCAAGCTCCGGCGATATGACTTCCAGCTGATATACACCCCAGGCAAAGACCTCATCATTGCTGACGCTCTCTCCAGGGCAGTCAACACTCCATGTGACCCAGCGGGATTTGTCTGCCAGGTTGACACCCATGTGGCATTCGCGGCCTCCAATCTACCTGCCATAGATGAATGCCTCGTCCAAATTCGCCGCGAGATGGCGGCTGACTCCTTGCTACAGCGTGTCATGCGCCACCTAACGGACGGGTGGCTCAAGCGCCAATGCTCTCAGTTCTATAATATCAGAGATGATCTGGCGGTAGTAGACGGGGTTTTTCTAAAACTGGACCGCATTGTCATCCCGCATAGTATGCGCCAACTTGTCCTGGAACAACTACACGAGGGCCACCTTGGCGTGGAAAAGTGCCGCCGACGGGCCCGAGAGGCAGTGTACTGGCCCGGCATTAATGAGGACATAGCCAATACAGTGCTCAACTGCCCCACTTGTCAGCGCTTCCAGCCGGCCCAACCACGTGAGACCCTGCAACCCCATGAGTTGGTCACATCACCATGGACCAAGGTGAGCATCGACCTGTTCCACGCGCTGGGTAGAGACTATGTCCTCATCGTCGACTACTTTTCGAATTACCCGGAGATGATACGGTTGCACGACATCACCTCGCCTGCTGTCATTCGTGCAGGTAAAGAAACATTTGCTCGACATGGCATCCCGCTCACGGTTATGTCGGACAATGGCCCCTGCTTCGCCAGCCAGGAATGGTCCAACTTTGCCAGGCGGTACAATTTTGCCCATGTGACATCCAGTCCCCTGTATCCCCAATCCAACGGCAAAGCGGAGAAGGGAGTGCATATAGTCAAATGGCTCCTATGCAAGGCTGCTGATGCTGGGTCCGATTTCCACCTTGCCTTGCTGGCCTATCCCTCCGCCCAGCTGTCCACTGGTCTGTCGCCAGCCCAGTTACTCATGGGTCGTACCCTGAGGACGACGGTGCCGTCCATCCATGTCCCAGACCTCGACCACGTTCCGGTCCTTCGCCGGATGCAGCTGTCTCGTGCACAGCACAAGGCGTCTCATGACTCCCGTGCAGCTGATCTCCCTGCTCCAGACGACAACGTCCACATCCATCTTCCGGATGGGGGCTGGTCTGCGACCGCTGTTGTCCTTCGGCAGGTGGCCCCCCGCTCGTTCCTGGTTCGTCTACCGGATGGCTGTATTCTGCGCCGCAATCGACACGCCCTTCGTCTCGTTCCACGCTCGCCACGTGATCCTCCACTGTCGCCTCGCCCTCCTGCTGACCCTGCCATGGACTATGCAGAGCTCCCTGTCACTCTGCCTCCCCCTGACTCTGACGCAGTCCAGCCTGTTCCTGAACCGGCGGCTCTCGACCCACCCTTGAGGCGGTCAACCAGAATTCGTCGCCCACCTCAGAAACATAATTTCTGAACTTTGCGGACTTATAGACTCTCTAAATTATTTTGTTGCTTTGTTTGATCGTTTCTCTGGTTTGTACATAGTGTTAATCTCGTTATTCTTGTTGCATACTGCATCTCTACACCAGGCACCTGCCCATGTAAATAGCTTGGTTCTTATGTACGTAGTGCTGTAAATATGTCTTCGCACCCCACACGTAGTTAGGAACATTCTCACCATACATTATTTATTGCCACACACATACATTCTTTTATAAAAGGGGGGATGTCATAATATACACCAGTATATCATGCTGCAGATACACACACACACTGATGGACACACAGCAAGACCAATCAACACACACAATACCGCAGCCAATCACCAGTCAGAGCACACTCACTATAAAGACAGGGGACATCTGAGTTCCCGCTCATTCGGGATGCAGCCTCCTACAAGGACAGAGCTTACAGCACAGGTCCTCACCATGTGCTGAGTGCGTAGACTGGTTGGGACAGGCATAGGTCTTTAGTTTAATCTAACATCGTGTTAACCCACAGTGAAAGTATGTTCAACAGTTTCTAACTTAATAAAATAGTGTTGCACTATTTTAAGTGTTGGTGGCCTGTATGTGTTCCATGGATCCAGAGCACCGAACACCTCAACCCTGACTCGTTTCCGACCCCAGCAGACATCTATTCGGACAACTTATATGTCTGTAATAGTTTAACGGAATTCCTACCCCTGTGGGAAACTGGAGGATTTGTTTCTGCAGATGGAAACCCCCTACCCTCAGCCCCATTACTCCGTCATATCCTAGAGACAGCTAAAAATAGGAAATGTGGCAGAATTAAGGTTCGCAGTCATCACCGTTCTTCCCCCCCCCCCCCCCCCACCCACCCACCCCCGGTAACGTTAAAGCAGACGCCCCAGCGAAGGCAGGTTCCAGGCATGGTTACTTTTGGAAACCCCCCCCAAGAGCACCCCAGTACACACGGTTTGGTCTCCCAGACCAAAATTCAGGATCTAGCAAAGGCCCTGAAGGAAGATGAAAAACTCCGGGAAGTTTTAAAGGGAACCTTCCCAGCCCCGTACGATAAGTTTAAGAACGCAATTACCACACATGACGGTGTGATTTTGAAAGAAGGCATTTATGTCGTTCCCAGCCAGGACAGGAACCAGATTATTTGTCAATTCCATGACAATCATGGACACCAAGGCATTGAACCCACCCTAACCCACCTCTGACCTCTCTGCTGGTGGCCTGATTTAAAAGCCGATGTTACTCACTACATTGAAAATTGCTTGATCTGTTCCCAGAACAATCCGGATAGATATGCAAGAAAGGCTCAGCTTAGTCACACCCGCCCCATTAATGGCCCCTGGACGAATTTGCAGATAGATTACATAGGACCCCTACCCCCCTGAAGAAATAGTTATAAGTATGTGTTGGTGGTCATCGACACCTTCACAAAATGGGTGGAAGCTTTTCCATCGAGAACGAATACGGCCAAAACAGCAGCTAAAATACTAACACAGCACATCTTTACAAGATGGGGCCTCCCACGCAGTATAGAGTACGATCAAGGCTCCCATTTTACAGGACGAGTAATGAAAAATGTCCTCACAATTTTCGGAATTAGGCAAAAGTTTCACATAGCCTACCACCCCCAGTCAAGCGGCATTGTAGAGAGGATGAACAGAACTCTAAAAGCCACTCTTAGGAAAATGGTACAACAGAACAACAGCACCTGGGATTCAGTTATCCCATTTGCTTTCATGTTCTTACGAAACACGGTATCCACGGCCACAGGATATACCCCCCACACCCTCATGACCGGACACCCCATGAAAGGGACAGAGTATTTATTAGGAATGAATTTGGCCAGCCCCGCAGTCACTGCCCTCACGCATGAAAATGCTGTACAGCAGTTAATTGGGAACATAAAGGCAGCCCAACTCGCAGCAGCTGTGAGACGTGGGACCAGGAGGAAACAAAGCAAACCTTGTTTTGACAAAAAGGTACACGCCACTGAGTTTGTAGTAGGGCAGCAAGTGATGCTTTCCCTATACAACCCCAGTTCATTTCTTGCCCCCAGATTTTCCGGACCGTACTCCATTTCAGACAAAGTAAGCCCCTCTGTTTCCAGGGTCACATATCCCAATGGCAAGTCTGCCTGGTTTCACATAAAACAGCTCAAGGCTTATGGCTCGCAGAACAACCATTCACACCACATCTCGCTCGCAGCAGCAGACGAGCACGCCCCGCCCACAGATGACGTATTCCTACCCTCCCCCAGCCAGTCCAGCCCGTCCTCAAACACATCTTCAACTCCACCCCCAGAGGCACGACTCCGCCTCTCCCTTCCTTCAACCAGCAGCGACAGCGATAGCAATGATGACAGCCACAGCACACCACGTTATGATTATACCCCTGCACCAGGCCCCACTCCCAGCGAATCCAAGCATGATTCCAGTGACCCCTTCGAAATTACGTACATCAAAGCCCCTGACCCAGACCCAGCGCCCGACGATTACGGATTAAAACCTCGTAACTCCAACCTCGACACACAATTCTGGCACCGAGACAATTCGTTCAGGCCCATCCGGAATGATGAGATGGACCCCAATTCGCCCCAAGCAGCTTTAGCCAAACTACTCCAGTCACGAGTATGACAGCCAGGAGAAGATGATGACATAGAATCTGACTCCCACCAAACGAATCCCTTTGCGACCCTGTTCGCTACTGAGGTGTCCACATGATGGAAAAAAAGGAACCGATGGAGAGATACGGTGTCCTTTCTGATGGAACCTTCACCATGTTTGTTGTATGTTTGTTCGTTTAATGTACATGTTTGTTGTTTGTGAATTTGAAAGTTTTTATGGCCCCATGCCACCACCCTTTTGACGCCCAATGGCTGTTAATGGAACATGTTTGTCCACAGACAATCGTTCAGAGGAACTAGTTTGTCGACAGACACCACTCATAGCTACTCTCCTGATTCGATCACGAGAGGCAGCCCCACGACGACCACATTCTTACTCGTTCTTGCCGGTCGCTCAGGCGGTGGAGAAACAGCACTGGTCCCCACCCTGCCTGAGGACCCCCCTCTGGTCAGCTACGCTTGGGTAGAGCACATACGGCACTGATCACAGTCCTACCTGGGGATTCCACCCATTTCATTCCGCCGCGGCCCATACGCACCCCATTTTGGCTCGTTACGTTCAAAATTCTTTTGTTTGATTTTGGCGACCCTTAGGTTGCTTCCGTATGCTATTTACATCCTCAAACACGAGGATGGTAGATCGCACAGGCTGCGAGACAGCTCGCACTATGTCAGTATTTTTCTCGGATGTCTTGTCCCAAATATTTGGTTTAAAAAGAAAGAAATGAGGGAGTCACAGATGGTGACCAATCATAATGGGTAATTGGCAACAAAGGACAGACAGACAGGCATACGAGGTCTTAAGCAAGATAATAACATATTATGCTCGTGTCCATAGAACACCGGAACCTCAGGAACCCCAGAGGAAGAGAAAGAAGAAGACAGAAAGACGGAAAGATGAAGACAACCTTCATGTTCACCTGGATCTTAGCGGGATCCCTTCAGTTGCGCGCGGACGCTACCCCCCTGACCCCTACCACACAGGGCGTGAATGATTCCCACCCCTACCATACACTGTATCCTGAGATAGTTAACCGCGAGACAGTTACCGACACCCCGACCTGGTGTGACAAATTCATAACCTGGTATTCACTATCGTACATAGTAGAATCACTCTTAGTACGGCGATACTCTGCAATGTCGTGCAGACACTTAGACTCAGAAAATCGCGAAGGAGAGCCTACCGCTCTCACAGCCCGGTATACACGTTTAGGTCCCCTATCTTCAGACTTCACCAAACCCCCCAACCCCTCGAGTGAATTAAAGTGCATCCGTTTTTCTTTGTGTGTTTTGTTCAATAAAGAAATGTAAACCTCTGTGCTTGACTGCCAAGCCAGAGAAACTTGTATTGCTGCTATTTGTACATTTAAAATGTTGTAGAATTATTGTTGATTGTTTGCGTGAGGATAGTTTATTGAGGATAGTTAGAGGTTCCAGTTTTTTATTTTGTAATGCATGCCTGAATGTTATAGCTGTAGAGGTTTATACTGATGTATGTACGTAAAATGATTTTAGGTAAAAATTGTGTTTCATAGGATAGGGCAGCGTAGAGCCTGTGAAATGCTTATGGGTGTCCCGCTTGGTCAGAGAACGAAGACGACGCAGTAATGTGATCCTTCACGCTTCGCATTGAGGATCTCAAGGAGGGAGTGTAGCCATCTGGGATGGCCACTTCCCGATTACAAAATGGACACTTTGCAAAGATTGCAGGGAAAATAGACAATATTGAGAAAGCAAGCAAGTACAGGGTTTGTCTGTTAATTGGAGCCGCAGCTCCCAGACCAGATCGAAACTGCAAAGCCATTACTATACTAATGAGCCATCTCCGGGGACAAAAGAGTAACATTTAAGTAAACGATACCAAGGCAGACACCCCGGCGCCAGAGGAGACCAGGACAAAGCAGTCCAACGGCCAGCCCACCCCTTTATTGGAGGAAATCGATAGGAACGATTGAGAAACAGCCCAATTAATTGGGGCCAAGTTCAAGGCCCACCCAAAAGCTCACAAAGCCCCTTTTGGATATAAGAAGGATCCCCCAAGAGAGAATTGTTCTCTTGGCTCCGGCTCTCACCGAGGAGTGGCCTGCCCCAAAGCTGCACCAGAACAAGTAAGTCCAAGGTCAACGCACGCTACCAGACAGACGACCTTAGCTGTTATCCCGTACCTGTTCCACCCCAGCAGCCTCAGAACCGAACAACGGCCATTGTTCATATGACTGAGTGGGCGCCCGAAGCTAAGTATAGGCTTTAGCAGTAGTGATAGTTTAGTCTGTAGTATTTGTGCACGATTATATTTAACTGTGTGTGTAAATAAATAAACATTTGTCTTTGAATTAACTAACTAACTGGTGTATCGAGTCTTTGATCAGTATTCGGTTTGAACCTTGTGGCGGTATCGAAAGATACCTGGCGACTAGAGCAGAACGTAATTAGAACTAAGGAAGGCGACCATATTGGCCGCCATATTCAGAGCCAAATAAAGAGAAACACAATTAGCAACAGAGTACGCTTTTGCTAGTGGGTTTGTTGGTGGGCACTCCGGTGGTTCTAGTTAATTTGTATGCACCAAACTGAAATGATACAGCTTTCATCAAGATGGCTTCCATTCCTGATCTGGACTTGCACCAACTGATTCTGGGGTCGGGGGGGCGGGGGGGGCCGGGGGGGGGGGGGAGGGAGGTGCGTAATGCAGGGGTCCGCACGCATCTTTGGATGGACAGATCAAGACCAAAGTCTTTGAATCCTTCGAGGGCCGCAAAGGCACTACTAGCCTTTTTTTTTTCTCCCGGGTGCATCAGGTCTAGTCTTGAATTGACTTTTTTGTAGTGGGTAAGTCTCCCCTCCCTGTGGTGGTGGGGGCGGGGTATTCGACAAGTTATTTGGGTTCATGCTCCACATTTTGTGAACTTGGTGTTGGGGCCAGGCCTGGCTCACCACCCCCCACCCCTGGTGGAGGCTGGATATGATGTTGCTGGTGGACAAGGGTTTCTGTGAGAGGATATCCTCCACCATTGGGAAGTACATTGACTTTAATAGAAGTGAGACTATATTGCCTTCCATGTTGCGGGATGTTCTGAGGGCAGTCCTGGGGGTGGGGTGGTGATAATCTATAAGGCGGATAGGTTGCCCATAACAGAATTTTTGGATGGCTTGTCTGTCCCAGTTGTAGAGCGAAAGAGAAGTCAGGAGCTTGAACATAGAACATAGAACATAGAAAATACAGCACAGAACAGGCCCTTCGCATGCTCCCACACAATAGGCCCCGCGCGGGTCATGCGGCCCACAAAAGATCTCATCTTAAAGGGGCCAGTCTACCACAGGAAGTAACTTTTCAGTGGACACTGAAAGATATAATTTGAACTGAATGCTACATTGCACCAAAAATTATGGGGGATCGCACCCCCATTAAACTGAATTTTAAAATATCAATGTGACAACAGAAGCAATGTGTGATAGCTATGGGTATCTGTGATGTTTTAACTCTGTGTCAAAGTCACAGAATAAGTACTGCACTTGATGGAAAGATCTCACCGTTACCATTTCACACTGCCAGGTATAACAAGAATGGAGATGAGGGTTAAATAAACTATTCCAATCAGCCCTGACTGTGAGTGCCCTGTTGTAGCAAATTCCTGGGCTATTATACATTCAAAACATTTAGCTGAGGCAAGACGGGAAGAATTCAAATAGCTACAGTTTATAAGTGTATCAATCATTGTATACACAATTTGCTGATTCCGAGACAGGAACAGTGTGAGTTTCTGAGAGACATTGTGATTATTTGCCAGAATTAATTATTTATCTCCCTATTACTACTGAAACCATGCTGCCCGCGCCCAGCATCCTGTATTTATCGAATTGTTTGCCAGTGAAAGGAACTATCATTTTGGTATTGTACTGAGCTTCAATTTTCTAGATAAAGGTAAGTACATTTATTTCCAAGATACCGTTTCTTATTGAAATGAAATAAGTTGAAGGCCACAAACAGACTGTTGAATTGGATTTTGGAGTAAATCTCCGTGCATCATTTTCTTTTGAGCAGTTAAGGGGGAAGTGTTAAATTCTACATATTCTTGTATGCTCAGTTTAAAAAAAGATCATTCACAGGGTGTGGGAATCATTGGCCAGGCCAGCATTTATTGCCGATCCCTAGTTGCTCTTGAGAAGGTGGTGGTGAGCTGTGTTCTTGAACAGCTGCAGTCCATGCAGTGTAGGTACATCCACTGTGCTGTTAGGGAGGGAGTTCCAGGATTTTAACCCAGCGACAGTGAAGGAACAGCCGATATATTTCCAAGTCAGAACAGTGAGTGGCTTGAAGGGGAAACCCCAGGTGGTTGTGTTCCCAGGCATCTGCTGCTCTTGTCCTTCTAGATGGTAAAGATCAATGCATTTCGCTGACAAAGGAGTCTTGGTGAGTTTCTACCACTATCTGGACCACTGGGAGCTCTTCCGGGGCAGGTGTGACCTATATAAGAAGGCCGGGTTGCATCTAAACTGGAGAGGCATCAATATCCTGGCCGCGAGGTTTGCTAGTGTCACACGAGAGGGTTTAAACCAGTATGGCAGGGGGGGGGGGTGTAGCCACCTAAAATGGCCGATTCCCTATTAATTTGGCCAAAACCTGATTTAAAATGGATAACCAAAAAGGCTGATGGGAAAAGCAGCCAACAGGACACAAACGGACAGCTGCAGACAGAATAGCGTATTCGGATCTGGGGAAGTCGGCCCAGATCGATACCCAAGACTATTAGCAGCACATCAACACAGACATCTGCAGTTTAATCGGCTATCCCCGGGAACAATTGCAACATATTAGCAATTGAATGCAAGGCCAGACCTGTCGGCGCCTGCAGTGGCCGAAAGAAAAACAGGTGAACGACTACCCCCCGATCGAGGAATCGCCCCATTATTGGAGCATATCGAACCCAGTGATTGGGAACAAGTCCAATCACTTGGGACTCAGGGTCAAGGGCCGCCCCGAGAGGCGGGAAGCTACTGGGCCCTAT